>NC_139664.1:21671123-22271123 GCF_951799395.1 Argentina silus
TTTTAACGGAAAGTCTTAACCAAGTTTCTTTCTCAGCTACTTTAGGCCTTTCTACTGACCATCTTTATAGCCCAGTAAATAATACATGACTGCCCCCAACCTCCCCTTATACATCAAGTATTGTATATATGCGAAATATGCAAATCACTGTACTATCTCATTCATTGACCTAAAATGAAAAACTAATTATGTTTTGGTGTTTGCAGGGCTTTATGTTGATATTAAGTGCTCATTAAAGAGTTTAAATGCAGATTGTATGTCTTTTATATGACTGCTAGCATATCTGGTGGGGCCTGGAACCATTTTGATGACATTAGCTGCAGTCAGTCTACCCTGTCTTGTAACTGGGGATCCAGACCATAGCAGCTTTCCATTTTTGGATGTCATGTTTCTTGGTGGTTGAGATATGACAAGGGGGTTTATTTGTGTTTGAGAAACCACAGGAGGGTCAGAATGTCCTATCTCACTGGCTTCATTCTCGTCAGAGGAGGATGCCGCATAATCAGAGTCCTCCTCAACATTATCCTCTGTCTCAGACACATCCTCATCTATATCACTTCCATCCTGAAAGATCTGTGACAGAACCTCAGTGGCAGCAAATCTTTTCCTCTGTCTGGTGGTCATTTTCAAAATGTTTAGTTGAGGCACAAATGCAAAGAGAATGGTTTAGAGGGCTGTGTGTGCAGCCCTTATTATAAGGTTGTCCCCGCCCCCATGTTGCATGAATTATCAAAGTTCTCGCAGGAACTATGTTTGCCCCATCCCATATACTGCGAGAATTATCAGTGTTGTTGTGGGAACTATGTTTGCCCCACCCCACATACTGCGAGAATTATTCCCGCGGTTATATGTTTGCCCCACCCCCCATGCTGTGAGAATTATCATAGTTGTTATGAGAACTGTCATAGTTGTTATGAGTCCTGTCAGAGTTCTCACGGGAAATATGTCCTCCCTCTCTCATTGCTTCTTGAATGATCAGAGATCTCGTGGGAACTATGTTTTCTCCTCACAGACACACACACACACACGGATGGACACACACACAGACACACACACACACACACAAGGAAGGACAGACACACACACACACACAGACGAACGTGTAGGTGCCCTCAGTATCATCCAACACAACAAAAACGAGATAGAAATCAGGGTTTTATAGAACAATAGTGCTAGGGGTCAAAATGACCCCAACACGACCGTTGCGTACAAAATGTGTACAGGACATGTTTTTAAAAATTTTTGGTTCATTTCATGTTTACCATGTTTACCCCATAAAGTTAGGAAAAGTCATAAAAAATCTGGCTGAAAAAAGTATGTTAACCATGTTTTTAGAGACAGTAAACATTGAATCGGGTCAAATTGACCCCTAACATAATAGGAGGGTTAATGAAGGCAAAATGCTTAGTGATGCACAAAACGTTGTACTTGTATGTGTAGACAGACATTTTTGTACACAGAAATGTTGCATAAAATCTAGGTATATTTTTAAAATGAGGTCCTAGGTGCATGTACCAACCCCGCCAGATACAATCTGTAGTGAAACATGTTTACCAGAGCAACATGCTCCGAAGCTACAGGTGGCTTGCCAATCCAAGTTTGACAGCTGACCTCATCTTCCAGGACAGATGGCACCATCGCACGAGTCTCCTCTATTCCGCAAACTGCCTACACTTCTGTCTTTAATCTTATCTCTTACTGCTTGATGGACAAGTGATGATGTAATGGAAAACTATAGTAGATTGCAATATAGATGCATGATTGGACACATCTTCTGAAAGGAGAGAAGCAGAAATAGGATGCTTTATACCAGCGGAAAACACAAAAGCCTGTGTACAGATAGCAATACGATTTTACCAGATCAGATTAGAGAGGTTATACACACACACACACACACACACACACACACACACACACACACACACACACACACACACGATTACAGTATTTCTGAGCCCAGGAGGCAGCGGAAGTGGGAGGTCAAGCAGAGGAGATGAGGATTGTGTGTGTGTGCGTGGGGCATGGGGATGGGGGTACACACACAGCTATTGTCTTTGTCTTTGATATCTGTCTTTGTATCTGCAGTATGTGTGTATGAGTGGGTGGTTGTGTGGATGATGGTGTGAGATTACTGGGTGGTAATTTTCATTAATTGCTGCTTCACTCTTTAACTGTGTGTTTAGGGTTTAGGGTTGTGTGTGCGTGTATGTGTGTATATGTGTTTGTGTGGTATGTGTATGTGTGTATATGCGTTTGTGCAGTTCTCAGAGTTCTATGTGCCAGTCTCGGACAGTATATTATTACAACTATTATTACCAACATTGGCTTGAGGAATTTAATAATTAATAACTGGGCCATATGTGTATTTTAATTTAATCTCTCTCTTTCGCCCAGGCAGTGCTAATAAGTGCCTTTGGCAAGGCTGCCATTTTTTCACCTTTCATATGAAAGCGATTCATATCTCTCCATGCCCTCACTCACAATAAAACGCTAGATTTAATCAAGGCTCAGGCACACCTCTGCCACCATGTCAACACTGGCACAGGGAGGGGCAAAGTGATGGACAGATAGACTGGAGCGAGCGAGAGGTTAAAACTGGCAGAGAGAACCTTTAAAAAAGGAAAGATTTGAAAAGGTTTGAGTTGCCATACGGACACACAGAGAGGTGAACCTTTAAAAAAGTATTAGAAAAGTTTTGAGAGTTGCCATACAGACACAGAGAGAGATAGAACAACTATAGCAACATAAGGATGGGGGAGTATCAGTGCTATTTAACTACAGGCCTTGTGGCACGCCGCTCTGTAGGTTTTCTCTCTCCTAGGTACTGTAGCTTGAGCAATAAAACTTGATCAATAAATATAATAGGTTGGCCAGGGAGTTCTCTCACCTGCTTTCCCTCCTTCCTCGGTCTTGAAATGCTCACCTTATGAAATTAATCATTTTTATCGGCAGTAGATGAACTGCTCTAGAATCAAATGGGGTTTTGACTGTTGTATGGCCAGTATCTGAGTGATAAAGACATTACAACAGCTTTGATTTAATTAAAAACAGCTCTTAGAGGGCACATGCTATTTGAATGAGATTCAAAAGAATTGTGAAGTGATGCCAAGCCCCCTGATATTTTTGGCAGCTGTGAATAGAGCCCATTCAACAATTCTGTCTTGCCACAAACACAGACACACACACACACACACACACACACACACACACACACACACATTCTGACCAAGGTGTGTATGTGTGTGTGTGTGTGTGTGTGTCTGTGTCTGTGTGTATCTGTGTGTGTGTGTGTGTGTGTGTGTGTGTGTGTGTGTGTGTGTGTGTGTGTGTGTGTGTGTGTGTGTAGTGATCGAGGGTGACCTTTGGTTCTGCTAAATTAATGTTCCTCTCTTCTCATTCTTCCTCCCTGTTCCAATTGGACCAATTGGAGACAAGCTCATAATAAGAGCTAAAGGGGCCATCCTTTGCTTTCATCTTTATTGCTAGAGCTACCTTATGTGTACAATATGCGCACCCTTGCATGTCGCCAAATTCATCATTCTATCCTATCTTTCCCTCCATGTGCACTTATTGTATTTTCAATGTTGTATAACACATCATATGTGCGTCAAAATGAGAAATGTGATATTATGAGTTTTAAATATTGTTCATTCATGGAAAGATCTGAGAACTGGATTTAAGTGCTGGTGGAGGGGATGTGTGGAGGGGATGCTGCTCCAAGTGAGTGTTGATCGTCCATTATCACACAAACGTAAACATATATGGCTCATCTGTTCAGCCTTTGAACACATTTTTCATGATTCAGAACAGTGCTAGATAACTTAATGTGGGTTATAAAGAGTTCATAAAAATGGTTTAAAAAAACACATGCCAAATTCTATGCTGTAGCATACTGGTTATAGAGGGTTGCCAGACTTAGTTGACGGCATCAATATCTCAGGCCAATTGTTCCCTTGGAGTGCGATACTGGGGCTCACCCTATGCTGCTCCCAGCCTGTCATATTTGTGTGTTTCCAGGGAGTGGGTACTGTGACTGCAAAAACAATTGGTCTACTTGATTAGTACGCTGATGGGGAGGGCTGGTGGGGCGGGCCTTGACGTAAGCAGGGGAGAGTTTTCCACTGTAATGTAGCAATGGGAAGCAGGGGTTGGCGAATGTTGTTAACAATAGAAGATACTCGCATCTCTCATGGGAATCCATTCGACGGTCAGTAGCTCAGCTGTATCGAGGTATTTATCTACACTCACCGGCCACTTTATTAGGTACACCTGTTAAACTGCTCGTTAATGCAAATATCTAATCAGCCAATCACATGGCAGCAACTCAATGCATTTAGGCATATAGACATGGTCAAGGTGACCTGCTGAAGTTCAAACCGAGCATCAGAATGGGGAAGAAAGGTGATTTAAGTGACTTTGAACGTGGCATGGTTGTTGGTGCCAGACGGGCTGGTCTGAGTATTTCAGAAAGTGCTGATCTACTGGGATTTTCACGCACAACCATCTCTAGGGTTTACAGAGAATGGTCAGAAAAAGAGAAAATATCCAGTGAGCGGCAGTTCTCTGGGCGAAAATGCCTTGTTGATGCCAGAGGTCAGAGGAGAATGGCCAGACTGGTTCGAGATGATAGAAAGACAACAGTAACTCAAATAACCACTCGTTACAACCAAGGTATGCAGAAGACCATCTCTGAATGCACAACACGTCGAACCTTGAAGCAGATGGGCTACAGCAGCAGAAGACCACACCGGGTGCCACTCCTGTCAGCTCAGAACTGGAAACTGAGGCTACAATTCGCATGGGCTCACCAAAATTGGACAATTAAAGATTGGAAAAACGTTGCCTGGTCTGAGGAGTCTTGATTTCTGCTGCGACATTCAGATGATAGGGTCAAAATTTAGCGTAAACAACATGAAAGCATGGATCCATCCTGCCTTGTATCAACGGTTCAGGCTGGTGGTGGTGGTGTAATGGTGTGGGGGATATTTTCTTGGCACACTTTGGGCCCCTTAGTACCAATTGAGCATTGTTTAAGCGCCACAGCCTGCCTGAGTATTGTTGCTGACCATGTCCATCCCTTTAGGACCACAGTGTATCCATCTTCTGATGGCTACTTCCAGCAGGATAACGCGCCATGTCACAAAGCTCACATCATCTCAAACTGGTTTCTTGAACATGACAATGAGTTCACTGTACTCCAATGGCCTCCACAGTCACCAGATCTTAATCCAATAGAGCACCTTTGGGATGTGGTGGAACGGGAGATTTGCATCATGGATGTGCAGCTGACAAATCTGCAGCAACTGCGTGATGCTATCATGTCAATATGGATCAAAATCTCTGAGGAATGTTTCCAGCACCTTGTTGAATCTATGCCACAAAGAATTAAGGCAGTTCTGAAGGCAAAAGGGGGTCCAATCCAGTACTAGCAAGGTGTACCTAATACAGTGACTGGTGAGTGTATATCAATGGGCACATGCCGCGGGGTGAAAAGAAAGACAGTGGTGTACAAAACGGGTGGAGCCAATGATTTCCATTTAACAAAATTGTTGAACATTAGTTCAAGATCTCTTCTGATTCTATTTGATTCTAAGTTTAGCTGTAATCTACTAGCAAGCGATTAACTAAAGTATCCCTCTAACTGTACTGTTTTTCTTTTTTTAAGAAGTGGCAATAAATATAGAGGACACTGTGCTATGTTTTCTGGTTAGTTGTGGGGGGTTTGAGTGTGTTGAGATATCTGGGGTTTGATCTCCCACAGATTGCTGTGAACCACCCTATTACACCTCCTCTCCTGCCCAGCCTTCCTCAGATACTACCCAGGTGTTTACTGTGTCTTTGAGATAAAATAGGATTCACACTGATGGGCAGGAGCTTCCTTTCACTTCTACTGTAGCAATGCTTCTGCAGTAGCCTACTATGGTCATTCATATTCATCTGGGTAGTAGGAGCTGCTGGCAGAACCTTACGAAGATCTTGCAGCATCCTTAACAGTTCAAATCAAAGGCAAGTAATGTAACTGACAGTATTGCAAACTCTTTGCAAAGTTTTGTCTAAGATGAGATGTTTTACTTTAAGGTCCAGTATGTAACATTCAAGCTTTCTAAAAGCTTCCTAATGGTTGTAATGACTGTTTAATTGGTAGCGAACAGGGAATGAGATCTTTTGAAAGAAATATTTCATTTACGAACACTGCTTTGGTCCAGAACAAACGCTTTCTAAAATGGAGTGTCTTATCAGACACTCGGTTTGCATATAAACATGTTGTTACTGCCAAGGGTATTCTAGAGGAGTGAACTCACCGATTTTCGCCTTTCTGTCTCTGGTGGCTACCTCTTCAAATTGTGCGTGCATGCAGAAACACAACAGCTAATGTCAGACACTGCAAGTCCATTTCGGGGGGGTTATTATTATTAGGAAGGATTTTGTTGTTTGGAACTTCTAAATGAATTTCGCCTCAATGGCCAGAGGTAGAAGATTTCCGAAAGATTTCCGATGCCCCGCTCCTTAAAAGGACTGTTTTACCCAAAACGCATGAATCATTTCACTTTTCCGGCAAGGAAATTGAAGCCTGTCATTAGGATATTTACACTACAAGACCATGTCAACGTTGGTCTGATGAGAAATATACTAGAAAATTATTTTTGAGTAAAGCAATCCTTTGAGCAAAAACACTAAAATACTGCATAGAGGTTGTGCAGGGTTCATGTAACTTCTTCTAGCATTGTGACTACCAATGGCCCCTGGTCTGAGCATTGATTACTTTATCATATGATGACTGATGGATAGATGATTCACTAACTTAAATGTATTTGCTGTAAGTCGCTTTGGATAAAGGTGTCTGCTAAATGCCATAAATGTAATGTAAATGTTGTAGGCGTCCCAATCACTACAAATTAGTGGCTGCTGCTTGGCGATAGTCTTAAATGAAATTACGGGGGTTGCCTGCAGTATATTGCATATATCAGCAAATTGCAATATCATATTGATGTGGTTCCTCTTAAGGGTGACAATATACACAGCGTGACTGCCATGGGAGCGACCTGAACCACCACAATAGTCTTGAAGATTGACAATCATTTCTCAGGATTGTCTCACCAGCAGGACGGCACAATAGATTTAGAAAATACATTTGAAAATGCATAAGGTTAGAGATTGTGCTGATACCTTCCTCATAATCAGGAAGAAACCATAAGAAACCCTGTATAAGTAATGGGACAGTAAAGCATTTCTTCTTCTTCTTTTACTCTCCAAAGGTTTGGATTTGAAATCAAACAATTACTTTGAGGTTAAAGTAGAGATTTTCAGCTTTTATTTTATGGTATTTGTGAACATATTGGTTTCACAATTCAGAAATTACAACACTTTTTATGCATAGTCTCCGTATTTCAGAGTACCTAAACTATGACTATGGGACAACTGGCTTTTCCGTCACATCATTTGTGCAGCATAAGAGAGCTGTGAGTTAGCCTTTGGAGTCTGCTATTGGTGTCTGTCAACATGGGGACCAGAGAGACAGTAACAGTAGAACGCCATTAAAAGGAAATAAAGCACTGGTGAGCTCTGAAATCGAAAAGGGCCTGGTAAGCCAAGGAAGACTTCTACAGTGGCTCACCATGATTAAGAAAAATGCAAAACAACTGTCCCACAGACCAGGAACACTCTCCATGAGGCAGGTGTGAATGTGTCAGAGACTACCATCGGCAGAAGACTTCTCTAAAAAAACATTTCTAAAAATAAATGTTCTTGTGGAACTTTTATGTGGGCAATAATCATGAATTTTGTGCAATTCGCTTGAAAGGACTGCAGCTAATGATATACCATTAAAATTGGAGTGCAGACAGCCATACAGACATTTTGTCTGCGTCCTCGACATAGAGCATATAGTATGCACAACAAACTAAATCAATAGTGTCGGCCATTTAAACCATTATTTTATTGACTTCTAAAATGGGAAATATATGAAAAAAGAATAAATCCTCTCTCCCTGGTTGTCATAAATGAGTCCATACCGTCTAATAAAGGCCTTAACGAGTTTGCAGAGCTACAGCAAAAAAAAGGAGGAATCAAAAAGCATAGTTCCAAAAACAAAAAGCAATGATACTTTCTGTACGCAGACCAGCCCTTAAGAGTGTGCAGAGGTGTGGAGATGTTATACTCTGACGATGCTAATTTAGGTCTTTTGAAATGCAGTCAATTGGAGAGGGTGCTGTTAACTGTGCTACCGGCAGCAAAGTTGGGGAACAGATTAGCAGAGGTGCTTTCGGTATTGACCTATGAGGACAACTCAGGGTAACATGCATTTTCACCTCATCATGAAAATAGGCTGTAGCATCCTTTTAATGACTTAACACAAGCAGCGTTCCCTCAGCACTAACCACTATCCACCAGAGTTATGTTTTTTTGGTGTCAGTTTTTTTGACAGTGTAACAGTGTCTAATCATTAAATTAGACATATTAGAATACCACATACTGTAAAAAAATAATTAAAAAAAACACCACAATTTCATCTATTTTATACATTTTATGTGTAGATTGAATAAGGTACAAGTAAGAGCTGAAAGCATATGTGTTTTGTAAAATAAAAAAGTATACTTCAAACCACAAGAAAAATATGCACCTTTACGTAATTGCAGCAGGTCTGGGTTCCAGCTATAGCTAGAATTGCTCATAAATTCAAATGCTCTTTTCATGAATTCACAACGCGATAAAGGGGCCTTAGTCAATGAGAAGTGTTGTAAACTGGCAACTTCTTTTGGATTTGAAATCAAGCAAATACTAAGAAGTTAAAGTACATTCTCAGATTTTATTTGAGGGTATTTGTGTATATATTGGTTTCACCATTTAGAAATGACAACACTTGATACATAGTCCCAAGTGTTTACTTGTGTTCTGTTGCAGTTGCAGGTTTTATCGACTGACTTGCATTGCTAAAATGTAAACTTTGCTCCATATGTGGGATTCTAATTGGTGAAAGCAAATCAATTGTCTCTCTGTGTCCATGATGGACATTGCCTTTGAGGTATACTGCTTTAAAAGAAATTCTAATTATATGGTAGACTTGTATCCCACCTGAGTCCCATCTCTATCTCTCTTTCTCTCACACCCACACACATGCTATTTTCCTGGGATTTCCCGATTCATTTCAGACACAGCATTCCCTGTGTTCTGATTAAGAATGGCACCTGAAACACAGAGCATTAATCTGCTGATGTGTGTGATTTCTTTTTGACCCACGCAAATTAGGGTTTCATATTGTATGCATTTGTTTTATGTATCTGACAATAATAATAACCATATTAATAATAATGCATGTATTTTGTATAGTGCTTTTCTCAGTTCTCAATACGTCCATGGAGAAGACAATCAATAATAATAAAAAAAATAAAGCAGTAACAAATGTTATTTAGCCTAGGCACGAAAATTACAGTTGGGACTTTACATCTAGGTGTACAACATTTGTAAATGTGTTGAGTGTTTCTTGATATTTTTGGGCAATTGACATCATCCATGTTTTTCAAAGTTTAAATAAACAGTCCCACTAAAACAACCAAATGATCAAAACAAAGTGTATGGAGCATTGGGAATTCCCTTCCTGAGGGTTTCCTGTTGTGAAAGAGGTATAGTGTTGCAGATGGAAGTTTGGAATGTATACACACAGAAGGTTTTTCTCGCATATAAATCAAATGCTCTCACCCCTAATTCCCTCTGAGCCATAACAAAAAGGAGGGAGGACAAAAATAGACAAATTAGAGTGCAAAGAGAGCCTCATCTGAAAGAAGAGGGCAGTAATTTATGCACTTTCAACTGCTGCTGAGGGAATTCCTGCTGTGGTGTGTTTTTGCTGACTCTCTTCCTAGGAGCACTGTGTCTGCATTGGGAGCCACTTGCAACAAATGTGTGTTACCATAACTTCTTTGGATTATTACAGGATCAGACAGATCAAAGACAGACACATGCATGCATGACGTTACGCTTGAAGTTTGAATTTACGGTTCTTTTATCACACTCTAGGGAGATATGAGACATTAAGCAACATGACAAGTAAAAATGTTGTCTCTATTTATCACTTTATTTTAGTAAATTTAGTTTGTATGACTATATGATGTGCCAAATTCAAGGTGTATTAATTAAAGTGATTAAAACTTAGATTCACATTTACAGCACGACTGTTGGTTCTGTTTCAGGTCATGCCTGATGCTGTTGCACCTCTGTTTACAGCAATGAGCTTCTACTTCCTGTTAGAATTGCCCCATGATTTCTGTATTCTATTTTCAAGTATTCTGTGTGCCCCTCACTTCTGGCCAAGTAGCAACCTATCAAATACACAACACAGACTAAATAACACCTGGTGCTTATATATATTGCTTTGTATATATTCATTCTTGAATCTATCCTAAATCTGAAACCAGTAATAGTAAGAAGAATACTGTCTGAATTCTGTATTAAAGACTATTGTGTCTGTGTTTTCACTGTCCGAATTCTGTATTGTACAATCGGTTGTGTTGGTTAACTACAAAACATCCTGTTAATCTGTTAATCTGTCAATCTGTTATTTCGTTGTCTTGTTATCCTGTCAGTCCATTAACTATTGTTTTATTCTAGTAATCTAGCAATACCAGTGTTATAACTAAAATTAAAAATGCCACTTGAAGTAAATAGCATCAATAAGCCCATGACTGAAAAAGGAGGCAGAACCGCTCCTGATATGTCAGTAACAAACATACTTCATGATTTGGTCAGAAATCTAAAATTAGATAAGAGATTATCTGGAGAGGAAAAACATAAATGGTCATTGATAGTGGTAGGAGTGATTCATGCGAGAAAAGACTTCCACATAACATTGGAACACTAGCGAGTACTTCAGCATGAAAAAACTAAAACCAGGGCACTGGCCAAATCCAAAGTGGAATCAGAGCAGAGGGCCAGGGCATTAACTGGATCCATAGTGGAAGACAAATGAGCCAGGCTTGACGCAGAGCAGAGGACTATGGCGTGGGCGGAATCCAAAGTGATGACTGACCAAGCCAGACTTGAAGCAGAGGAGAGGGCTGAAGTGCTTAAGGTGAAGCTCGAGACAGAATACATTAACACCCGGAAGTGGAGGGACAGAGCTAAAGGGAGACGAACAAAGGAGACCCCTCCCCTACCAACCATCTGCCCTGTGAAAGAACTCAAGCCAGCCCCTCCCCCACCAACCCTCTACCCTGTAAGAGAACTCAAGCAAATGTTAGCTGCAGTGCCAGGCTATGAAGTTTACAGCTCAGATTCATTCTCTTCCAGTGATGATGATGTTGTTGCAACTTAAGAGATACATTTACAACTAATTCAAGTTAGGAAGCCAAGAAAAAAAGGTAGCCCAGACTGCGATGAGGAAAAACCCTACGTCACACACAAGGTTCCTGACCCCAAGGATGTCGACAAGTGGTCAAAAGAGGTATCACAACCACGCACAGCAAGTTTACTCCTATGTGCTCAAGAGATTGAAGCCTTGAGACTAAAAGTGGAAAACGCTCTGAGTGTAGATGGGCAGAACCTCAATGGAGCCTGGGAAAGTATTCAAACATGGGTGATTACAGCCTCCCATGCCACCACTGACTGGACTGAGCTAACCAAGTGCCTCCAGAAGCCCGGTGAGCACTTTGCGGAATTTGAGGCACGCTTCTGTCAGACCTGGCTCAGACACAGTGGCTTGCCTGCCATAACTTCAGACAACATGGACAAGACCGTCAATGGAGCCCTAAACCACCAACTGATGCAAGCAGTGAGAGAAGGACCTCGAAGGGGTGTGGTCACCGTAAGCGCAGACTGGAGAAATCCCAGTTATGGTAAAACTGTCACAACTGGACCATGACCTGGGAACAGGAAGTACCATAAAGTCAGAGTGGTCTCGAGGAACCAAAATTGAGTACCCAGACAGGAAGGAGAGTGTCACTACTGCAAAAGACTTGGACACTGAAAGGAGGACTGCAAGAAAAGAAAATGGCAGGAATCACAGACGGGAGAAAACAAGATCCCACGGTCCAAACTACTCTCAAAACCAACCAACTCAAACTCAAACTCCATGCTTCAACCAGTTGTTCAACAATTCGCCCAGTTGTCCCCAGAGCGACAGAGAGCTATAATGGCCGCTGTGGAGGGCTGTTGACTAGATGCCTCCTTCTTGCGCCCTCTTCAGGCTGCCGTTCACATGAAATGGCAAGAAGGTCTCATGGGTAATTTGACGAGTTCAGACATCAGACCTCGTAACACACAAAATGTGGTCAGATGACAAAAATACTGTGGAAATCTCGATAGAGAGAGAGATGCCCCTAATAAAATCCATGATACTCCAATATGTGGACAACATCGTGTTGGTGTCAGAGGATGAGCAGGAGCATGACATGGACCTCAAGACCCTCTTGGACCATCTTCAGGTAAAGGGTCACAAAGCCAATAGAGACAAAGCTCAGTTGGTGCAGCAGCAAGTGACCTACTTGGGTCAGCTGATCTCCCAGGGAAAGCGAAAAATCTCTCAAAACTGAAGTGCAGCAATCCAACAGACTCCAGAACCAATGAAAATCAAAGAACTCAGATCCTTCTTGGGGCTGTGCAACTACAACCAAGCCTGGGTAGATGCATACACTGAGATATCTCAGCCCCTGAACGAATTGCTGAAAGGTCAAACAGAGTCCAAGACTCCAATTCAACTGAACGAAGAACAAAGACAGTCATTCCAGAAGTTAATGGATAGCCCTTTGTGTTGTATGTGCATACACAATGCAGACTAAATAACACCTGGTGCTGGAGAAAGGAGAGTAGAGGGATAAGGACCTGTGGCATCAAAGGCCAAATCCCATGGGTAGTTTATATAGTTTCTCTGGGAGATGAGTCCCAGAGAGAGAGGCATAACCTGCTAGCCTGAAACATCATTTCTTTGTAACATCAAATAAAGTACCCTCTCCAAAAGACATCAACCTTCAGATCTCTTTATTTCATCTCATTGCAAACCTGAAAAGTATTGTGTTGCTGCGGAAGAAATTACACATCTATCTAACAGTTCCGCACTACACTCTAATAGGCTTAGAGAAGCCAGCACATTGGAAAATCCAATTAATTGAACAGTGATGATTTGTTCTTCCTTCAGCTCTACACTCCAAGACTTTGGATTGTAAATCAAACAATTACTATGAGGTTAAAGTAGATTCTCAGCTTTTATTTGATGGTATTTGTGTACATTATAGTTTCACCATTCAGAAACCACAACACTTTTTATGCTTAGTCCCCCTATTTTAGGGTACCCAAAAGTAATGTGAAATGTCCAAATTAAGTACTCATGTTTAGTATTTGGTGGATAATCCTTTGCATGCAATAACTGCCTGAAGTCTGCATCCTTTTTGAGGATAACTAGTGGTTTGCAGTGTCTGTAGTTTGGCTGCTGATGTATTCTGCGGATGGTAGTCCCTGACACATTCACACCTACCTCCTGGAAAGTGTTCCTGATCTGTGAGACAGTTGTTTTGAGGTTTTTCTTAATATGGTGAGCCTTCTTCGGTTATCCACTGTGGAAGAATTCCTTGGCCTACCAGCCCGTTTGAGATTGCTGAGCTCACCAGTGCTTTTGTTTCTTTTAATGATTTTCCAAACTGTTGATTTTGGCAAGGCTATGGTTTTGGCTATGTTTCAGATTTTTAAAATATATTTCAGCCTAATAATTGCTTCCTTGACTTTCATTGACACCTCTTTGGTCCTAATGTTGACAGATAGCAAACTCCAAAGGCAAATACCAAACTCCAAAGGCAAATCCAAAGAGAATCAATACTAGACATTGACAGCTCTCTTATGCCTGCACAAATGATGTGACTTATCAGAAACACCTGTCAAGCCATTTGTCCCATTACTTTTGGGTTCTGTCAGATAGCATTTCTTGCATAATTTCTAGTCCCTTTTTATTTGTTTTATTCCCCCCCTGCCCAACTCTCCTGTAATTGGAGGACATGAAAGGAGAATAATTATACTTGTACTTATTGTACAGCTATTTATCATTCCACTTACACACAAACACATATACACACATTTACACTTATCATTTTCCAACATTGCCTGGGTTTATAAGTGAATCTGTTAATCAATTATTTATTCAAATTTTAATTCCAGCTTAACCCGTCTTTCCCAGTATATTACTTATTATTTTACTATTTCCTTTTGTAATACATCCTTCTATTTTACATTGATGTTTTACAAAGGTCTGTGATGCAGTGATTACTGTATGTATAAATATTACAGTATGTTAGGTTTCTGATACAGTACAAATACAGTAGGCTACAGCTCGAACTCTTCTGGGAAAACACAAAACAGCTGTTATGAACGGAGGTATGACATGCAGCAAGCAACCACTGTATTTCCGAAACCTACATACAGTATAGGCTTACATAAATAAGCCCACCCACTCTGCCAAATTAAGACATCCGAAATTCCAAGTTAACCAGGCTTATGTTGTAGGCTACACCTGTATTAGGCTATGTGAAGCACTTCATTCCAATAACATTTCCAACTTGCATCAAAGGGAACATTTCTTGATCGGATGTGTCCACAATAACATGATCATTTAATTATGTTCGCACTCAGGATTTTCTCCAACTTTGATGAAAGGCACCTTAGTCTAGTCAAAAATCTACTTTCAGTTTAGGCCTGTTAGAGCATCCTCTGGAGGGGGCATGTTGCTTGCAAATGTTTGGGAGAAATCGGGATTATATAAAAAGATGAGGTGTATACTAATTGATAAATCTAGCGCTCTAGTCACAGGGGGAATCTTGGTTGCAATCAGGATGATCTCTTTCACACCTGTATCTGATTAACAAGAGACCAGCATATGGTCATCCCATTCTCAGTTTTGGTTGGAATTGACTCATAGACACTGAACTCTGATTGGTCTATTAAAATTAAGCCCATTTTTTATGTCAAAGACAGGGACCAATACCACACCTTATAGAAATTACGTGAAAAAAATCAATACAAAAGACAAGAAAATTATCATTTAGACTGGAGTGGGCCTTTAATTGCAGTACCAGGAAGTACCAAGTGTAACATAATTTCCTAGAAGCCAGCAGTGCCAGTGGAAACAGGACCATAAAATATAGTGCTACCACCGGTCAGCTGTGCCTAACTTACCTTACCCCTCCTTCTAAATTTCACACATTGATCCTGTTAAGCACATTATTTACCACAGTATTATCTCTGTAGCCATGTCAAACTCTTTGTCATGTGTCATTACAATTGTGATATCTCATGTCAGCTTGGCATTACTGGCTCTGAAGCAGAAACACAGCTCACACTTCAAAGGGGAGCACACAAAATGAGTCATTCCTCCCTTGCTCCTCACAGGTAATCCTGAAAAGAGTCCCACAGAGTTCAAAGTCCCTCTCATCTCCCTCCCACAAAGATGAGATATGTTTATATCATACAGTATATTCTATCTCATACAGTTAATCATATGACCTTTTACTGGTATAATCACAGAGCCCTGTACTGCCCTACCAATTCCCAAGGTTTTATATATCAGTGGTTTTTAAGTTGTAAAGTATGCCCTGTATTGGTTTATTTAACGTAGAGCATTAAGTTATAGTGCATTCTAAGTTGTTATAAGCATGTATGATTGTGTCATAATGTCTGAGCTATTATCATCCAATTTCCGTCAGTTGGAAAAACAATTTGTCATAGACAGAAAGAACATATTGTGATATATTATAAAGACATCATATTATATATGCATATTATAAAGGCATCATATATGTATGTACATATATGTATGTACACATATACTTACATCCTAATTGTTGCCATGTATTCAAGGAAGTTGCCCAACAGCCCTGATTTGTGTACATTATTACCATGCTCACTATTACATTAACAACACCTATCAGCTAGCCGCAGGATGCTTTTCTAAAGGAGAACTCTGAGGAATATAAATCCATGAATTGATATTAAATATGACTTTAACTGACTTGAAAGCTATTTGAAGAGCTGCTAATGTTATTACTTTTCTGGCATCTTGGTAACTTGGCAACTACTTTGGTAGCAGCTTGCTTTTCTAGTTGGATATAATACAGACACCTCATAATACCTTGTTCTAATTTGAATCAATAAGCCATTATAAGAGCTTACAATTGCTGCATTTACAAATGTTTATTTGGAATTTGGTACTACATGCATAGTATAAATAGTTTACTGCATTGATTTAATGAATTGTTTTTTTTTTATTTAATTTTTTTACTTATGCTTATGCTTGTTAATCAGTTATTATAAAGTGTATATCATAAAGTGTGTGCATCATTTTCACTGTACAGTGTTGTCAAAACCATATGTTTGCTGTCTTTGTTATTAATCTATGTCTGTGGTCATCAACCATAGACCTGGAGAGCTACAAGATGTGCAGGCTTTTGTTCCAGCCCAGCGCTAAGTCTTATTCAAGTTAACGTGGATTTGTTGAATCAGGCGTGTTGTAGCAGTGCTGGAACATAACCCTGCACACTCTATAACAAAGAGACCCCCCCCCCCCTTCATCTCGCTCCCTCTCTGGCCCCCTGCAGCTGGTCTTCGTAGTACAGCAGCTGGTCCACCTCGAAGCCATCGCCGGGCCTCTCCACAAGGCTGCTAAGGGCTTTTCTGATGCTGCCCTCGCTCTCCTGCCTCTCCCTGGCCTCCCTCAGGTAGTCATACACCCTCTGGAAGACCTCTGGGCCCAGCCGACAGCACATTGACCTGGGACAGAGACACAGGGGAGAGCTGGAATTCAATCAAACTTGACAGAAGCAATGGTTGTGTCTTTGTTTACAAACTTCTGTTTGCGCAGACACACAAGTACTGCCTGGGGGTGGAGTCTAACAAGTACTGTCTGTGGGTGGAGTCTACCGAGTACTGCCTGGGGGTGGAGTCTACCAAGTCCTGCCTGGGGGTGGAGTCTACCAAGTACTGTCTGGGGGTGGAGTCTACCAAGTAGTAGTCATATGTTTTAACAAGCCATTCTGTGATTGTATTTTGACCATGGGAAAAAGTAAAAACTTTAGGCTTGATTGAATTTAACCCAGGGTGTAATAAGCTTATTCGGGCAACCTTTTCACAGTACAGTGTTGTAATGGGTACCCTAATAATAAAAGTTGATTTAATTAACTTTACTTTAAAATAAGGCCGAAACTAAACTAACCGTAACAACCGTAACAAAAACTAATTTTAGTCTGACTTTAAAGAGGGACTGCACTGGCTGATTTCGCCTTGATTTTCCTCCTCTTTTTCAAAAAACGAGAATGAGGTTTGTTTCTTGGAGGTGTGGTTTGAACCAAGTGTGGTTTGTACCATCCAAAGCCCAACATTCAAATTTGTCAAGGTGAATCTGGACATTACAATTCACTGCCAATCATGCTCTGTTCTTTGAAAAAAGAAAAAAAACGGAACCATAAAAATACTGTCCAAAGTTATAGTTTTTACACTTTTTTAGTCAATATTGGGGCTAGAAGTGATGTACAGTATATGACTACTCCCAGGGCCACAGACTGTTTGCATTTTCCAGTTCCTCTTTGTGTTGATAACCAATACCTGTTGGCTGCAATCAGTAGTAGTGAAAACCTGGGGCTTCTGTGTTAATTCATACTTGGTCTGCAAATGTTCTACTAATAAACTAAAATTGAACTGAATTTGAAGTAACTTTGGTCCTTGTTCAGTTATGAGGAACTTCTATGACTTTTCTATCCTTTTCACAGAACACCTTATACCAGCTATCTCTGGAGTAATTATTGTTAGATAGCATAGAGATTTATGGCCGGTGTTAGTTTGGCCAGACCCAGCCATCTGATGATGGTCATTTCAGTCTTCCTAGAGCTGCTGAGAGCTTTCTTCCAGATAAATGAACCATTAGGAAATCTCAGATTGGATGTTATGGAGCTTCTACTGCAGTCTGTGAGAGATGAAACCCTGTAAAAGTGATTCATTTTCTGCTAAAAATAGCCTTTTGATCAGTTTGTTCATAGTGATCTTTGTGATCTCGTCATTGTCAAGTAATCCCTGGCTTGTGGAGCAGGCTGGAAGCTCCAGGCACCAGCTGTTGCAGGGGAAGAGGCCACATTGATAGTCAGGGTTGGAGGCACCTCTCCTCGGGAGACAGGTTGGATACTGGAAGCTGAAACTGTGGTTTGTTGATGAGTAGGAACAGGGGAAACAGTAGTCTGTCAGCCCAACACAACTAGAACCAGGCAAAATGTATTAACTCACTCCATCAGTTAGTCAGTTACTCTCTCACTTCATGGGACATATTGAAAAAAGGACCTTTGGCTGGTCGAGTCATCCAGCAGCTAAAACACACAGTGCACAGTTATTTTTCTAAGGGGTGGAATTCCACTCCCCTTCTGTATTTTTAATGTATTTAGACAGTAGGAATAAGAAACCGTGTCAGAGATATAGAGGGGACACATAGAGGACTGAGACAGACGGTGGTTTCGAACCTGCGGTGATATGAATCTGGAGTCTGCCAGATACATACTGCGCCACCCACCCCCTTATGTTTTCACTATCACCACGGAGCGGCAAGTGGAAATTGTGTGCATGTGCC
Organism: Argentina silus; assembly: GCF_951799395.1. Taxonomy (NCBI): domain Eukaryota; kingdom Metazoa; phylum Chordata; class Actinopteri; order Argentiniformes; family Argentinidae; genus Argentina; species Argentina silus. The sequence goes on from NC_139664.1 coordinate 21,689,704, forward strand.
ATAATGATGTTGTTCACTCACTTCTTCACTTTCTCTTCTAAAGGATCAATTTCAATTAATCAGATAAATAATAATAGCTATGACAAAAAATCTGTTCAACAACTGAATAAATGTATGGTTTTAACCCTTTTGGGGACATGAAGCCTATTCCGTGCAACAGGCAGGTGGATCAAGTCAAAATCATCTTCCATTCAAGATGAAAAGTGCCTGTCACCTTCTAAGGTTGTGATATATCAGTCCCAAGTTCCAACGCAGGCAAGACACGTCACTACGGGATTGCAGGTCACTATAGAACGTTGGCCAGGGTTCCCTCTCTTGACTGAGGAAAACACGTGTAGAAGAGGAAAGAAGAAGAGGAAAGCAGTAGTACTGTTACAGAAACACATTTAAGTACATGCAAATATTGACAAACAAAAACACTCATACACTCATGCTGACAGAAACACATAGAAATGTATGTGCACAAACAGATGTTTGTCTCCCTCCCCCCAGCTCCACCAATGACTCTCCACTCCGTCCTCCTTCTCTTTCTCTTCCCCCCCCCCCATCTCCTCCAGCCCTGCTCAGCTACCGGACCAGCCCCCCTCCCCTCCCCCTGCCCTGTTCAGATAAGGCTGGTAGCACTGTGAGGATCATGTTCTTTGACTTCTCCACACCATATAGACCTTAATACTTGTGGATAAGATGCTGAGGATGCAGGTGGACTCCCCCATTGTTTTCTGGATTACGAACTACCTGACCAACAGGCCACAGTTTGTACGGCTGCAGGGATGTGTGTCGGACTGGGTGGTGAGCAGTACTGGCGCCCCCCCAGGGAACAGTTCTGGCTCCCTTCCTCTTCACTCTCTATATCTTGGACTTCAGGCACAACACAGATACTTGCCATCTGCAGAAGTTCTTGGACGATTCTGCTATTGTGGGATGTGTCAGTGGAGGCCAGGAGACTGAGTTCAGAGGACTGGTACAGTTTTGTTGAGTGGTGTGAGCAGAACCAACTGTTAATCAGAATCAGAATCATAATTCTTTTATTTGGCCAAGAATATTTGCACATACAGGAAATTGACTTGGTGAGGTTGGTGTATAGACATAAAAAACAAATAGCAAATATTGACAAGAAATTTAAAAAATAACTAAATATTAACAAAATAGCAATAACAACTTTACAAATTTACAAAAAAGAGCAGAAGCTGTGAAATGGTTATGAGGCATGTACACTATAAATTAGAATAATAACCCTAACCCTAAATAATTATAAATTACAAATTACACTGTCAGTGCATTGTGTGTGTGACAGGATGGGGGGTGGAAGTCCCAGAGTCAGTGAGAGGCAATTGGCTTGTTTGTGAGCCCCACTGCCATGGGAAGAAACTGTTCAGGTGGGCGAGGTTTTAGTCTTGATTGACCGGAACCTTTTGCCGGATGGAAGTCTATGGAAGAGGTTGTGACCAGGATGGGAAGGGTCAGCTATGATCTTTCCTGCTATCTTACTGGTCCGGGAGTGGAACAGGTCCAGGAGAAATGGCAGGTTGCAGCCGATGACCTTCTCGGCTGACTGAATGATCCGCTGCAGTCTGCCTTTGTCCTTGGCAGTGGAGGCAGTGAACCAGATGGTGATTGATGAGCTGAGGATGGACTCAATGATGGCCGTGTAGAACTCGACCATCACTTTCTGCGGCATGTTGAATTTCTTCAGCTGCCGCAGGAAGAACATCCTCTGCTGGGCCTTCTTGATGGTGGAGGTGATGTTCTCCGCCCACCCGAGGTCCTTTGAAATTATTGTCCCCAGGAATCTGAATGACTCCATAGTGTTAACTGGGGAGTCACACATGATGAGGGGGGCGGTTGGGGCTGGACTTCTCCTGAAGTGTACTACCATCTCTACAGTTTTTAGGGCGTTCAGCTCCAAGTAGTTCTGGCTGCACCAGGAAGCCAGGCTGTCAACTTTCTCTCTGTAGGCGGCCTCATCACCATTGGAGATTAATCCAATGAGGGTTGTGTCATCCCCGACCTTCAGGAGTTTGACAGAAGGGTGGCTCGAGGTGCAGCTGTTGGTGTAGAGGGAGAAGAGTAGAGGAGAGCGCACACAGCCTTGTGGGGCTCCAGTACTGATGGACTGGGGCTCTGAGACAAGCTTGCCCAGCCGCACCTGCTGCTTCCTGTCTGTCAGAAAGTCAGTGATCCACCTGCAGGTGGGCTCAGGCACGCTCAGTTGGGATAGCTTGTCCTGGAGGAGAGCTTGGGTGATGGTGTTGAATGCAGTGCTGAAGTCCACAAACAGGATCCTGGCGTAGGTGCCGGGGGAGTCTAGGTGCTGGAGGATGAAGTGAAGTCCCATGTTGACTGCATCGTCTACAGACCTGTTGGCTCTGTAGGCAAACTGCAGTGGGTCGAGGAGGGGGTTGGTGATGGCCTTGAGGTGGGTGAGCAGGAGGCGCTCAAAGGTCTTCATTACCACAGAGGTCAGGGCGACTGGTCTGTAGTCATTAAGGCCTGTGATCCTCTGCTTTTTGGGAACTGGGATGATGGTGGATGTTTTGAAGCAGGCAGGTACCATGCATTCAACCAATGAAGACAGCGTCTGGTCCAGCTGCCTTGCGGGGGTTCTGTTTCTTTAACAGTTTGTTGACGTCTCTCTCCTGGATGGAGAGAGGTGCGATGGGGGGGGGGGGCTGTCTGGGTCCATTGTGTAGGGGGGGGGGTAGTGTCTCTGTCCAGGCTGAGAAGAAGAGGTGTAATAGCTGTGGAGGGGGGTTGGTTGTGTGTGTCAGAGTCAGGACTGTCTGTCGAATTCCATTGTCTGTCGAATCTACAGTAGAACTCATTCAGGTCGTTTGCAAGTCTGAGGTCATCCATAGAGTGGGGGGATTTGGTTTTTCTGTCTGTGATCACTGTAAGGCCTTTTCAGACTGACGAGGAGTCATTGGCTGCAAATTGTTGTTCCAGCTTCTTTGAGTACTGTCTGGCCTCCTTAATCTCCCTGCCAAACGTGTACTTAGCCAGTCTAAACCTTTTCTTGTCTCCACTCCTGAAAGCCCTCTCCTTCTCTAAACAAAGCTGTTTGAGTCTTGCTGTGAACCAGGGCTTGTCATTGTTGTAACTCACCCTGGTGCGTGTTGGAATACATCTGTCCTCACAGAAGCTGATGTATGACGTCACAGACTCTGTGCATTCGTCCAGGCTGTTGGAAGCAGTCTTAAAAATGTCCCAGTCTGTGGTGTCTAGGCAGTCACGCAGCTCCTCCACTGCTTCTCTGCTGCTACAATTCTTAGATGTCCGCACAGCAGGTTTAGAAAGTTTTAGTTTCTGCCTGTATGCCGGGATCAGATGAGTAAGAGCGTGGTCAGATAGTCCCAGAGCCGTGTGGGGAACTGCATGATAAGCTCTGCTGATGGTGCTGTAACAGTGATCCAAAATCTTCTCCTCCCTGATTGGGCATTTGATTAACTGTTCATATTTAGGGAGTTCGGGAGTTAAGTTGCCCTTGTTAAAGTCCCCAAGGACAATAACTGGGGAATACATGTTCTCTCTCCTTCTCTCTACTCCTAATATTTTGTCGGCGAGTTGACGTTGAGCCACTTTCACTTTCACTTGCGGAGGGATGTAAACTCCAGCCAAAATAAAAGAAGTGAATTCAGGTAGAGAGTAAAACGTCTGCAGGTGATGAAAAATGATTCCAGATCAGGAGAACAACTTTGCAAAATCACTTTCACGTCGTTGCACCAGCGCTGATTTAAATAGAAACAGATCCCTCCACCTTTCGTTTTGCGTGAAGAAATCGTGTCGCGGTCCGCCCGTAACAGCTGGAAGCCGGGCAGCTGTACAGCGGAGTCTGGAGTAGATTCCATCAGCCACGATTCCGTGAAACACAAAACAGAAGAGAGAGAAAAGTCTCTATTTGTCCTGATAAGAAGACTTAATTCGTCCATTTTGTTGCACAGTGAGTGGACATTTGAGAGGAGTATTCCTGGTAGAGGCGAGCATAATCCTCTCTTCCTGAAGCGCACCAGAGCCCCGGCGCGCTTACCTCTCTGTCTCCGCCTCACTGCTTGGCCAAGGGCCAAGAGCACCTTTGACCAGAATGTCCAGTAAATCCACAGATGAGGCGAGAAAGTTGGGACATAAATCAGATGGTGTTGAGTCCCTGATGTTAAGTATCTCGTCCCTCGTGAAAATAATCTGAGTGGAATCACAATTAATGGAATTAAAGACTAAAAACAAACAAAGAAGAGCGCACCAACACACCGTGGCAGCTGTAGGAGGCACCACCTTTATACTATCAGCAAGACAAAAGAGATGGAGGTGGACTTTAGGAGGACTAGGGTCTCCTGTTTCCATCCAGGGAGAGGACGTGGAGGGGGTCCAGAGCTACCTGGAGGTGCACCTGGACAATAAACTGGACTGGACTGGTAACACAGATGTCCTGTACAAGAGGAGCCAGAGCCGGTTTCTGAGGAGGCTCAGGTCCTTTGGTGTGTGCAGGACTCTGCTGAAGTTCTACCAGTCAGTGGTGGCCAGTGCAGTGCTGTACGCGGTGGTATGCTGGGGGGGCAGCATCAAGGAAGGTGACACCAAGAGGCTGAACAAGCTTATTAGGAAAGCCGGTTCTGTTGTCGGTGTCACCCTGGACACTGTTGAGGAGGTGGCCAATAGGAGGATGAGGACTAAACTCCTGGCCATCATGGAAATCCCTCCCATCCCTTACATAACACTGTGGCAGAGCAGAGAAGCTCCTTTAGCAACAGATTATTACAACCATGTTGCACTAAGGAGTGCTATAGGAGATCTTTTCTGCAATAAGACTGTACAACTCTTCCTCTGGCTGGCTCGATTGGAGTCAGGCTGGGGGATGTTGAATCATACTGGACTGTTCTTACTGTATATAATGTTTCAGATGTCTATTTTATTCTATTATTCTATTGTCACTTTATTTTGTTGTTGTTGTTGTTTGTGTAACGCCTTAATTTCCCCTCAGGGATCAATAAAGTACTTATCTTCTGGAAGAAGGTATAGGAGCCTCCGTGCCCACACCAACAGACTCACGAAAAGCTTCATACCCCAAGCTGTCAGGAAGCTAAATTCTCTCCCCTCACTTCCCCCAGCCACATCCTCCAAGCTGTCAAGAAGCTGAAACCACCACCCCCCCTCCCAACCCTTCAGCCCCCCCCCCCCCAAAAAACACTACGGACTCTGGACAATCCACTATTCTATTGCTACAATGCACTATTGCACTATTATTATTTTTTTTATACAGAATACACAGTATTTGGCTGCTACTTACTGTCTTTACTGACTGCTCTTTTTGCACTGTTTAAATTATTTTTATTGAATGTTTTACTTTTAGTATGTGTTATCTGTTGTGCCTGGGCACTTTATCTGTCTCACCGTGGGAGAGTGAGAAACGTCCTCTCGATTCCTTTGTATGTCTTGACATGTGAAGAATTGACAATAAAGCCACTTTGACTTTGACTTTGACTTATCTTATCTTAAACCTAGCCCCGTTTGGCCTCATAAGGACCAGGGGGGTAGAGGAGGCTAAAAGCTTGAGTTTTAAGCACCGAAAAGTCCTGTTTAAGCCCGGAAGTGACTGTGGAAAAGCAATTGGCCTTGGCATGCACGGGCACACATGGTGCAAGCCCTGCTTTGGAAAGCTGGCTTTTAAGAGCAAAGTATATGCAAAATGTTCTGCCTCCTACCCCATCCTCTTCTCTTTTTCCTTCTCCCTCTCCTCCTCACCCTTTTGACCTTTCCAGCAGTTAACACACAATTCATCATCTGAGTCACCCATTTGCTCCTGTGTTGGTAAACCAGCAGGAGCCAGTCTCTCTCAACAGAAATGGCTTTTGATACACAAAATTAAATATTTAAAATATTGCCTTTGAGTATGATGAATGGCGAAAGCTGGAGCTGGAATGGGTGAAAATTGTTAGTCAAAATAAGGACTAATAGCCTTGTAACAATAGAGCATGAACCAAGGGGAGTGAGATAAAGCTATCCCAGAGGAACTAAATACAAATAGACATGCTATTTGAAAATGATCATCTCTCAAAATGTGATTAATTGTATGTCTGTGTGTGTGTGGGTGGGTGGGTGGGTGGGTGGGTGTGTGTGTGAATTATTGTTTATGAGGATAGCCAGCTAATGATAACACTCACATGCATGTAGTCCACAATAAATTAAAGTAACAGACTCACAATATCTCCCATACTAACACATGTGACTTATGGGTTATGAGGGAGGAGGGAAAACTGAAGCTCACTGTACCAATATCATCCTCAGATATGAAGAAGGAGCCACAGCCCCTCAGCTTTGCGTTATAAGGCTGCATCTTCACAAATGGATTTTCATGCATACACACACATACACGCACACACATACACACACATACACACACACACACACACACACACACACACACACACACACACACACACACACACACACATACACAAGCCACTTGAGCGATTACGGATAAATTGTCGGATAAATAGACATAATCAGAGCATTGCAATCAGCCCCTTGGTCTTCCTCATACTCCTAAAACAAACATAAGCACCAGCTTCTGCAACAAAACAAGCACTTAACAGAGACAGATGACCCCCTGTCGTAAGGCCTACATAATGCTGTTATACTAAGGTAATTCTCTCATTCAAGTTTCTCTCCTTATGATGCCTGGATGTGTCGGAGAAATGTTGTATGGTGTTGGCAGGAGGATGTATGTATGTGTGTGTGTACAGTATGTGTGTGTGTGTGTGTGTGTGTGTGTGTGTGTGTGTGTGTGTGTGAATGAGTTATTTACTTAGAGAGGGCCAGCCCTCAGGCAAGTGAAATACAATGCAACATGCTTTCCAATCTAGTGGAACAAGTGCTGTATCTTTTAAGCAATGCATATATATGTGATATATACGCAATATAAAATTCTCCCCCTTAGGTAGTTATCTTGGAGAAAACATAAGCCATCTGAAAACACAGAGCCAAACCAGACAGACACACACAGAGGGGCAGACACAGTGGCTTTCTGCCTCCACCTCCAAGAGAGGCACAATCAAACATAGCCCACAGAGACATGGTGAGAAACGCAGCTGCTGTAAATTGCTACCTGTTCTCCTCTCCTCCCCCTCCCTCCATCCTCTATCCCTCCTCCTCCTCCTCCTCCTCCAGCCTTTATGAAACAGTCGCTGTGAGGGATCTGACAGGGTCTAATTCTCCTTCCCACAGGAAATGTGCTTCTGTTATTAATACAGTACACCTGGCCCAGTCTCAGCGGGAGCGTGCCTCAGAAACTGTGTGTGTGTCTGTATGTGACAAATAAGTAATAACAATTTCAAGAACATTTTCAGATGAATCAAAGTTGTAAGTTTTGTTTCAGATTTGTTCTTAGGACCACACTAATACTGCTGTTCTATGATGAGGTGAAATGTACTGTTCCTGAGGATTTGCCCTGGCCCCCTTGTCCATCTCTCTCTCTCTCTCTCTCATATGCTCTCTCTATCTCTCTTGTCGACCTCCTTCCTCCCGGCCTTCTTGTTCCCTGAGGTCCACCGTGCTGTACAGGAGAGTGGCAGGCGGTGTGGAAATATAGTGAGGCCCCCCGCCTCCCCCCCATCCCCCCTTCACCCTCTAGTGCCTCTCACCCAGCTGACAACATGGCAAAAGTGTCAGGCCACTCCCCCACAGCAAGAACAGGAGGTGTGATGTCTGCATAGCTATACACCATAGATTGATTGGGGGGGGGGGGGGGGGGGCTGCCTGGGGGGCATTTTAGAAGAAGAATCAATTCTCATCAATTGTAGGAATGTGATATGTGCACCCCCCCCCCAAGACAACAGAGCTCTGGGCACAGGGTCAGCCATATTCAGCACCTCTGGAACAGTTAGGGGTTAAGTGCCTTGCTCAACGGCACCTTAGATATGATGCCAGTAACCTTCCAGTTACCAGCTCACAGGAGTGGGGATCGAACCAGGAGTGGGGATCGAACCAGCAACCTGCCGATTGTGGCCGGCCTCTCTAACCTCTAGGCTACCTGCCAAGTCTATTATAGGGTTCTCTGTCAGAGAGTTCTGAGAAGGTGAAAGGTAAGGTCAGAAGTGAATAGTGTAGTGAGCAGGTTTAGAGTGAATACCTTTTCAATTCCATCAATTCAGGAAGTGTTTAGAAACTCAAATTCAAATTCACACACATGCACACTTGGACGAAAAATGTGCACACATCCAAGAAAGTTTTGACTCAAACTGGTTCTTTTGTCCTGACGTTATCCTAATAAACGTTCCTCTTTCTGGACAGGATTGAAGGGTCCTGGCACTCACTCTCTCATGCGCTGAATCCTGGTCTCCACCATGGTGCTGTTGATGACTGGGAGTCCCAGAGGGCCACACTGCACTTCTACTGGCCCTGATCCGGCCCCTATAGAGATAGTGTAGTGATTAGGACCACAGGAAACACCAAACTTATTTTACTGTATGTAAATATGCATTCTATCAATTATTATCTTACTACTAGACCAATGCAAGCAGTGACCTAATAAACACTCACTTACACACACACAGCCACACCCACACACAGCCACAGCCACACACAGCCACAGCCCCACACACACACACACACACACACACACACACACACACACACACACACACACACACACACACACACACACACACACACACACACACACACACACTTAGTTGGGTTCACAGTACAGCATTACCCATGAATAGAACCCAACATATAACAAAGGTCATACAGATATTCATGGGTACAAGTAGCACCATTGTTGCCACACAGCTAAGCTTCCAACAACAGCTGACACAGAGCAATATCCTGCAAGCGGCTTGGCTCTTTACTTTGGGAGGCCTAGTAAGGCCTAGTAGGCTCAAAGTAAAATTATACCAAAATGCCACAGAAACTCTCAAACACTTTTTAAGCTGCTATTAAGGCCCCATCTTTTAAAGATGGGAGGAAGAAAGTTTCTCACTAGGTAAGTTTTCAGACTTATCTAGGGCAATATTTAATAAAGTCAGCTGCCTCAGAGCTTCGCCACAGGTGAGCAAGCAGAGGAGCGTCTAGGAGCTGCCAGTATCCGACACAAAGTCTATGCTTCACTGGGTCAGCTAAGAGGGTGTGTGTGTGTGGTTGTGTATGTGTGTGTGTGCGTGTGCGTGTGCGTGTGCGTGTGTGTGGTTGTGTGTGTGAACCTGAAAAGGCCTTCGGATAAACATGCATTCATTTCCATTCTCTCTGGCATAAATGTATTTACATTACATGTCCTTGATGACAATGGGTTTGTGTGCATGTTGACTACATAAGAATATGTGTGTATTATATGTGTGTATTTTTGGTGTTCCTCCACACTGCTATAAATGCTACTGTTGCTATCCACTGTTGAACAATCTCTTTACTGCCTGTCTAACTGAACTCCACAGAGAGCTACATGGAGGATTTCAGTGTAAACTGGCAGCGAACAGAAAAAAAGAACCTGTCAGGATTCAGACCAAATACCTAGGAGTGTCATTCACAAAGTATGCTACAGAAACCACAACTCCATTAGAAAATCAATTGATTGCCTGAGTGTAATGCAATTGGAATGTAATGGAATTCAAAACTAATGACATCATGAATTCTTATTGGTATCATTATTGTCCCCCACGAATGAAATTGGGGAGGAGACTATGATTCGGTCTCTGTTTGTTCATATGTCACAAAATTCTGTCCGTTTGATTGTCACACGCTTTATCTCCGACATGACTGGAACAATTTTGATGAAACTTACACTAATTTGCCCAGTAGAGGCACTCATGCATAGAATTACATTTGTGTCTTTGAGGTATTCTCTATTCCAAGATAAATTATCTTAGTTTATGAGACTTTCGACTTTTCCGAGACAACTGTGAAACTGTGAAGTATCAAAATAGAAGACGTCTAAGGAATCTCCCTTTTTGTCAAAATACTAGAGACTAATCTAGAGACAAATAAAAAAAAATACAAACTTTGTTAGCAACGACTAACGTGGCTGTTAGGCAGTATTAGGTATTAACTTTGAGTGTTTAATGTTAGGGTTGGGCATAAACTGTGAGTGGTTAGGGTTAGGTTTGGAACAGCTTTGAAGTGGTTAGGGTAGATATAAGTTATCAGGGTACGGTCTTAGCAAACATCAGTGTGGGGGGACATGCAGCGTTCGGCCTGTAGAGGGAGCTACAGGACCGTGGCCAGGGTGACATCGAGAACCTCGACTCCGCCTCTGTGTCACGGAACTTGTTACAGTGGCGCCCAACCTGGGACACAGCAGAGTCGAGGTTCTCGATGTCACCCTGGCCACGGTCCTGTAGCTCCCTCTACGAAAGTATTACGAACATTTTATAAAATAAACGGGATTTCCCAGACCACAGAACCTCGACTCCGCCTCTGTGTCACGGAACTTGTTACAGTGGCGCCCAACCTGGGACACAGCAGAGGCGGAGTCGAGGTTCTGTGGTCTGGGAAATCCCGTTTATTTTATAAAATGTTCGTAATACTTTCGTATTCATCAAGTTCGTAAAAAACCACAACACTCGGCGACTTTCCAGTCGCCCTTCTTCTTCCTCGAACGCAGAGGCACACACATCTTAAACCATCTGGTCAACGAGGCTTCATTTGCAACAGGTGTGCAACGGAGCCTCGCCGACGTCACCCTGGCCACGGTCCTGTAGCTCCCTCTACAGGCCGAACGCTGCATGTCCCCCCACAATCAGCAACAAGAATTAGCAAATGACTAAAAGCACTTTTGTCAAAATTGTCCCAAAGTAGATTCGAAGTTCAGATTGCAAGCTTTGGTTATAGGACTTTATATATTATAATATATTCTTTATATATTATCGCTATGATAATTTGTATTATAATGTGATGAATATGATTCTTCCATTTGTATCAATAGCTATGAGAATTACGTCATATAATGTGATGAACAGGAAAAGTGCTTGAACGTCAATATTTCTTTATATTGTTTCCCTAATGCAGATTGGAGCCCCCTGAGTACAGTCGTTTCTATGTGCCCTTTTCATGTTGTCAGTGTCAGGGCAGGAACAAGTGTAGTTCTGGCTATGTCTTCAAAGATCAAAATGAGCTCTCATGAAATATATCTATCGTTCTATTCTCCATGAGTGAACTTTAAGGTAATAAACAAGTACAATGCAATGTGTAGTCATACTGTATGAGGCCTATTGTCTTATTACAGTTACATGCTCAACATAGTAAGCACACAACTCTTAAAGGGGCCATGTAGTCAAAAAACATATTTTCTGGTGTTTTATATGGTATTTGCACTCTATGTAGCTGAAGTAACACTGTGAAATTGTGAAAAGTATGCTAACCGTCCCTAAATATGAGAGCAGTTTGAAAAGTGAACCTCGAATTCTAGTTTGTTTTCCATGGGTGTGGTATTGGCCTCCCTCATAGCGTCACCAGGGGATCTGATTTTAATACACCAATGTCAACCAAGTACATCTCAATCAAATAAACCAATAGTACCATTTGTACATTTGTATATCCCTCCTGTTTTAGCCAGCTCTGACTAACAGCTGAGACTAGATGAAACTGGCCATTTAAAATGGTGAGGTAAAATGCAGCAAAACTGTTTAGAATACAACGGTAAGAAAATTATTTAGTTGAAGTTATCTTATTGTTTGAGCTAGCACAGTGTTGTATTTTGCAAGCTAGAAAAGCATGCTAACAATTTGACAAAGTTTGTGCCAAAATATCTCACCTAAAATGTAGTAGCATCGAACTGCAAACAGAAATGCTGCATACAAATCCACATAAGGAACACTGTAGGTTTATTGGTAAGCATTGAACTTAGCAAAGAACGTGCCAATGAAAGAATGACTCACGAGACAAACTGTCTAAAATGTACCACCACACTCACACCAGCAGAGTGTGCATTTCTATGACAGGCGGAGGCAAGGGGAAAATAATGATATAACATATTTAATGATGACTTTTCTGACAAAAAGAAACACACACAGTGACTTTTTAGATACCCAGGGATGTTTGGAAATTAAAATTAGAATGACTACATGGCCCCTTTAATTTTCTGTTAGTGCACTCTCATTGTTTTCACACAAATTACAAAAACCAAAACCATGCTGTTTCATAAAACGTGACACTGAACAATGGGGGGTTTAAATCAACCATCATCACAATTTCAAATAAATAAATTAACAAACAAAACACTTGACTAGATATCAATTCAAGCATATTTTCTTCCTGTCTAGCTAAGTATGTTGTTTTGTCTTGTCGCACAAACTCCAGATATCAGTTTATATTGAAAAGTGCCCTAAGGTTTAAAGTCAGAGTCCATAATAAGAGCAGCAGATGAAGTGTTCGACATATGGGGACAAAAAGAATCATATTTATTGTGAAAAACCAGTGTGTTTGGGCTATATTGCATCTGATATATAGAGGGAGTAAGGAAACCTAAAATGGAAACTGGAGGAAGGTAAAACAAAATCCAAGCTGCAACATCGATATGGAAGCAATCTCAGTACATTCGATACTGCTACAGTTGCACCTGTAAATAGCATCACATCAAAGAACCTGATCAATACCAGGTCACGACCTGCTGTTTTTGTCTTACAGTGCTTTTAATGTGAGTGTGTGTGTCAATACAGCTGTGCAGCATATGAAAGCCAGAAGCCTGGTTTTTCACAGTAACGCTACCAGCAAGTCGTAAACCTCTTGAGGTGTGTGTATGTGTGTGACAAAGTATGTGTGTACATGTGTGAGAGAGGAAAAACGTACAGTATATGTGCTGATGTTGTGGCTTCGTGGTAACTCACCGCCAATATCCCCTTCCAGAACCCTCTCCATGTGCCTCATCATGGCTTCCAGGTCACTGTCCTGAAGAGGAGCGTAGAGGACAACAGCCAAACTCAGTTATGCTTTATTTCACTGCAATTACAGAAGCACCAGAAAGTAGCCATTGTAACCTCATTCTTAGTAAGGTTCTTCTTCACACCAACTGTATGTTTGGACCATCAAGGGATCAAATTGCTACAAATAACTATGTGCTAGCTAGAATACCCTGAGACCAGGTCATGTTACGGAAAATACATTGATAGAACTGTTTGAAGGGTATACACTTTCAAATGACTGATACAATGTGTGTAAATACTGTGTTGTTTTTTTAAATTGAGAAAAGTTGACTCAACCTTTGTGTCGTGTGTCTGTGTGTACCACACTGAGCATGGAGAAAAGAAAGAAGAGCAAAGAATTGTCCAATGATTTGAGAACCAAAATTATGAAAAAACATGGACAATCTCAAGGCTACAAATCCATCTCCAGAGATCGTAATCTTCCTGTGTCCACTGTGCACAACGTCATCGAGAAGTTCACAGCCCATGGCACTGTAGCTAACCTCCCTGGACGTGGACGGAAGAGAAAAATTGATGAAAGATTGCAACAAAGGATTGTTCGAATGGTGGATAAAGAACGTTGATCAACTTCTAAACAAATTCAAGCTGACCTGCAGACACAGGGTATAACAGTGTCATCTGTCGCCATCTGAATGAAATGGGACGCTATGGTAGGAGACCCAGGAGGACCCCACTGATGACACAGAGACATAAAAAAGCCAAACTGGAGTTTGCTAAAACTTACCTGAGGAAGCCAAAATCCTTCTGGGAGAACGTCCTGTGGACAGATGAGATCAAAATAGAGCTTTTTACAGAAAACGAAATGAGGCCTTCAAAGAAAAGAACACGGTCCCTACGGTCAAACATGGTGGAGGTTCACAGATGTTTTGGGGTTGCTTTGCTGCCTCTGGCACCGGATGCCTTGACTGTGTGCATGGCATCATGAAATCTGAAGACTACCAAAGAATTTTGGAGCGCAATGTAAGGCCCAGTGTCAGAAAGCTGGGTCTCCATCAGAGGTCATGAGTCTTCCAGCAGGACAATGACCAAAAGCATACTTCAAAAGGCACCCAGGAATGGTTTAGGACAAAGCGCTGGAGAGTTCTGAAATGGCCAGCAATGAGTCCATCTAAATTCCGTAGAAAACAGGTGGAGAGATCCCAATACAACAGTTGGGAGAAGGCACCCTTCAAAACTGAGAGACCTGGAGCAGTTGGCAAAAGAAGAGTTGTCCAAAATTCCAGTAGAGGGGTGTAAGAAACTCATTGATAGTTACAGGAAGCGATTGATTAAATTTTTTCCAAAGGGTGTGCAACCAAATATTAAGTTGAGGGTGTCAATAATTTTGTCCAATCCATTTTTGGAGTTCTATGTGGAATGATATTAGATTTGGCTTTTTTTCCTCTGCTTTTTTGTGTTCTAATGCAAACAAAATAAATAAAAATGTGAATACCAAAGCATTTGGTATTGCAACAATTTTCTGGGAGAAGTGGTGGATTATCTGAAAGAAGTGCAGGGGTGCCAATATTTTTGGCCATGACTGTATGTATATATTCACAGGGATATATAAGTCTTATTCACAATGATTGATATATAGTTTCACTTACTTTAGAGGAACGCACTCCAACCAAGTGTTGGAGGATAAGAGCATCTGCTAAATGGCTAAAATGTAAATGTAAAATGCAAATGGTAGAGGGAAACACGCCACATTTATGTGAGACAGTGGAGGAAAAGTAACTGGGTGAATGAGATGGTCGCCCTATATAAACCTCTTACTATTACGACCCTTACTTACCACTGACCCGCATTAAATGTGACATAGTTACCATAGTTTGTTTACAAATAAATTGTCTACAAATAATTATTACTATCTACTAATTATTCATTTTTAAATTGTATTCGTTGAGAATTAATGGATCTGCATTGAACAGCAGAACAATCCCCAGATTAAGCCGTATACCAATCGGTTATTTATGTTTTTATGGAGGCCCTGAATGCAGAAGTGTCTGACAATGCTTTTAAGTCACAATGTCTGTGGATAATTATTCATCACAGCTTTACAGTTAAGGGTAAAACTCCCAGAAACTGACTGAGTTTTATTCAGGCTCATCAATAACCTTTCTTCTCTCTTCTTGTGTCTTCTCTCTCAACAGTGACAAATAGTTTTAATTTTGCCCAGTCTTCCTGCTCTTGTAGTGCAGTAGACAGAGATTGGATAGTAGCCTTGACATTCCCTTGTGGCGACTGAGAGAAAGGTGGAGTCTTTCTCTCAGGGTCTTTCTCTCTGGTTTGGGCACAGTACCCCACAATGCCCCATAATGCCTCAGAGCTCAGGGGGGCTTGTAAGTACTTCTGCCGGAATCTTAGACACAAATCTTATCTTAAATCAGCATTTCTCTGGGTTGGTCTATTGGTCTGTCACCTAGTTTAGAGGTCCCCTGGGTTCAGTGATGAAAGAGCCCAGCTACAATAATGTTATTTTTTCTGCATTACAATGCTGACCAAGTAGTAGTAACAATTTGTAGCACAAAACACATTAAACTTTCTCTGGGTCTATACCTGCGAGTTTGCCTCTTGCACAAGTGAGAGTTGGTGTGTTACTGTACCTTCAAAGCAGTGTAGGACACTTGCTCCCTTGAACTTTTTAGGGGCATTTTGGGCATTTTCAGGTAACTGCATGACTACCGAACTGAAAAGAAGACGCAAGAGGGCTTGATTACCTTGATGTTGTTATGGGTGCGCTGTAGGCAATAGGTGTTTTGTCCATTATACAAATAGCTGTTTATAAGCTCAAATAGCCTACTTGTTTATTAGTTGTTGATGATCTGTTATATAGATCTTATTTGGGGCGCTTTTTTGTCCTCGTCATGGCAATTTCGGTGGCATTTTAGGAACTATCGTGGGCATTTTTGCCCTGTTAAATTCCGACCCTGCTTCAAAGTAATAGTCCCAAGAGCAAGTGAAAATAATTGATGGCCCTTGTATTATCAAAAGTAATGGTAATGTATACAGCAAGATTGCAACGCAAGATTTATGTTCAAGTTCAAGTTCATGTGTGCATATCTTATATTAGGGTTTGAGCGCTTAAGCGCTTAAGCACTTCCGTTACTCAATGTGTGTACATTTGTGTACAATGTGTGTCTGGTCAGATAACCCCCGGGCCCCATGTCTCAAATCTAATAATAATAAAATTAAAGGGATTAACACAGTCTGAACAATGTGGGAGCATAATATTTCCATAATGCATAATAGAGTATGGACCCACAGCATAGCATAGCACATTAACACTGTGAGTGAGATGGCAACCTTGGATAAGTTAATTTAACTTTTTTTTTGTAAAAATGCTACTACAGTGGTTATTGCTAGGACAAGCTATGCTAAAAATGATAATTAATCATGCTTACTGTATGGTGTCATGGTAATGCAATGCAAATGCTATGATGCATATGAACATATTTACATTCTTTGTCTGTCTGGTTAGGTGTTGGACTGGCGAGTGCATGGTGTTACTTTATAAGGGGAGTGACTATAGGGACACAGTGGGCCTGCAAACCAAACCATTCAACATTGGTTCTTAGGGAGGCTTCTCATCAAGCCCCACAGGGTTTCTTAACTTCCCTTGCACAATGCCTTTATTTCTTCATTGTGTCTATCCTCTTTGTTAATGTGTGTATGCAAATCAATACAAAATAATACATTAAAAACATGTGGGTTTGTGTTCCGAGAGGGCTGACAGGGACCAACTCCAATTCCAACACAGAAGAGGCCTGCTGAAGCCTCCTAGCAACCATACCTAACTCTAAGCCATCGTCCCTCATTCTGCCAAGGCCCTTCTGGCGTCAGGCCACAGTGGAAATTGACTTTCCTGCTTGCAGAATTATGCTATGCATGTCGTTTTCCCATTGTGTTTTCTCAGCGATTAATTATGGCTTGCTTTTCTGTGACTCCGGACATAACAAAAACGGAGAGCTGAGACATTCTCTGATGAGAATATTATAAGGAGAGAAAATAACTTGCCAGGAAAAAATGGCAGGGAGCCCTTCAGCCAACAGTCATAATGAATATGTTTCTCTGCAAGCTTCCAGTCAGGTGCTCAACCAGTAATCCCCCATGAATCACCAACTGAATCCACCACAGCTACAGAATACAAACCACAGAGTTAGAGAAAAGAAACTGGCCAAGCAGAAACACTGCTGCAATACCTCCAGCACATGTACCTTGCTCCCCTAGACTGGTTCGTTTCCCTGGCACGATTAGGATGGTAGGATCCTGTGATCCCTCCTCATCTGCTTCCTTCTCTACTCCCCAGTGGGTTAAAGCCACAATCCATAATTCATCGGCCCGCCACTTGTTCTGGTTTACAGCTAAGGGATGGGGATGGGGCTGGGGCTGGGTAAATGTAACACCTCAACAGTCCATGACCGACACATGATAGTTTAAACTTAGTCTAGCTTAAATATAGGGTTAACTGCTCTGTCAGCTATCATCAACCTGGTTTGAATGGAGTTTTCACTAATGGATTTTGAAAAATGATTTAGATATTAGAACTAGTCTTCCCAAACGGTAGTCCACAGGTGTGACATGACACTAAAACAACTCTGCCGTTGTGAAACCCATGCCCTCCTCCTTCTTGATTTTACCTAAATGTCTGTTTTCAACATAATAGCGTTGTTACAATTTCAAAAACACACATAGAAACGTCACCTCCTGAGCCTTCGAAGAGGAGACACGTCCCCTTCATCACATCCGTATGTCAAAACACAGGCTAATTGTTTTACTCAAGCCACAAAAGTTTTTTCTCTGTCTCTTAAGACCTTTTTTTTCAATGAGCATCCTATGATATCTACTCCAGTGTATCCAGTGTATATAGGCTATGTATGTGCGTCTGCGTAAAGGCCAGTGATGTTGATAACAATACCAAAAAACGGCACTCTTGTCCATCGAATCCTTACAGTTAAACATTACAAAAGAGCAAGTTGGTGCCGACGATAATGGTCAATCTTCTACAAGCTCCGCCTCAACTTTGTATCTTGCTTGGTATTTTAGTGTTCATTTTACATCTTTTTGTATATTTGTTTCTTCAAACATTTGTTATGACCGCCAATAACTTTTGGACATAAGAGCAACTCTCAACTCTGACTTACCTAACCTGGAATCTGCTGCCATCACCGTATATCTATTCACCTGGCTCTACCTTGGAGCCGTAAATGGCACTGACGCAAGCTTGACCCATCAATACCCGACTCAACCTGAGGGATTTTCCATTCATCGGCTGGATCGGACAAAGCACGCAGGGAAGAACAGAGGGGGAGGGATATGTTTCATGATCAACAACCCCTGTTGCTCTGACGTGGAGATACTCTCGACCTCTTGTTCACCCAACGTCGAACATCTGACGAGCAATTGCCGACCCTTCTACCTCCCTGGGGAGTTCTCAGCTGTGGTCATTACAGCGGTGTACATCCCACCTCAGGCTGACACCACTCTAGCTCTGAATGAACTGTACAGGACTACCAACAGGCATGAAACTTCTCACCCAGAGGCCGCATTCATTGTGGCAGGAGATTTCAACAGAGCCAATCTGAGGAAATTTTGGCCTAAATTCCACCAGCATATTTCTTGCCCAACACTCCCTACCAGGATGAATGTGGGCCCTCCCATGGCCCTCTTCGGGAAATCAAATCACACCTCTATCCTGCTGTTACCCACCTATAGGCAGAGACTGAAACAAGAAGTGCCTGTGACGATATGTATCCAACGCTGGTTTGAGCAATCAGAATCTATGCTAAAGGATTGTTTTGATTCCGCAGTACTGGGATAAAGTGGAATCACATTACCACGGCTCTGACGCCTGACACATGGAGTGGACTACAATCTATTATGGACTATAAGGGGAAGTCCAGCTGTGTTATGCACACATGCCTCTCTTCGAGCTCAACGCCTTCTATGCTTGGTTTGAGTCCAACAACACCGAGCCGGCTACGAGGGCTCCCGCAGCTCATGATGTGTGCTTTCAATCTCTGTGGCCGACGTAAGCAACACTTTTAAGAGGGTGAATACCCATAAAGCTGCCTGCGGCATTCCGGGCCACGTCCTCAGAGCATGCGCTTACCAGCTGGCATCCGTCTTTACAGACATATTCAACCTTTCCCTGTGCAAGTCTTTAGTCCCAACCTGTTTTAAGGTGACAGCCTTTGTTCCTGTGGTAACCTGCCTGAATGACTATAACCCTGTAGCACACACATCTGTCATCATGAAGTGCTTTGAGAGGCCGGTCAAGGCCCATATCAACTTCACATTACATGACACACTAGACCCACTTCAATTTGCATACCGCCAACACAGATCCACAGGCGACACAATTGCCATCGCACTGCACACTGCTTTATCTTACATGGACAAGAGGAACACCTATGTGTAACTGGATCCTGGACTTCCTGACGGGCAGACCCCAGGCGGTGAGGATAGGAAGCGACACCTACTCCGCACTGACTCTCAACAGGGGGCCCCCCAGGGCTGTGTGCTCAGTCCCCTCTGGTACCCCCTGTTCACCCACGACTGCGTGGCCACGCACAACTCCAATTCTAGCATCAAGTTTGCTGACACCACTGTTGTACAGTAGGTAGGAGTTTAGAAAGCGTTTGGTACAGTATCATAGCCTCGGTAGGCTAAAAAGTTTGGTCTAGCTTGTATACAGTAGCTGAACTTTAAGGTGGTGATAAGAGCTGTGAAGGATGTTGTTGTGCCATATGCGTATGCACTGTGCACTGCGTTTTGAGCCATATGGCCTCAGCAGGCCAAAAAAAAGTTTGTTCTAGCTTGTATAGCTTAACTTTCTTAAATTTTGGATAGGATATCCAGACAAATTTATTCAGCCCAAGACACCGGCAGTCACTACTTGGATCAATAAAAAAATCAATGACAGGTTTGTGTGGTGATCATTTTTTTTATTCTTCTAGTCTTATTCACATGTTTTCAAATACTGCTGAAATTGTTTTTTTTCAAATTCGTGCATACATTATATTGGACACGTGATGTGTGTATAATATTTTTTTGAAGGTTGTTCTCATCATAATAAGATAGCCTTTTGCAATCGCTTGCTTGATGGTTTCAGATTAACAATCAAAGCAGTTGAGTTATAGTTACAATGGGAGGGGGAGGGAGAGGGAGAGAGGACACATTCACACAATCACAATCAGCAAGAGAGCGGGAGAGAGGGGGATACAGCATTTTTGTATGCCCGGTGCGCTCCTCCCAAATAGGCAATGACATTATAATAAATAATGTGTGAACAAAACAAGATTACATTACATTATGCAAATGTCACGTTTGGCGCGTTTCTATTCAGACTAAAACCTCCAGTGTGATTGGAGCGAAATGTTCCCGAGCCAGCCAGGAGTTGAACGTTTATAGTGGTGATATACTGTATGGTTGATGGGGGAGGGTAATCTTTTTCTTGATCGTTTCTGATTAACAAACAAAGGAGTGACAATTTATTCAGCACGCTCTCCCCCTTCAAACGATCCACCAAAAAGTGCTATACAAAATAAATGCATTATTATCCCCCTGAAACCCAAAATCCTTACTCGCATGAAAATGTTGCATTATTAAAGCCGACTCACGCTTATTCATGTCAGACTGCGCAAAACATTTCCCACGCTTCTCTGCGCATATGAACATATTTATATCTATGTAGCTGAAACACGCGGAATCAACTGAGAAACATTATATCCTATGAGTTAATTAATATGCAATTTCGCGGACACACTGCCACATATATTCCATGTCTGACATCATTTCATGAAGTGTACGATGGTATGAGAGTAGATAGGACTTGGTCACATTGTTTGGTCCTTAAAATAACCTGATATTTAAACCATTTCCACTCTTCATCTCTGCAATTCATGAGTGTGGGGGGACATGCAGCGTTCGGCCTGTAGAGGGAGCTACAGGACCGTGGCCAGGGTGACGTCGGCGAGGCTCCGTTGCACACCTGTTGCAAATGAAGCCTCGTTGACTAGATGGTTTAAGATGTGTGTGCCTCTGCGTTCGAGGAAGAAGGAGGGCGACTGGAAAGTCGCCGAGTGTGTTGGGTTTTACGAACTTGATGGACGTATTACGAACATTTTATAAAATAAACGGGATTTCCCAGAACACACAACCTCGACTCCGCCTCTGTGTCACGGAACTTGTTACAGTGGCACCCAACCTGGGACACAGCGAAGGTGGAGAAAAAGGGAATGGACGCGTTAAGCGCGGCTATCGGAAGGATGGCCCTTATACTGGAGCAGCAGGCCCACCTCCAGCAGGAGCACCAGACCGCGGTGAGGGAGATGGTGACGGCAAGGGCTGAGGACTGTACCCTCCTCCTGGAGCTCGTCGGGGCCATCAAGACGGGGCCGGCGCCCGGGTCGGCACAAGGTCCCCCCAAGGTCCACCTCCAGAAAATGGGGGAACTGGACGACCCGGAGGCGTTCCTGGCGGTGTTCGAGGGGACGGCGAGGATCTCGGGGTGGCCGGACGGCGCGTGGGCACACCATCTGCTGCCCCTCTTGTCAGGTGAGGCGCAGCTCGCTGCCCACAGCCTGCCAGCGGCCGCCCAACGGGACTACCCGTCCCTGGCCCGGGCAATTCGAGACCGCCTGGGCCTCACGCCGGAGGAACACCGTCGCCGGTTCCGGGCCCTGATGATGGAGGAGGGGAGCCGGCCCTTTGCCTACGCCCAGCGGCTGTGGGACAGCGCACGGCGGTGGCTGGACCCAGGGAACAGATCGGCGGAGGAGGTCGGGGACCGGGTGGTGTTGGAGCAATTCCTCACGGGGCTCCCGTACCGCCTGGGTCCAGTACCACCGGCCCCAGGATCTCGCGGCCGCCGTTAACTTGGCGGAGGACCATCTCTCCCTCCCGCCGCAGGAGCCCCGGCGACCAACCCCGGCCCCGCGCCAGGGGGCGGGGGGCCGGCGCCCGGAAGGAGCCATGGTGCTGGAGGAGGAGAGACCGGCGCCCGCCCCGAGGACGAGATGGCAGGGGCAGGCATGTCGAGAACCAGCCCTAGCCCCACAGGAAGCACCCTGAGCGACAGGGGGGGTGTGTTGGCGAAGCGGATGGCCGGGCCATGTACAGGCGAAGTGCCCAGTGAGGGAGGTGGGGCAGGTCGTCCGCATCGGCGACATACCGGGCCCTCCCCCTGGACCAGGAGCGGCGTATCGTGTTCCGGTAAGGATACAACATGATACGCACCAGGCGTTCTTGGATTCGGGCTGCATGCAGTCCATGATCCAGGAGCGCCTGGTTCGGCCGGGGGCATCGAGGGTGTTGGTGAAGTGTGTGCATGGGGACATTCACGAATACCCTGTGGTCGCTATCGAAATTCATTTTGAATGGAAAAAGCATAGTGTACAGGCGGTGGTTAGCAGGCGCCTCACGTATCCCCTTATTCTGGGTGTAGATTGGGAAGGGTTTCCTCAAGCGGTAAAGAGGGCTACCGGGGTGCGTGCACGACAGAGAGGGAGGTGTGAGGTGTGTAATGTGCTCTGTGCTGAGGCGGCGCCTCGCGACACTGCCGAGGAGCCGGAGCCGGCGGGGGGGTCTCAACCTGAGATTTCCCCGCCAAACTATCCGCTGCTAGGTGACTTCCCCCTCGAGCAGTCTCGTGACGAGACCCTACGATCGGCCTATGACCAAGTGATAGCGATTGATGGTACTTTGGTACGGCCGGACACAGTACGCGCCCACCCGTATTTCGCGATTATCAGCGACAGGTTGTACCGAGTAAGTCGTGACTCACATAGCCAGGAGGAAGTAACCCAGTTGTTGGTTCCCCGTAGCCGCCGGGAAATGGTCTTCCAGGCGGCTCATTTCAACCCCATGGCGGGCCACTTAGGGTACGATAAGACTAAACCGTATATTGGCTCGATTTTATTGGCCGGGAATTCGGGCAGAGGTGCGTAGGTGGTGCGTTTCTTGTCGCGAATGTCAGTTGGTAAATCCCCCATCCATTCCACGGGCCCCCTTGCGGCCCTTACCATTGGTCGAGAACCCATTCGACCGCATAGCCATGGATATTATCGGGCCATTTGATCGGTGTACACAGGGATATCGATTTGTGTTGGTCTTGATAGATTACGCAACCCGATACCCCGAGGCAATACCGCTGCGCAATATCTCTAATTTCAGGGCACTAATTTTATGTCACGCACCCTCAAAGAACTGTATGGCTTGTTGAACATCAAGGCGGTTCGAACCAGTGTCTACCACCCGGCCACTGATGGCCTTTGTGAGAGGTTCAATCGGACCTTGAAGTCAATGATCCGGAAGTTTGTACACGAGGATAGTCGGAATTGGCATAAATGGCTAGATCCCCTGTTGTTTGCGGTACGAGAAGTCCCCCAAGCTTCCACCGGATTTTCCCCGTTTGAATTACTCTACGGGTGTAAGCCCCAGGGTGTCCTAGACCTTCTTAAAGAAAATTGGGAGGAAGGGTCTAGCGACAGTAAGAATGAGATTCAATACGTCCTGGACTTGCGCACAAAGCTCCACGCCCTAGGGGTTATCTCACGCGAGCATTTGCTGCAAGCCCAGGAGCGTCAGAAGCGACTGTACGACAGGGGAACTACCCTACGAGAATTTACACCGGGAGATAAGGTGCTCGTACTGTTACCCACCTCCAGCACGAAATTACTAGCGAAGTGGCAAGGGCCGTTTGTGGTCACACGTCGCATGGGGGACGTGGATTACGAGGTAGTACGCTCGGACCGGGGGGATAGCTTGCAGGTGTATCACGTAAATCTCCTAAAAAAATGGAACGACGTGGTCACTGTTGCTCTGGCTACAATAATTCCAGAGAGAGATGAGTTCGGTCCAGAAGTCCCAAAATCAAAAGTTAGCACTCCGGTCGGTATTGATAACCATCTCTCTGCTAGCCAGGCCACGGACGTTGCAGATTTGCAAGCTAAGTTCGCGGACGTGTTCTCTCCCCTGCCCGGTCGGACTATGCTTATCGACCACCACATAGAAACGCAGCCGGGTTTAACGGTGCACATGCGTCCCTATAGGTTGCCGGTACACAAACGAGACATTGTGCGCAGGGAATTGGAAGCCATGCTGGAGCTGGGTGTGGTCGAGGAGTCCCGCAGTGACTGGATGGGGCTATACGGTTCTGTGTGGATTATAGACGGGTTAATGCGGTCTCCAAGTTCGATGCCTACCCGATGCCCCGGGTTGACGAGCTCTTGGACCGGCTTGGCACAGCCAAGTATTTCACGACGTTGGATTGCACGAAGGGATACTGGCAGATTCCACTCTCGCCGGTATCCTGGGAGAAAACTGCATTCTCCACTCTGCTCGGGCTATTCCAGTTCACGGTGCTCCCTTTCGGGTTGTTCGGAGCCCCAGCCACTTTTCAGCACCTCATGGACCGCATTCTGCGGCCGCACTCTGCCTATGCTGCGGCCTACCTGGATGACATTGTCATTCACAGTGACACCTGGGCGCAGCATGTGCAGAGTGTGGCTGCTGTTCTGCGGTCCCTGAGGCAGGCGGGGCTGACGGCCAACCCGAAGAAGTGCGTGATCGGGCGAAGGGAGATCCGGTATCTGGGGTACCACTTGGGTCGGGGGGAGGTGCGGCCGCAGATTGAAAAGACTGCGGCCATCGCCGCCTCTCCGCGGCCCAAGACGAAGAAGGAGGTGAGGGCCTTCCTGGAGCTGGCTGGCTATTACCGGCAGTTCGTGCCGGGGTTTTCAGAGCTGGCCAGTCCCTTGATGGACCTCACCCGGAAGGGTGCCCCGGATCCGGTCCAATGGTCGGGCCAGTGCCTGGGGTCGTTCGAGGCCCTTAAGGGAGCTCTTTGTGGAGAAACGATCCTGTATGCGCCTGATTTTAACCTCCCTTTCTCCCTACAGATGGACGCGTCGGATAGAGGCCTGGGAGCAGTGCTGACCCAGCGGGTGGAGGGGGCTGACCGGCCGGTGCTGTACCTGAGCCGCAAACTATCGGAG
Source organism: Argentina silus (assembly GCF_951799395.1). NCBI lineage: Eukaryota > Metazoa > Chordata > Actinopteri > Argentiniformes > Argentinidae > Argentina > Argentina silus. Next base: position 21,714,584 of record NC_139664.1, read on the forward strand.
AGGGAGGGCCGGTACAGCACGGTGGAGAAGGAGTGCCTGGCCATCAAGTGGGCGGTTGGCGCCCTCCGCTACTATCTGCTGGGTCGCGCTTTCACCCTCTACTCTGACCATGCTCCCCTCCAGTGGCTCCACCGCATGAAGGATGTGAACGCGAGGATCACCCGGTGGTATCTCGCGTTGCAGCCCTTCAACTTTTCGGTCGTGCACAGACCGGGGGCGCAGATGGTCGTGGCAGACTTCCTCTCCCGTGCAGGGGGGGGGGAGTAGGTTGTCGGCCGTCGTGTCCCCGGCCTGTGTCGGGCGGTGGGGGTATGTGGGGGGACATGCAGCGTTCGGCCTGTAGAGGAAGCTACAGGACCGTGGCCAGGGTGACGTCGGCGAGGCTCCGTTGCACACCTGTTGCAAATGAAGCCTCGTTGACTAGATGGTTTAAGATGTGTGTGCCTCTGCGTTCGAGGAAGAAGGAGGGCGACTGGAAAGTCGCCGAGTGTGTTGGGTTTTACGAACTTGATGGACGTATTACGAACATTTTATAAAATAAACGGGATTTCCCAGAACACACAACCTCGACTCCGCCTCTGTGTCACAGAACTTGTTACAATGAGCTGCTATAATAATCTTGATTTTGCCAATCTATCTGATAAAGCAAATCATTCTCTTTGTCATAGCCCTGAGATTCGATAATTTCATGCTTTTCACTCACACTAACCACTATGTTATTCTCCTGACAAAAGTAACCAGAATTGCTTGTTTAACAATATTTTCCTGTCCTTGATACTGTATATTAGCTTCAAAACATGGTGCAACGGTAAAACTGCCCCGTTTGGCTCTGACAAAGGTATATCTTCTCATCATCCTCTGTTCGCGATGTAGCGATTACAATTCACAATTTATCACATTACGTGTAAGCTTAAGTGATCAAAATAATTGACTAAAACACTTTCCAGAAAATGAAAATAATCCTATGGTGGTTATTCTTTCTTTGTAGTTATTGAAATGCGCGTTGACAAATGTAAACATTTACATTTATGGGATTTAGCAGACGCCTTTATCCAAAGCGACTCAGTCATCATAAGATAAAGTAATCAATGCTCGGAACAGGGGCAATCAGCAGTCACAATGCTTTTTTTAACAGGAGAGACATTTGTACAGGGGGGTAGTGGGGGTGAAGAGGTCTTTAAGAGGGACCGTTAAGATGTAGCCTGAAGAGATGGGTCTTCAATCTACGGCGGAAGATTGGTAGTGACTCTGCAGTTATGACAGCAGTGGGAAGCTTGTTCCACGCCAGGACAGTTAAAAGCTGTGACCGAGTAGTGCGGCTGCTGCATCCACGTAGAGGCGGCAGTGCCAGGCAGCCAGCCGAGGTGGAAGAGCGGAGTGATCGGGCAGGGGTTTGGGGTCTGACAATTGCTTGCAAGTAATGTTCCCTTTGCCTCCTGGTAGGCGAGCACCAGGGTCTTGAATCTGATGCAAGCTGCTACCGGGAGCCAGTGAAGGGTGCGGAGGAGGGGAGTGACATGGGAGAATTTGGGGAGAGTGAACACCAGATGGGCGGCAGTGTTCTGGATGAGCTGCAGAGGCCTGATGGTGGAGGCGGGGAGACCGGCCAAGAGTGCGTTGCAGTAGTCAAGGCGAGAGATCACAAGTGTTTGGACCAAAAGTTGTGCTGCTTCTCTGGTGAGGAATGGACATATCCTTCTGATGTTGTAAACAAACATGGATGTTTGCAAGTGCAAGATGCATATCCCATCCTTCACAGCTCTTGTCGCCATCTTGTGGTGGCTTTCGGCAGCACTTCACATTGTGAAATTTCTGCAGCGACGGGACTTCAACGCACCCCGCTGAAATGTCAGCCTGTACCTATTAAACCCTAACTACTGTAGGCCTGATCACAGACAGTGATAAAACAGGGAGGAGGTAAGAGCCATGGTAGAAGGATGCCAGGACAACAACCTCTCCCTCAACATCAGCAAAACAAAGAAGCTGATCGTGGACTACAGGAGGGCGGAGGGCTCAAGTGGAGAGCATCAATAGCTTTAAGTTCCTTGGTGTACACATCAGTACACTGAGTACTTGATGTGGTCCCATCACACTGACACAGTAATCAAGACGGTGTACCAGTGCCTGTTCATCCACAGACGGCTGAGGAAATTTGGCATGGATCTTCAGATCCTCATCAACTTCTATAGGTGTACCATCAAGAGCATCCTGTCCGGCTGCATCACTGCCTGGTACGGCAGCTGCACCACCCATGACCCATGACCCAGCCGTACAGGACATCCACTCCAGAAGTAGAAGATACACACATCTCACCTGTCCGTAGGTTTGACAGAGAGATTCTGGCGACATGTCATCCCCTTCTCCTTCCTCTTCTTCATCAGAGCAGGACTCAAATTCATCCTGGATATAATAGACCTCTGCAACTTGTGGATCCTCTGGGATTTCTGTACACACATAATACACACACACATACAAACATTAACCAGTTAATCTAATGGTAATTTGAATTATTTCAAATATTCGTTGTTGTTTTTTAAGGTAACCAACATACCTTCAAACATTATTCATTTTGACCTGTATTTGAACATAGAAAACATTTCCTTCAGTTGAGCATTTGTGTTTGACAACCTCACATGTCTGGAAAAGGATGTATTTTCAAATAAACTATGAAATATAACTATTTTTGGCCCATATCTGCTATATTGGCATACTATTTCTACAGGAAAAGAAACCTGATTGTAGTCGAGGAAAATATAACACTCACACTTCAAAGAAATACGTTCAGGGTTATGGTTATAATGCATTTGCTCTCTGTGCTCTCTCTCTCTCTCTCACACACAGATGAGGAGCCCAAAGGTACAGTGTTGTTCTCTACCTCAACCCCTCTGTCTACATATACCAGGGGAGGCTGGTGGAGGTAGAAATTAGAGGGCGAGCTCATTGTAATCCATCGCATGGAATTAGGAATGGTATCAAACGTGTTCTACCCCCACCAGCCTCCCTTGACATCTATTGCTCTCTCTCTGACTTTCTCTCTCACAAGTGCCCAGAGTCTTCCAGTGGTGTGGTAGGAGATAGGGAGTGGGTACATCATGTAGCCACATCTGTGGTGGGTGCACTGGGAATCTCCCTCTCCTCGCCTGAATGCTTCCATTTTCTCATTTCACACTCTCCACCTGAGCACCATCCTGACCTGGGACTCCTCTCCACAGAGAGAAGGGGGAAGGGGAAGGGGAAAGAGATGGGAGCTGTAGAGAAAGAGAGAGAGAAAGAAAGAGAGAGAAAATGAAAAGGGGAAAGGGGAAAGGCTTGCAGCTGCATGATACAGTTGCTTTTGAATAGAAACAAAAAAGTGGAGAGAGAAAGAAAAAGAGCAAGCAATGTGGAATGAGATAAGGAGACAAACTGTTGGGAGGGTGAGTCTAAATCACTTTCATTTTAAACATTACCTACAGTATAACAAAGGCCTTTAATACATAGGGTTGACTGATATTGACGACAAAGGTTCAATTTCAAAACCAGACAATAACAAATCTTATTACAAAGCAGGATCCTTAATCCTTAAAGAACATGCCATATCTAAAAGCAGATAAAGAACAGAGGCAGGGAGAGGTGTTAAACAGAAGACAGTTCTGGTGTTTTCTCCATGGAGCAAAACAAAGTTCAATGTGTCTTAATTAAAATCATCCCATATGCCCTAGGTTTCTGGTCAACACAATACAACACAAACAAGGCCAGTATTCAATGAAGATAGTGGCTTTCTGCATTATGCTCTCAGAAGTGCTAAATTCATTTGATTTGCACAGCAGCTATACTGATGCATAAGGGTGAAAATGGAATTAACATTGGCGTAACCTCATAGAGACTAGGCTTTCCTTAGTATGGAAAGGCTGCCGCAAATTAAGGGTAGAAGTGTGTTAGCGAGGGGTGGAGACCTGTAACATGTTTGCCACACTCCCAACCAGTCAATAGGTAGCTTAAAACGGAACAGCCAATAATTTTTACTGATCCCCTTACTGTTTTACTGTTCGAACAACTGAATTATAATCCTGAATAACGAAATTGGGGAGGGGGTTGTTGTTCATGAAACATCACTTCTGCTCCAAACCAATCAAAATGAGACCGCTCGCAGGCCTCACTCCATGTTACTGCAACTGCCATGGAACTTTCAGGACTCTTATATAAAAACAGCATTAGACCTACAGAAATCATTCTTCGAATAACTAACTAACATCTTGGCAATCAGTTCTACCCCAATAAAACCACACACTCTTTCTCACCCTAACCTTCTCTTATCTCTCTGGCTATCCTACTGTCTGACCATCCTACTCTCACTTTCTTTCAACTACCCAGCCATCATCCTTTCTTCTATATATCCATTTATCTATCTATTTATCTATCTATCTACCTTCCAATCTTCTCTTATCCATCTGCCTATATGCTGACTATCATTTATCCATTGGTCCATCCTATTATCTCACTTTCTTAGCTAATCTATCTATCTATCTATCTATCTATCATCCACAGTTAACCATCTTTAAACATTTCCCACTACGAAAAAGTGGTGACTGAACAATGCGACCGCTGCATCCTCGTAGAGGCGGTGGTTCCAGGCGGCCAGCCGAGGTGGAAGAACGTGATCGGGCAGTTGTTTGTGGGCTGACCATTGCTTGCGAATAGGGAGGGGCTGTTCCCGGTAGGCGAGAACCAGGGTCTTGAATCTGATGAAAGCTGCTACCGGGAGCCAGGGAAGGGTGTGAAGGAGGGGGGTGACATGGGAGAATTTGGGGAGATTGAACACCAGACGGGCAGCAGCATTCTGGATGAGCTGCAGAGGTCTGATGGCGGAGGCGGGGAGCCTGGCCAAGAGTGCGTTGCAGTAGTCAAGGCGGGAGATCACAAGTGCCTGGACCAAGAGTTGTGTTGCTTCTCTTGTGAGAAATGGACATATCCTTCTGATGTTGTAGATGAAGATTCTACAGGAGCGTGCTGTCACTGTGATGTCCACAGGATAAGCGGTTGTCAAGGATCACCCCAAGATTTTTGGCAGTCTGGGAGGAGGTCACAGTGGAGTTCTCGACTGTGATGAAGAAGTCTTGGAGAGGGCAGGCTTTCCCAGGGAGGATGAGCAGCTCAGTCTTGTTAAGCTTGAGGTGGTGGACTGACATTCAAGCAGATGTCTTCCTTGATGGACTCCCACGTCTTTGTGTCAAGAGGCTGTCGCTCTTAGACAGTCAGGATAGAAGTACAGATTCTATAATTGCTGATGACCTAGCAGAGTTGCAGCCCCTCCCACCTAACGACCAGTTAACGACCAGCCTGTTTAAGTAGTTGGCAAAGTTTCAGCCCCTCCCACCAGTACTTGATAGCGATTGGATTCAAACACAGTCTATTCTAACAGAAATTAGCACCCTAGGCTGAGTCTAAACAAGATTAATTTAATTTACTAGTCTAGAGACAGAGTTCACCACTAAAGTCAAAATGTACATACGATCTATCGAACCTTCTGTCTTTCCAGCCTTATCTAAATCTAACCGTTTAACTACCTAGCACCATCCTTCCTTCCTTTTACCAGTCACTACTGCTTCACACAGTATAATCCATACTGATGGAAGCTTAATTGTATTTATCTATCTATGTCTCCCCTCTCTCATCTCCCATCCAACCAACCAACCAACCAACCAACCAAACCATGTTTAACTTTATCCGCTACCATAATAAGATTATCTCACTTTCTTTCAACAACCCAGAAAATTGTATTAAACCTGATAAAAGCTTTCTGATACCTATTCAACTTTTTAAACTATTTAGCTTTTTGTAACTCCTAAAACTCTCATCCAGTTAACCAACCAACTCTACACCCACTCCACGCAACCTCCCAGCATTCTATCCAACTAACCTTCTAAACCATACTGATTAACTTCTAAATGTTTATCTATCAATACTTACCCTCTCTCATCTATCCATCCTCTCTATCCATAATCTCTATCTATCTAACTATCTATCTATCTATCTATCTATCTATCTATCTATCTATCTATCTATCTATCTATCTAACCTTCTCTCATCTATCTAACTTTCTATCATCTATCTATCTTTCCCTCTATCTAACCTTCTCTCATCTATCTATCTATCTATCTATCTATCTATCTATCTATCTATCTATCTATCTATGCAAGCCCACAAAGTTTCTTCTTTTTCAAATTCTTATTCTTATTATTTGAATTCTTCTTTCGGTATGATACTCACCCTACAGCTTTTAAGATATTCACACCAATCCAGTTAATTAAAATGTGCAGAGAGGTCTAACTTGAGTTGCTTACATGTATAGTTTTCAAACTCATTATACTTCTTACTTTTTTTGTTACTCAAAAACACCTATCTTTTAACATGGTAGAATGTTGATTGAGGCCAACATTCTGAGAGCCCCATCCCATGATTTGATGCCTCATTGATTTTCATTAGCAATGTTAATACCAGAGCAGAATAATCACTTATGCAAATGAGCACTAATGTTTTTAAAATTCTGAATGTTTAATTCATGAGCCTTCTGACACCCCCTGGGCTTGGCCTCCCTGACCACATATCATGTGGCCAAGGATCAGAGCAAGGTGCTATTCTGTCCTCTATCTCTGTCCTGCCACTGTTTGGGGAAGAGAGTGAGGGAGAGTGAGAGAGAGAGACTGGAATATTTGTTGTAATTATTTCTCTGACACTTTTTGCAGATTATAATAATCCCAGGTATTTAATTGAGGTTTTGAGTAATCTATTCATTTTAAGTTGAAAGGTTGAGTCACTAAGTATTCACCCCCTTTGCTATGACACTCTTATGACACTCTTAATTATGACCCTCTCTGAATTGAGTTTGTATCCTGTTTCCCATCCTAACCCTTCCCTGGTCCCTCTGACCTCCCCAAAATTCCATGGACTATTATCTTTGCATTAAGATGGACTCAATTCAATTCATTGAGTGAATTGTTGATGACATTTTAGCATTTTAGCTAATTTTAAGAGTGTCATAGCAAAGGGTCTGAATACTTATGTACATGAGGTATTTCTGTATTTAAATTGTAATACATTTACTGAAATTTCTAAAAACCTGTTTTTGCTTTGTCATTCTGGGGTATTGTGTGTGGATTGATAGCAAATTCTTTTAATTTAATCAATTTTAAATTGAGTCTATAACACAACAAAATGTGGAAAAAGTTAAGGGGTCTGAATACTTTCCGAAGGCACTGTATGCACGCAGCTGCTACTACACTGAAGCCACTTGACGCAGTTTACCATAGCCCTCTCCATTTCATAACTGGAGATGGTTTCCGTGAGCATCATTGTAATTTATACCAAAGTGTGGGTTGGCCGTCACTGACCATCCGTAGAGAAAGCTATTGCCTCCTTTTTTATTTACTAAGGGCTACTACAAAAGCTGCCACAATGCCTTACATCACTCATGAAATTCAGAAAAACAAATTATTGTTATACACTTGCTTCCAAGAATAGATAGATGTCCCCTTTATAGAATCTGAGTTAGGAAAGACCGCTTTTAGTTTACCAAATAACAAATTCCAAGATTAAAAAAGATAACTCCCTAGTGCCTCTGAGGCAATTTAAGATGCTGGTAATGAACTGTGTCAAAGAGGACTGCATATGTTTCACCAGGATCATTGTATGTCCTAAATTGCATATTTATTTATTTGTTTAATAAATAAATTTATTTGTTTAAAATAAATATTAATTCTGGTCTCAGAGAGACTCCCCCTGCATAAATAAAGGTTAAATATATGTTTTTGTAAATCACACTTTTTTTGTTACAATCCTTTGCATTCAATAACTTCCTGAAGAAGGGCGACCCATTGACCCCACCAGATGCTGGGATTCTCTGGTGATGCTCTGCCAGGCCTGTACTGCAGCCATCTTCAGTTGCTGTTTATTTTTAGGTACTTTTGCCTAAAATCATCAAGAAATGAAGATTGACTTGGCCAGTCAAGAACTTTCCACTTTTTGGCCCTGTGTTTTGAGTCATTGTTTTACTGTATGATTTTCTGTAAGTGCCATCCAATTAATATTTGAGACATTTGCTTGTAGTTGAGCAGACAAGATGATTCTGTACACTTCAGAATACATTCTTCTGCTGCTGTCTGCAGTTACATCATCAGTTAAGACAATTTAGCCAGTTCTAGTGTATTTGATCCTCCTTTTTGAGGATAACTAGTGGTTTACTAGTGGTGATGCCTCTGTAGTGGCTGGTGACGAATTTTGCAGATGGTAGTCTCTGACACATTCATGCCTACCTCCTGATCTGTGGGAAAGTTGTTTTGGGGTTTTTCTTAATAATGGCGAGCAATCTTTGGTCATCCACTGTAGAAGTCTTCCTTGGCCTACCAGCCCATTTGCGATTTCTGAGCTCACCAGTGCTTTTTTTTTATTTATTTTTTTATTTATTTTTATGTTTTATTGATTGTTGCTGTTGATTTTGGCATGCCTAAGGTTTTGGCTATGTTTCTGATAGTTTTTTTTCCTGATTTTCATAATGATCACTTTCATTGACACCTCTTTGGTCCTCATGTTGACAGACACCAATAGCAGACTCCAAAGGCAAACGCAAAGCCTAGACTAGAGTCAATCCTAGACATTGGCAGCTCTCTTATGCCAGCACAAATAATGTGTTGGAACACACCTGACTTACCAGAAACACCTGTCAAGCCAATTGTCCCATTACTATTGGTGCCCTGAAATAGGAGGACTAGGTATCCAAAGTGTTGTAATTTCTTAGTGATGAAAACAATATGTCCACAAATACCATCAAATAAAGGCTGAGAATCTTTAACCTCATAATAATTGTCTGATTTCAAATCCAAACTGTTGGACTATAGAGCCAAAAGAAGACAAAATGCTTCACTGTCCCATTACTTATGCTGGGCAATGTACAGTATTTGTGGGCATGCTTCAGCAGTACTATTAACGCTGGGGGGAAAGCCCCATTGGCATCCTCAACAATGGTTTGCAAATGGTAAATGCAACCTCCATGAATGCTATTTTATCATCAGCAGGTTATAAACAAATAATCAAGGTTCATTTAGTGTTTTGGATGATACTAAATGTATCTGACAGACCTTTAGTCAACTTATCCACTCATGAGAGCAATCAGAACCATCAACAAATCAATCTATAAAGAGCTGGACTCAGTTGGACTCAACTTTCATGTTTTAAGTCATTTGTAATTTATGGTCCCCTGATTGAGAGTAGAAACATAGTACCTTCTCATACTCATACTAATAGAATAGTGTGTGTGTGTGTGTGTGTGTGTGTGTGTGTGTGTGTGTGTGTGTGTGTGTGTATGTGTATGCTCTCTGTGTGTGTATTCCTCCAAGAGCCTAAGCTTTGTTAAACAGCAAGGAGACTATCGGTGAACCTTGAAGCACACAATGAATTTTAAGGTGGTTTGGGAAAAGCGCAAAACTATTTCTTAACCGCGCATCATTTTCATCAGGGTTTATGTGGGATTTAATTTCATCAAACTTTTATGTTTAGAGATATACTCACAATTCAACCAAACCTTTTTTTCATTATCGTGTAACTGTCTCTGCCCTTAAAGTAGGCACTGGAACTCAGCTTGAGACAACTTTAATTAGACAAACTGATTAGCGAAAAACTGCACATCACCCCATCGAAATAGAACCACCCATTCGAGTAAAATGCAGCCTCTCATCTATATGCTACACTCACTATACATTTTCTTAGGAGAGGAGAGGAGGAGGAAGGGTTTTCTATCTCTGTCAGGGATGAAAGAGATAGGAAAGGACAGGTGTGTGCTACTCTTCAGTCTTCGACTCCCGGAGATGAAAAAAGCAGCAAACTGAAGTCCCATAGCATCTACTATGGTCTACAAGGGCTAACAATGATTAACTGTAGAAGACAGAATTGACAGAATTGTCACCTTCAATCACCTTTCTATAATCTCTCCACTCCTTTTAGATTTATTTAAACCCCTACTACCTTATCACTCTTCTATTCTATCTTGACTTAAATTAAAGACGTGTTTTCCAAGTAGGTCAAAGTAAGTTTAAAGTTGAAAGTGTTTGTCTTACTTGAGTTGACCTAGCGTCGTGATCTGGGAAGAGACCCCTGTGGACGAACCACTGAGGCAGAACCGTAACCGCAATCATGTGTGACTTCTCCACCTGAACCACATTACAGTGACCGTGTCCATCAACGACTGAGAAACCAGGAGCCAGTGTAGACTGCTTAAAGAGCAACTCCAGTGAAAAATCGACTTATTGACTTGAAAAGAGTTTGCACATGGTGAAATACATCAATCCTGATGCTAAAATCCACACTTTAGTGCAATAATGATATATCAGGCTACTGTAGAATGGTGGAAAAATCCAAAGCCTTTTTGGAATTCTGATGGCACCTGTAGTGGTTGAATCACGAGCAACACATTTTCACATTTGCCATATCATGGGCATCACAAAAAAATATTTTGAGATTAATCCTGCTACAGGGCATTGTTTTAAACACTGTAATGCCACCATTTGAGCACAGTGAGGGTGCAATTAGAAAGAAAAAATGACATCCAGAATAAAGAAATAGATACAGAAATGCTCACCACACCCAACTGGCTCAGACATACACATGCTGTCCTGCTGCTGTCTCCCAATTGGCGGTGAGTTTCCAAGCGACTGGTAGTTCTGGGCTGTGATTGGTAGAGTCTGATAGACTGCATCACCTGCACTCTCCTATTGGGTAAAAGTGAGAAAGGAGTTGATTGCGCTTTTCAATTAACTAGAACTCCAAGATTCGTCTTAAGTACTAATTAAACGGACAATTTGGTATTCAAAAAACAAAAAAGTGGTCTCCCAGCCACGGTTTTTGGTAAAGTTTCAAGTTTCAAGTTTCAAGTTTATTGTTACGTCTCATACACGAGTGCAGGGAGTAAAATTCTTGGGCTTGGTTCCTTGACAATGCAGCATACAAAATACAAATAATAAAAATAATACAATAATACAAATAATACAAATACGCAGTAGTGCAATGAGGTAAGGACAAGACAATAAGTGACATAGTGCAAGATAAGTGAGACAAGACAATAAGTGACATAGTACAATATAAGTGAGACGGTTGGACAGTGACGATTGTTGGGGACACAACATAGACATGACACAATTGCAGTATAAATAGTAGAGTAAACAAGTAAAGTGGTTCAGTGGAATGTCATTATTATTGCACTGTGCTGTTGGTGTAAGAGGTGGTTGTTTAAAGTGACTGTGTGCTAGTAGAGTCCATTCTGTGGGTGTGATGGGGGTAAAGTCATGAGTTTGGGGTAGGCTTGTTCATGAGCCTGATGGCCTGGTGGAAGTAGCTGTTGGAGAGCCTCTGAGTGTTGGCCCTGAGGGTCCGGAGGAGGCTCCATCTTTTGGACAGCAACAGTTCAAACAGGCTGTGATTGGGGTGGCTGGGGTCTCTGATGATCCTCCGGGCTTTGCTGACACATCACTTGCTGTATATGTCCTGGATGGAGGGACACTCACATCCACTGATGCGCTCAGCTGTCCGCACTACCTTCTTGTGGTTGAGGGCGGTGCAGTTGCAGTGCCAGGCAGTGATGCATCCCATCAGGATGCTCTCGGTAGTGCCCCTGTAGAAGGTCCGCAGGATCTTGGGCCCCATGCCAACCTTCCTCAGCCGCCTGAGGTGGAAGAGGCGCTGCTGTGCCTTTTTCACTACCTGATTGGTGTGCTTGTCCCAGGTGAGGTCGTCGGAAATATGGACGCCAAGGAACTTGAAGCTGTTGACCCTCTCTACTGAGGACCCGTTGATGGTGATAGGGTCCTGTTCCCGGCCTTTCTTCCTAAAGTCCACCACCAGCTCCTTGGTCCTGTTGGTGTTGAGAGAGAGGTTGTTCTCCTGGCTGTATTGGGCCAGGCGGTCGACCTCTCTCCTGTAAGCTGTCTCATCGCCGTCTGTGATCAGGCCAATCACTGTGGTGTCATCAGCGAGTTTGATCAGAGTTGGAGCTATGAGTGGCCACGCAGTCGTGGGTGTACAGGGAGTAGAGGAGGGGACTCAGGACACAGCCCTGGGGGGCTCCTGTGTTGAGGGTCAGGGGGGTGGAGGTCTTTGAGCCCATTCTCACCACCTGACGTCGGTCCGACAGGGAGTTCAGTATCCAGTCGCATATGATGTCACCGGATTTGAAGGCTGTATCTCTTGCGGTGAGTGCAGCTCTGACTGCGCTATTCATCCACGGTTTCTGACTTGGAAACAGCCGGACAGTCTTTGTGGGGACAACTTCCTGTATTCCATGTTGTATGAATCCCATGACTCCTTGCACGTACCCATGTAGGTCGTCATTCATCTCGCGGTAAATTTCCCAGTCCGCGTCGTCCAGGTAGTCTTGTAGAACAGCCTCTGTCTCCCTGGACCAAACCTGGATCGAGGTGGGTGGAGCGAGTTTCAGCTTGTAAACAGCTGAGGCATGAGGCTGGAGAAATGTAAACACTCTCAAATTCATAGACAGAGCTATGGATGCAAGGACTGACCATCTGTGAGATCAACATGATAGTTTTAACCATGTTTTATATTTATACAATGTTTGTTTACAATGGCATTGCTTATCAAAAACACTTATATTTTGGGTTCTGATGGGTAAGACAGTTGAACTAAGTTCATGCAGCATTTATATACAAAAAGTTATATTCTTCAAGAATAAATGGTTATATATAATTGATTTAAAAGTCCCAAAATTGATGTACCAATTCCAAATTGCCCCTTTAACAGAATGTGACAAACTTAAAAATGTACATTTTACGAGAGGATTTGGCTAATTAGACCATAGGGGAATAACACATGAGGTTTAGGAGAAAGAGAAACCTTTGGAGTTAAACTTAGGCCAAAGAACTGGTGGCTAATTGCACTCAAGACGATTGGAGAATTAATTTAATTGAGATCCTAGAAAAATCTTTGCAATATTCACCAATAAAGGGTGTTAAAGTCCCTGATCTAATAGAACCATTATAAAATTATGATTGTCATTGTCTTAATTTTGTTATTCTGTCTCTCTCTTACATTCAGGACGTTCAAGCTGACTTTCTGGAAATTACGACTTCTCAGCTCCTGCATTCGAATGTGGTTCTCCTGGTATTTCTCCTCTGCCAGTTTCCTGTAGTAACACATTAAAAGTACAGTATCATATCAAAAAGAGGGCAGCAGTAACCATATGAGAACTACAAGCCTGAGCCCTGACCCATGACCCACTTTGTCCTGAAATGGAAGCCAATTTAAAGGCCCATTGAGTAATCCTATTTGTAGTTACTGTGGCAAAATACTTTAATCTCTCACCAATTTTAGACTTTGAAGGTCTCTTGACAGAAACGTTATTATACACGTTGATTCTTGCTAGTGAGCAGTACTGCATGGAGTTTTGCTCTCACCGATTTAAACCTGTGTTTAATTTTCTCTATCGATTCACCTGGCCAAATAAGGGTTAAGCAAATCAAAAATAAATAAAAGTGTTGACTACTAGCATAACAGAGTGTGAAAGTGAGAATAAAAAAGAAGAAAGAAGGAGATCAAAGAAAAAAGTGGAAAAGAAACCATGTCGAGAGAATGAGAGAGAATGAGAGAGAATGAGAGAGTCAGGAAAAGGAGGTCATGGCCTGTATAATATCAGCTCCCTGCTAAGAAATAGAACATCATAGTGCACTTAAATATCCTTCTTGTCAATACTGGTATTTCTCCTCGTCTCTCTCTACTGCTCCCAGTGGACGGGTCTCTGACACAGTTCAGCCCAGGGAAACTAGGGCAGGGGGAAAGTGTATTTACAACACACATAACACTCATCTTTAGAGAGATTCTGAAAGTGTGTGTGTGTGTGTGTGTGTGTGTCTGTGTCTGTGTCTGTGTGTGTGAGCGTGCTCGCATGTGTATGTGGGTGTTGTTGATGACTATTTTACTGTGTATGTGATTCTGCTACATTATGGGCCAATAATTAGTTTTTTCACATACATATTCATTCATTTAATTGCTCACAAAAGGGCTCACATAATGAATGAGTGAGGTAGGTGTGCGTGTGTGTGTGTGTGTGTGTGTGTGTGTGTGTGTGTGTGTGTGTGTGTGTGTGTGTATGTCACGTGCCTTATAAGATAATTAGTTCATGTACCTGACAGTGTGTTTTGTAGATTTGTATATTTCTGTATCTGTGTGTGTCTGTGCTTGTGTGTCAGTGGAGGCTGGTGGATGTAGAAATATCAGAAACATAGCCAAAACCTTAGGCTTGCCTACAGTTTGGAACATCATTAAAAAGAAAAAAAAGAACTGCACTGCTCAGCAATCGCAAACAGGCTGGTAGGCCAAGGCAGACTTTTACAGTGGATGACCGAAAAACACCAATACCATCAAATAAAAGCTGTGGATCTCTACTTTAACCTTATAGTAATTGTCAGATCCAAACCTTTGGAGTGTAGAGCCAAAAGAAGAAAAAATGCTTCACTATCCCATTGCTTACGCAGGGCACTGTATGTGAGGACTCCTTCCTACCTCAGCCTCCTGGCCTTGTCGTCAGCTGCCTGTAGCTTCCTCAGCCTCATCCTCTCCCTGGGGGTCATCTTCTCCACCTCTGACCTCTCCCTCAGGGTCTGAAGGTGAACCTTCCTCTGCCTGTGTCCATGGGTCAAAGGGCAAACGTCAGGAATACAGGGGCAGGTACTGTGAAGTTTCAGTCAATATCACCTTATTAAAACATTACTTCAATGTTGTGAGTGACAATGCCATTTTTGCATGTTTTGATGAAAAAGAAGATATTCTCGACTCAAAGAGGACACAGGTAACAACCTTCGTCATGCAATCTGTATAACCAAAAGCTAATCTCTACCCTCCACGACCTTGTTGCCTGTTTAACCTGCCTGCTCTGACATATGTGTAAGTGTAGGTGATAGCGTGGCCATGCTAAGCTAATGATGACCGACAGCTTCTCTGATTGGTGCCTGTTTTAATCAGTGACACAGCTGCTGCTAAGCTTGCACCTTATTAGCACCCTCTGAACATGGCTCTGGCGAGAGAGTGTATTTATAGACCCCCTTGGTCTGAAGGTGTGTGTGTGTGTCTGTGTGTGTGTGAGACACAAAGAGAAACAGAAACAGAAATGGGGTGTGTGAGAGAGAATATATAGAGAGAGAGAGAGTGTGTGTGTGTGTGTGTGTGTGTGTGTGTGTGTGTGAAAATTAATTTATGAAGATGCAGAATTATAGTGCAAAGCTGAGGGGCTGTGACTCATTCTTCATATCTGAGGATGATATTGGTGCAGTGAGTTTCAGTTTCCCTCCTCACTCACAACCACAAGATAGAAGAGGAAAGAAAGAAAGAGAGAGAAAGAGAGATTGTTATTCTTCATTTAATATCATAATTTATGCTTTCCTATATGTGTGTTTTGGCAATGTATGTAATCTAATCTCAATGTTGATAACGCTTCTTGAATTAAATTGAATTGAGAGAGAGAGAGAGAGAGAAAGAGAGAGAGAGAGAGAGAGAAAAACCTCTCTGTCCTATTCCCTATTAAAACACCATGATAAAGAGAGAGTGACAGAGAGACCAAGTAGAAGAGAGTTAAGGGAGAGAAACGAAGGAGAGAAGGCAGTCTTACATCGCTCTCGCTATCTTGGCTGCATCTCTTTCTCCACCTGATTGCTTGTCTTTTAGTGACATGCTGGAGAACTTGTGCTTCATGCTCTGTGGTGGAGAGAGAGAAATAGAAAGAAAGAGAGGGAGAGGGAGAGGGAGAGAGAGGGGGAGAGATGGTGAACATAAAGCAAGTATCAGCTGATGTGTCACAGCTAACTCTAAGGAATCAAAGGAAACTGCAGTGTAGCTTCTACAGTACCTCGTCTCTCTCTTTCTCCGCATCTCTCTCTCTCTTATTCTCTTGGCCCACTCTCATGTTCTCTCTCTTTTGCCCTCTCACACTCTCTCCCCAGTTTTCTTTTGACACAATATGTGTGTGTAGGACAAGATAGGGATGGTTCCCTCTCTATTTCTCTTTCTCTATTTCTCTTTCTCACTGTAGAGAAAGAGAGAGAGGGACACAGAGAGTAAACCACAGGGGTGAGTATGAGAGGCAAAAGGCACATTCACAGACAATAGCGGAACCTTCTATGAGTAATTTACACCAGTCAACTGAGAGACCCTTGATGGATACAAATAAAAAAAAAAGGAAAGAGGCATCAAAAGAGCATTCTGTTGTTGTGTCATCATAGAACAGGGAGTGCAACACTAATGACCATGTTCACTGAGTCATAGATGCTATAAGAGTCTAGGTGGCGTGAAAAAAACAAGCTGTGGGGATAGCTGTATGGTATATATATTTGTCAGAGGCATTTGTGTTTAGCAAAATGCAATTATGCAGAAAAGATGTCATGGTCTAAAACAGTCATTAAACAAGAACAAATATGTCTACATTGATATGGTCATTTCCAGTAGAATACCTTGCCAAAGCCACTTGTTTTGGAAAGTAAATACATTTAATTTAATTTAAATTAATTTCCAACAGACTTACGCCCTGCACCAGTCAGTGATCTTTTGAGTAATTTCCAAAAATATCCACTCATTGATAATGACTATATGATCTAAATACGTTTATGAGAGTAGAACAAGTGATTACCTCATCATAACCAATGCAATAAGGACTTATTACAGTACTGTTTGTGTTTGTTGCTGTTTATTAGTGACCCTGCATGCAGAAATCCCTGATTGCTGTTTTAAGGCTACTAGAGGGTAGAAACACAAGACGCAGACCATTAACATTTATTGTGAATATATCATGTCTACTGTGTTATTCTCATGAAATCATAGAGCAGGAATATAAATGCTTACATGCATTAGTTCTTCATAGGCTTTTAGTCAGGGCAGGGGGAAGGAAGCCCCACTGGCTGTATACCGTAAGTGATTTATGAATATGTTGAATGCAGCAATATAAGCGTGTCAGATATAGTGAATTATTCAACCATGCACAGTATGAGCTCTGTGATGTGTAAAAACACCAGATCCTTCTTTCCACCCTCTCAGAGTTGAGCATCTCAGGTTGTGCACTCTCCTGGTTTGTATCCTACCTGGCTGATCGCTCATACCAGGTAACGTGGAGAGGATCCCTGTCCACCCTATGTACTGTCACCACTGGTGTCCCCCAGGGCTCTGTCCTCGGAACCTTATTGTTTTCTCTGTATACAAAATCTCGTGGCTCTGTAATTTCCTCACACGGTTTCTCTTACCACTGCTATGCTGATGACACATTTTTATCTCTTCCCCCCCCCCTCTGACAGACAAGTGGTGACACGTGTTTCTATGTGTCTCACAGACATCTCTGTCTGGATTTCTGCTCACCACCTCAAGCTCAAGACGGAGCTCCTCTTCCTTCCTGGGAAAGCCTGCCCTCTCCAAGACTTGTTCATCACAGTGGAGAGCTCCACTGTGTCCCCCTCCCTGTTGGGTGATCCTGGACAACCAACTGTCCTGTGCAGCTAACATCACAGCGATGGCCCACTAGATTCTTCCTCTACAACATTTGAAGGATACAGCCATTCATCACGAGAGAAGCAGAGCAACTCCTGGTCCAGGCACTTGTCATCTCCCGCCTAGACTACTGCAACTCACTTCTGGCTGGGTTCCCTGCCTCCACCATCAGACCTCTGCAGCTCATCCAGAACACTGCAGCCCATCTGGTGTTCAATCTTCCCAAATTCTCCCATGTCACCCCCCTCCTCCGCACCCTTCACTGGCTCCTAGTAGCAGCTCGCCTCAGATTCAAGACCATGGTGCTCGCCTACAGAGCGGTAAAGGAAACAGCCCCTCCCTATCTGCAAACAATGGTCAGTCCCCAAACCCCAACCCGATCACTCTGTTCTTCCACCTCTGCTGACTACCACGAGGACGTAGTGGTTGCTCTGCTCGGTCAAGGTTCTTCTCTGTCTTGCCGCCCCAGTGGTGGAATGAGCTTACCACCACTGTCAGGACAGCAGAGTCACTACCTATATTCAGCCGTAGACTAAAGACCTCTTTCTTTAGGCTACACCTGGGCTCTTCCTCCTCAGACCTCTGCACCCCCTAACACCCTACATTACCAGAACTTGGAATAAAAAAAAAAAAGTTTTTATCGTAGGTTATCATAGATTTTACTTAATTTTCACTGATCAAATACTTTCATTTTAACCTGTCAAGGATGAAAAGGTGAACATGGAAAACATATTTGGCCAAAAGGAATATATGACAGAAAGTCAATTTACCATTGTGTATATTTGACCGACCATTAGTGTTGGCCTTTGGAGCACCAATCAATCAATCGACCTGTAAAAGTGTTTTTGGTGCTTTTGTCTTGCCCTCCACTTCCTCCTAGTCTGTGCCAGTGCCTCCCTCTCTCCTGTCTGTCTTTGTCTGTCTGTGTGTGTTGTGTGTGGGCATGGCCTGGCTCCGATTCTCTGTCACTCAACATCTCCACCTGCTCATTATGCTCATCTGTTGATCATCGGCTCATCTCCTCCTGCATTTAAGCCCCGGCTTCCCATCCACCTTTCGCCAGATCGTTGTTTGTTGTTTCAAGTTAGTCTCGTTCTCGGCTGCTTTGTTGCTTATAGATCTAAGTCTTTGTGTGTTTCTCTGTTTAATCGCCTTCTCCTTTATGCTCCAGAACCTCGACCCAGTTATCCACCTGCCTGCCTGTCCACCTGTCAGCCTGCCTGCCCGCACTACCCACCTGCCCTACCTGCCTAGTCTACCTGCCCTACATGCTTGCCTGCCCTGTCTGTCTGCCTGCCTGCCCTGCCTGCCTGCCCTACCTGCCCTACCCTGTTTGCCATTTCCCCCCTGCTTGTCCCGTTCCCTGTTATTACCTCATTAAATACCCTATTATTTTATATCCTTGTCCTGACTCTGTGTTCCGCACCTGGGTTCATTCGCTCTGACCGTAACAGCTTTGATGTCTGTTATGTTTCCTTGTTTGGTCGAACCTGCTTGCCTGTGCTGCGTTGAGAGCGGCGCTCCTGTAGTATTTTCCTTTAGCAAAGTTCCAGGAAGCGAAGAGGCAAAGTGTCCGACAATGAGTGCGTGGGATAATTTAACACTGAGAGGAAGATGTGCCATTGCCCTTTGCGAATGTTGGAATGCTCCAACAATATGCTCCAAATTTTCAGCGACTCCCTCAACCCCCCCACGCAGGGCCAGCATCAGAACTTAGCATGGGGGCATCAGGTTCTCACATGGGGGCATTAGGCTCTCACATGGGGGCAGTCATTTTTGGCAGAGAATAAATATCTATAATGACCATATTTATTTATACAGGCAAAGAATTGAACCACAAACTGGATGCATATAATAACAAAGGTTAACTACTCCGGCAGAAAACAGTGGCGCCAAGAGCTGTAGAGTGGTTCATTTTAACCTGTACTGATCATTAGCATCAGACACTGTAACGGTGTGGACCTGTAACGGTCCAAGTGCCTCTCAATAGAAGATGTTCAGTTGAATGTTTCAGGCTACTAACCTGCATGCTCTCCTTGATGAACTTCGTCCTCAGTGCCTCTGCAGCAGAGAGCCTGGATGACTGTTTTTTTTTTAGCATCCTCATTCACACAAAAAAAGTAAAGAAAGAGTGGTTTGAAGGTTAGGTTGGGGTGTTTCTGTATTTTCAGCAGGTCTCTCTTGAAAAATGAATGTTATCTCAATGAGACTAACCTGGAGAAATAAAGGTTAAATAAAATATAATAAAATAATTGTTAAGGGAATCAAGGCGAAAACGAGGATACAATCTCCATCTTCTGCAATGTTAACAGGTGTATATGCTGTATATGAGGTACCAATTATCCTAATGACTGACACTTCCCAAGCTTCTTTCTACAGCGTCCCTAAGGAACATCTCACAAACATTTGCATTGGACATTGACATAAAGGCCTTAAAATATGTTTGAATCCCAACTTAGATTGATCCAGAATTCAGATAAAGATTTTTTCATTATTTATTGTGTACTTTGAAGAGCTTCAGTATGCGAGATGGTGGATTTCTGAGATCTACATCACTAAGCTGATGCCTTCTCACCTTTGCATCAGTGAATTGAGCTCCTGTGAATAACGAGTTGGCAGTGTTGGCGTCTCTCCCTCCACGATCTTCATGACGACAGACAGGAAGTTGTGTTCTTCAAAAGCGTGTGCCAGGCAGCACATCTCATACAGGATACAGCCCAGCGCCCTGAAGCACAGATGAGCATCATCAACAATAACATTCTGCGACACATGAACACTACTTCTGTAACAGATATTCATGTCATTACAACAGATATTCATGTCATTACAATACCAATCTGTTCATAACTACACGCCATTACCTCTGCTGTAGTGCTGCAGTGAAGCACAGCCCCACAAAACTATGTCTGATTAACTAACCTTTTAGACTCCATCCATCTGAGCAGTAATACGGTCACCTTTGACTACATCTGTCCATATACTTTACTTGCTTTACGACAGGTGCGGATGCTCGTTCTGATAGGCCCTGTAACTGAATTGCTAAATCAATCATGTTTCATATTCCCTTATTAATAACCCCATACACAGACTCTACAGTGCATTCGGAAAGTATTCAGACCCCTTAATTTTTTCCACATTTTGTTTGTTATTAATTTAAAATGGATTACATTAAAATAATTTGCCACTGATCCACACACAATAGCCCAGAATCACAAAGTGAAAACACATTTTTTGAAATGTCAGTAAATTTCTAAAAACCTGTTTTCGCTTTGTCATTCTGGGGTATTGTTTGTGGATTGTTGGCAAATTCTTTTAATTTAATCATTTTTAAATTGAGTCTATAACACAGTGTGAAGGGGTCTGAATACTTTCTGAAGGCACTGTATACAGATCAAATGGACTCATTCTTTTAATAACCCCCTACATAAACTCTATATCAATCAAAATGACTCACATTGAAGGCTTAATGCTGAATAAACAATTAGCACACGAACGCATGCAATCAATGCTTTCACACAATTGAGGTCTAGTAATTGAGGTGTAAAAAATACCCTTAACCTTCAGAAGGTTTATTATTAAAGGCAAGAGTGGCAATGAATAAAGAGATTAGAAGCTTGTGTCTGAGAAATATGAATGAATACAGTCAATTAAAAAAAAAAAAAAAATATATATATATATATATATATATATATATATGGATTCAGAGAATGAGGTGAAGGTATTATTTGTCAAATATCCACCACTTTGTCTCTCTCACCCTCTCTCTCTTTGAATCTCTTTACTTTTTAATTTAAACCTACCATACAATATGCAAGACTGACAATTCAAATAATGAAAACAGACTGATTGATTCTACAATAAATATGAATCTATTCATATATCGTAACAGAGGCAAACAATATTGTCTGCATTTTCCCGGAAGCATTCCTACAGTAGCTTATTTTCCATACCAAAGATTTTATTGTTTTCATATCAAATAATAATGGCAGAGGCTTGGATCATATAATTGCATTATATAATGGAAATTAGGAAAAATGAAATGGGAAGAGACATGGTTGGATCTCCATATCCAGGTCAAAGTATCGGAGTGGCTTGGCAGGATTGCAACACTATTAGCAGTATTAGACGATAAACAGATTTGGCTTATTAATCTACAGTATATGATCCAAATAATGATGATCCACACTTCTTTGAGAATATCTAGAACAATCTATTGAGCTCACAAGCAACACATGATCCTATTATTATGGTACTACAACACAGTTTTAAGTACATCAATGGACTGTAAAGGAAATCATACTATAAATTACCACCTTCTCTCACTCAAGGAGATTACAACTATTAAGGATGCTTTAGAACTAGTGGATATATGGATATTTAAAAACCCTGACTTGGTGAAATGTACATGGGGGAGGCTAAATCAAGCTATTCATCTTGACTATGTCCATGTGCCTTTCGCTTTGGCACCAAAAGTTTAAAAAGTGTTGATAGGTGACAGAATGTGATCTTCAAATAACTCTTACAGAATTTCCAGGTGGACAGGGATACTGGAAATGTAAATCAAAACCTTCTGAATGACAGTATGTTATTAACTAAGACAAATAATTTATAACTGACTTCATCAACCATAATATAGGTACAGCTGATCCTCTTATTGTGTGGGACACTTTCAAATGTGCCTTCAGAGGCCATTCAGTTCAATAGCCATGACTAAAACAAAAACAATTCCGGTTAAAAGAGATTAGGCTAATAACAGAAATAAAGAAACTAACAGGACAAGTGGATGCAGATAAAAACTGTACAATAGAAGAACAGAACAACTTAGAAAACAAACAAAAAGAATTGGAGTAACTTATTCAAGAATGATTAAGTATAGTATATTACAAAAATAAAGCAAATTGGATGGAAAACCTTCAACCCAGAAATGCGACCAAAAATAAACAAAAACTCATTACAAACCATGTATCACCCAATGATATTCTGAAAGAGGAAGTGCAATATTTTAAGCTTGTTTTCTTTTCAGTCTCCTCCATCTCCACTCAGACTGTGTTAATTACAGAAGAATAACTTTATTAAGGCAATTGAATATTTTCAGACAGGAAAAACCACTGGTCTTGATGGCATACATCAAACTCTGCTAGCAAGTTTGAACTATTCCTACAAAAACGGCAAACTATCAGATAGAGGGTCTGATCTCACTATTACTAAAACAGGACCAATTGGTCAGACCAATTGGCCCTTTACACTCCAGTGTTGTGATGCAAAAATATTGGCAAAAGTATTGCGCACAAAATCAAGAGAGTCTTACCAGATATTATTCATCATGATTTTTACATGGACAATACATTGGAGATAACATGGACAATTATTTGAAATAATAGAGCATTATGAAACATCAGAGAAACCAGGCCTGGCCTTCATAGCGGATTTCGAAAAGGCTTTTGATAAAGTGCGATAAGAATTTATTTATAAATGCCTTGACATGACTGACTAAAAATGCCTTGATTTTGGAGAATCTCTTATAAAATGGGTTAAAGTTATGTAT
Source organism: Argentina silus (assembly GCF_951799395.1). NCBI lineage: Eukaryota > Metazoa > Chordata > Actinopteri > Argentiniformes > Argentinidae > Argentina > Argentina silus. Next base: position 21,737,631 of record NC_139664.1, read on the forward strand.
AGCAACCCCAGGTGTAAAATAATGAATAATAATAAAATAATAAGAGTATTGAACTGTCAAGAGGTTGTCCATTGTCACTATATGTGTTTGTTATGGCCATCGAAATGCTAGCAACTAAAATGAGATCCAATAATATGATCAAGGGATTAGATATTTAGGGCTTGAAAATGTTCAATGTATGCAGATAATTCAAGCTTTTTCTTGAGTCCACAATCACTGCTAGGTTTACATATTAGAGATTTGGACAACTTCTCTAGTCAATTTGGATTAAAACCTAATTATGTACTATACTATGTATTGGATGGCTGAAAAATACAACATTTTTATGACCGTGCTGTTTACCGATAAAATGGACTGATGGAGCAGGAGACATACTTGGTATTCATATCCCCAAAGATATAAATAAAGTGAACAAAAATAGACAAGATTGTGCAAACTTGGAGAGCTATGATGACCTACCCATTTATGGAAAAATCACACTGATTAACTCCTTAGTCATAGCTCAGCTCACTTATTTACTTATGGCACTACCAACTCCAGATCAAATTATATGGAAAAAATTCTTTATTTTAGTTTATTTGGAATGGTAAACCAGACAAAATTAAATGTGCTTATCTACATAATCAACATGAATATGGGGGGTTGAAGTGATTACATATCAAAGCATTGAACCTCTCACTAAAAGCTTCATCATTCAAAAACTATATTTACACCCAAACTGGTTCATCCAGTTTTTGCCTTTATACAGGTCATAACATCTAATTTAAAATGAAATACTGTACAAAGTATCACCCTTCTTAAAACAAGCAAGGCAATGAGACTATGAGTAAACAATGAGGAGAGGATAATATGCCTTTTACTGTTGGCTACCTACAAATCAACACCTCAAGATCCAGCAAAAGCAAAAAGCAGAAGTCTGGGATCTTAAATGTAATGTCCTATTTCATATCAAAACTTATTCAAGGTAAAATATGTCATTAAAAAATTGGGAATTAAATTAGAGACAGTTCTGTCTTTGCAATGGCTTTGTTTCTCATAACAGAATGTTGACTAATTATAGATTTTTATTATCATTATGAAATCAACACCATCAAGTAGTCCACTACAGTGGCTCAGAAATATCAGATGAGTATAATGATAATAAATATTGTATTCATTTTGCATAAAAACACACACTATTAGTATCCAGGAAGAACTCAATAACATATCTACAGTATCACAGGTTGACCTCTGACCCTGATATCCTGCATCCTGTGGTCCAAGGGCTCTGGTAGTTTCATAGCAGTCGAGCTGACCAGCACAGCAGATTGCTGTATCGTATTGTTGCTATATCATATATTATTGTTTTCTGAGATGTTAAATATTTTTCCTGGTGTTGCGAAGATCTGGTGCGCGGCATGCACGGTTTGGAATGCAACCTCTCGCACAGGAGCAGAAGATATGTGATAACATTCCTTCTCTTGCTCCCTCTCTATATCTATCTCCTCTTTCTACCCCTCTTGTTTCTCTCTATTCACAAACTGCAGAGTCAATCATTTCATTCTCTTACCTCATTCCCTCCCGTCTCATCTTGCTCCTTGTCTCCTTCAATCTCTCACTATCCCTCTCTCCCCCTCAACTCCCTTGCTCTGTCTCCTCCCATCTATTCCCCTCTCCTCTCTTTCTAACCTCCTGTCTCCCACAATCTCTCCATCTACAATATTTCTTTGCTGATTATCTACAGTGTAACCGCCTCTCCAGCTCTCATTACAGTAGGGCGACCACTTCCACTCTCATTAGCTAGGTTTATGGGCAATGGACCATGAGCCTCTTGGTCCCTCTGAGATTCACACACCACTCCGAAGGTGAGTGTGTGTGTGTGTGTGTGTGTGTGTGTGTGTGTGTGTGTGTGTGTGTGTGTGTGTGTGTGTGTGTGCATGTGTAGGCGTTGAGTCAACAACAGACCACACAGGGCTGTTGGTATCTCTGTCCTACATTATTGCTCTCTCTCTCCATCTCCCTCTCATACTCTCTATCAACAAAAAACCAATTTCCCACTCCCACTCTCGGATTAGTGGTCATTTTCTACGGAAAATAGATTTATGGGGAAGGCCAAGGGTGGAAGGCATAGGAGGCTGTTGAGGGATTTAACATTTCTGCCCAATCCCGTTTTGTATCAACAGTATCATTGATTTCTACTGAATGGCACATTAACTACCTTATCAAAGTATTCATAAAAAGTACAATTTGCAACAGAATGGCTTTTGGGTGATCTGCATCTCACTGAATAGACTTTTTTTTTTTAGGCTTACAAAATAATGTATTTCAGGTTATGGTGTATTATAAAACCGGTTTGGAGTAATATGTGATCTGAACAAAAAACATGGCCGACAACATGACCTCGAATTGTTATACCCTGGTTACCACAAAACGATGTAAATATCAAAAATTCAAAAGATAAATCGAACATGCCAACACTGTAATAACACTACCCCGATGGATGTCATAGTGGCTAACGTGTTTTTTGGGGGTTGCACAGTAATTTTCAAATTAAACTGATGACTAGCATTGGAGAAATGCTAGCAAGCTATCGCACTTGTTTGCTAGCTACTCTACAAGACATACTTTTCTTGCCCACAAAATATGACTTCTTTATCATAGAATGCAGCTGGCTAACTAGTTAGCTAAAAGGGAAATAATATTAGTGTCCCTATATTGGCATATTAAACCTGTGATTTTTATTCTATACACATTCTACTTTAACTTGAGGGTTCTGCACATCAGCGTTGCCCTAGGGATTCAAGCAGTGAAGTTATGAACTCCTGGGGAAATATTTATGGACTACTTTGCTGCTAGATACCCCCTGGGGAAATGTGTAACACAGTGACAAAAGCCGATTATGCCTGTTACAAAGTTACGTGTTACAGCGTATGTGCGGGAGAAATTTGTATAATTCTGTATCAACACTGCAGAATTCAATGTGATTGAATAGGGTTTCAGCAAATAGCGTACGCAGGGGTTCATATCCCATTGTGAGATGTCTTCCCCATCTCATTCAGAAAACCAGGGTTACATAACATAACCCAAACATTACCTCAGTGTAAGGCCACAGTACATCAAACTCCAAAAGAGCATGTCAAGAGGTTCTGGTGTACAACACGGGAGCACCCGTGGACAGGGTTCTGTCTCTCTTCATTTTTATCCTCTACATCTCTGACTTCCGCTGCAATTTAGGATCCTGTCACCTTCAGAAGTTCTCTGACGATTCCTCAGTAGTGGGATGATACCTGGTGGAGAACTTTCTCTCTTGGAGTGACAGGAACTGCCTGCAGCTCAATGTTGGCAAAACAAAGGAGCTGGTCAGGTCTCCATACGGGGTGTACATGTGGAGATTGTGGACTCCTTTCTCTGGACAGGTGTCACGCCCTCCACTTCCACCTAGCCTGTGCCAGGCTCTCTCTCCCCTGTCTGTCTCTGTCTGTCAATCTGTCCAGCTATCCTGTTCACGTCATCATCTCCACCTGCCCGATCTACACACCTGCGGTTCATCAACTCATCACCTTGCTGTATTTAAACCCCGGCTTCCCAACCACTCATTGCCAGATCGTTTGTTGTCTTTTCACGTTAGTCTCGCTCTCGGCTGCTTAGTAGAGCTTAGTTCTCTGTAGAATCTCTGTGTCTAAGTATTTGGCTAACCGCTCTCTGTGCTATAGGACCACTTCCCGGTTTCTGCCTGCCTGCCTGCCTGCCTATCCTACCTGTCTTGCCTACCTGCCCTGTCTGCCTGTCTACCTGTCCTGTCTACCTGCCTGCCTGCCCTGTCTGCCCTGCCTGCCCTGCCTGCCTGCCCTGCTACCCTACCTTACTTGCCATTCCACCCTACTACTCCGTTTTACCCTATTCCCTCATTAAAACCCGATTCTTTTATATATGTGTCCTGTCTCTGTGTCCTGTGCTTGGGTTCCTTAGCTCTGACCGTAACAACAGGGGCATTAACACAAACACACTTTACAAGAAAGGTCAGGCTAGACTTTTCTTTTTAAGGAAGCTCAGGTCTTTTAATGTTTCTACTAGGATGCTTAGCATGTTTTATCAAAGTGTTACACTACGTGCACACCATTGCATCAAAACAGACTGCATTGCGGCGGAATTACAGCGATCTGAATCAACGCTACCAGACCGTCTCTGTGTTGCATTGGGTGTCGGCCATGCTTTGGATTTAGAATTTGTCAGGAAGCCCTAAATTGTTTTATGATGCAGCAGCAGAGCACCTTCAGTGAACGCCTCATTTTACCAATTTTACCAATTTTACTCAACAAAACAATGGTAACCGAAAGTAGTAACCTATTAGTGGAAAAGTGCTTATGCATACTTTTGTTGAAGTATGATAATTATTCAACCATATAGTAAAACTGCTGATTAGACGTTTTTCTCTATTTTCACTTTCAATATCTCAGTCAATAACATTTATTCCTGTTTCAGTAAAGGGTTACTGTCTGCTTTTGGCAGAACTCTGCAGGTAAAGTACTAGTACTTCCATTGCAGATAGAATGATATTCTCTCACTTTTGTATCAACAGTGCTTCTCACCATTTTATCCCGTTAATCTCTTTACACTCTCCTGCTGATTAAATGGGAGCTGGTATTGCTGATATTCTTGTCTACAACTTTCTATTAATGACACAGTCGATATCCAAAGTGCCTCTTAGCCATCCTCTTTGAAGTAAGTAGCAAATTCTCAAGAAATGGCAAATAGTTGAGTCTCGGTCTGAATACATGACAGTATGTTACGCTGCAATCTCTGCTGAAGCACTGTCAAAGTGAGGGGCTGCTACATCCGCAACAGGAAGCTGCAGAGGCTGAGAAAATTAGAAGGCAACATTTCCTTTGATGCTCAGAGGGGTAAGGAAATCAAAGGGGGCTCTTCTTCAAAACACTGAGATTGAAAAACAGGTGTTGCTCTCATTAAATTATTCACACTTACAGTAAGTAGAGACAACATGTATACACTACACTGTAAAAGGGTATCTGCCACAGCAAAAAACAAGTGTTACCCTTTCTATGATCTTACCTAGTTTTACGAACATAGCAAATGTTTAATAAAAACCTATTGGCCATGTCCAGCGACATTTTAGTAATTTAAGCAGACACTCTTATCCAGAGCGACTTACAATAAGTACATTTGTCTAAAGTAAGTGAATCAATTATACATCACAGTTATCCTAAGCTGAACCTTCCATAATAATAAGTGCCACATGCAGTCACAGTTATAGTTTTTGGACATTGTGGTATTTTTTTAATTTGACATCCCTAAAGTAGGATAGGTTTGTCAATGAGTCACCCGAATTGAAATATCACAATGTCCACTTACTGCTCACCCTATCTAACCTTTGGTTAACTGTAACACTTTGACCCCCGACCACGGTTTCATAGCTGCAGTTTGGTTCTCCACCCACCAGATGTCAGACTTTGAGTTGTAACCCTGATGGTTTAGCACTTCGGGGCTCATGTAGAAGGGCGTACCCGTGAAGGTGGTGGCTAGGTCACAAGACCCCATCAGGAGACAGGACACTCCGAAATCCCCTAAACAGAGGAAGAACATCAATGGGTCGATTCCAAGCTGGGAAAACTGTCCTGTTTCCTTTGCCTATGATGACTTGTTCTGAAGGGTCTAGGGTGTGTTAGGTGTGAGAAAAACATTGTGAATGCCCACCAATTGGCTGAATAGCGTTTCCGCAAAAGAAAGAAGAAGGCTGTCGCTGAAGAGGGAGTTGTGACTCCTTCTTCTGGTGATCTTATGATTTTGGGCAGGACCTTGAGTCGGAGTTGGTTTAAGCGACCTTACAAGGTGCCTCCGCCTATGCTGTATCATGCCATTTTAGATCAACAAGGCTAAATCATCCGAGGCAGAGGAAAAGGGAGCAGGTTTTCAATTTAAAATTGAACAATTAACACCTAATACTTTACACGTTATTCACTCAACAGCCATTGTCCATTGACTACTGTACATTTCAGATTTTGTAACTGGAAAGGAATTGAAGGTTTTAATTATACATTTGATCTAAACCATTTACATGGAACAAACAACAAACAGTATAGTTTGTTTGTTGTGAATGAACTTATATCTAGCAGGGATTGAATATGTATGTTAAACAGTTTTGTATTCATTCTCTCCCTCTGTGGACAAAAGTCTGCTGTAGACTTATAGAGAGAGCCTTTGAATTTAACATGAGGGACTTGGCCGCCCTCCGCTTGTAAGAGCTCACTTTAACATTTCAAACAAACATAAAAAAAAAACACCAACTCCCATGAGCCATGGCTGCAAGGAAACTCACCGATTTTAACAATGTTCCTTTTCAGAAAAATATTTTTAGCCTTCAGATCTCTGTGGAGAATTCGCCTGAAAGGACAGTAGATAAACAGGAGTAAACAGACTACAGGCATACAGGGGGATTGTTTAAATTACGTTAGAATTGACTATGTAGCCCGTACTGTGACATTTGAAAACCATTGAATTAAAGGGATGTTCTGCTGCATCCCATTTCTATACCCTTTAACTGAAGTATGCACTTGTGCACTCCCCTACATGGACTTAGATGACAACAGATTGGAGTAAGAGCTGCTTAGACCAATCCTATCCTTTAAATGCACAACTGCATATTTCAAGAGAGAGGGTGGAGAAAAGAGACAGCATTAGTTATGATAATGTTGACAGTGTGCATAATGCTGTCTTGGAACATCTTGTCTCATCCTTGAATTGGGGTCCTCAAAAAGTATATTTCCTCTACTTAATAGCAGAATTCACTGTAAGAATGTACTGTACTTATCCAAATTATACTATAATTTTGTATATCATATACACACAGTACTTAAACTCTTCACCCTAGTTTATACTGAAGTAGGCATGTAATGGTTATGGGAGGTGGAGCCAAGTAGGCATGGTGATGTGGAGTCAACCTGTCATGCATGTAGTGGAGTCCGAGCAGCAGTTGGATTAGCCAATCGGTGATCTGTGTCTCAGGCAAATTCTGCCCTGCTTCGCGCACTTCCTCTAGTTTACAGTCCAGGTCCCTGTCCTGTAACATAGACACACACACACACACACACACACACACACACACACACACACACACACACACACACACACACACACACACACACACACACACACACACACACACACACACACACACACACACACACACACACACACACACACACACACACAGAGAGAGAGAGAGAGATAACATACAATGCCCTGCGTACGTAAGCATTTTTTCTTATTTTATCGCTACACTTGAAATCAAATAATTATTATAAAGGTTAAAATAGAGATTGTCAGCTTTTATTTATTGGTGTACATATTGGTTTCACCATTCAGAGATTATACCACTTTTTATGCATAGTCTCCCTATTTCAGGGTACCCAAAAGTAAATGGACAGATTTATGAAATGTCCAAATTAAGCACTCAGGTTTAGTATTTGGTCAACAATCATTAGCATGCAATAACTGCCTGAAGTCTGCGACCCATTGACCCCACCAGACGCTGACTATCTTCTCCGGTGTTGATTGTTTTGAGGTGTTTTTGCCTAAAATATTATTATCAGGAAATGAATTGCATGTTCAATTGGATTTAAATCTAAAGATTGACTTGGCCAGTCAAGACCTGAAAAACTCCCTTGTTGCTATGGCAGTATGGTTTGGGTCATTTTCTTACTGTATGATGAAGCGCCATCCAATGAATTTTGAGGCATTTTCTTGCACTCGAGCAGACAAGATGTTCATTCTGCTCCTGCCGTCAGCAGTAACATTATAAATGAAGACAAGTTAACCAGTTCTAGTGGCAGCTATACATGCATACAGCACCCCCTCCATCATGTTTCACAGATGAGGTGGTATGCTGTAAATCCTAGCTAAATCCTTTTTTTTTCTCCAAACTTTGCACTTTGGTACATGATAATATTCTATTATGTTCTAATATTCTAGTATACTATACTTATCTGTCCACAATACCTTTTTACAGAACTCTGACCATCCTTTTTGAGGTTAACCAGTGGTTTGGCTGGTGAAGTATTCTGCGGATGGTAGTCTCTGACACACTCACGCCTACCTCCTGGAGAGTGTTCCTGATCTGTGGGACAGTAGTTTTGAGTTTTTTCTTAATTATGTTGAGCATTTTTCGGTCATCCACTGTAGAGGTCTGCCTTGGCCTATCTGTTTGCGATTGCTGAGCTCACCAGTGTTTATTTTTTATTTTTAATGATGTTCCAAACTGTTGATTTTGGCAAGCTTAAGGTTTTCGTTTTTCAGATTTTTCAGCCTAATAATGGCTTCCTTGACCAATAGCAGACTCCAAAGGCAAATGCAAAGCCTAGAATCAATACTAGACATTGACTCTTCTGCCTGCACAAATGATGTGATGGAACACACTTAACTTACCAGAAACACCTGTCAAGCCAATTGTCCCATTACTTTTGGGTACCTTACAATAGGGGGACTATGCATAAACAAGTGTTGTAATTTCTGAATGGTGAAACCAATATGTACACAAATACCATCAAATAGAAGCTGATGATGTCTACTTTAACCTCATAGTAATTGTTTGATTTTTCAAACTTTTGAAAATGCTTCACTGTTCCATTACTTACGCAGGGAACTGTATATGAATAGGATCTCACACAAGACCGCATTGTAATGAGTATGCCTCAAAAAATACTGTGTTCATCCCATTCCGGGAAGTCCATAAATATCCCATTCTGCTGAAAATGTGTATGCAGATAAAAGAGCTTCCAATCCCATTCATCAAAACCCCAGCCCGAAAAAGCCTTCTATTAGCTGCCATTAGTGCTTTCGGCCACTTAACTTCATATGGGTCTCAGTCTCATAAGCCGCCTCATTCACCCTAATGGGAGTTATACAGCGACCAGTGCTCTGAGAGCCCTTAATGGCACTGTGGGGGTGGTTTATAATGGGCTCACTGGTTCAGTCAGAGAAGATAAGCAGGTCTATGATACATTGGGGTGTGTGTAGGTGTGTGTATGTGTATGCATGCTTGTGTGTGTGTGTGTGTGTGTGTGTGTGTGTGTAGTACAGTGTTTATGTCGGGCAGGGATGCATTTGTTTTGAGTAAAGAGGAGGGTGATCCTACAAGAGGTACAGAAAGAAACACGGTGGTGGGAGAAAAAAAGAAAGCAAAACACCGGGGGAAGAAATACGAGAAAACAGCACAAAGATCAAGGGACTCAGATTCGTTAGTGTGAGAATGACTGGAGGACAGGACTCCTACCTGCTGTTATCTATACTGCAAACACTTTGACAAGATGAAAAGAGAGATGTCGAGAGAGAGAGAAGGCAGAGGTATGCTTTATTTCATTTCATGTCTTTTTTTCTTTTTCTTTTCAGATCAGAGGGGTAAGCTGCTTGATGAGCTCAGGAGAGAGAAAGGGAAAGAGAAAGAGAGGGGCACAAATCAATTGCTTCATGCTCTGTCACTCTATGCAGTCCATTACTCCTTCACTCCAATCTATTCTTTAGAAATGTGGAACATCTAGGGGGGATTTTTGGAATACAAGTCCATGACTGCAGGCTACCAATATGAATACTACTACTACAACTACTACTACTGTACTACTACTACTAGAGGGCTACAGTTTGGCAGGTGGAGCACTACAGAGTTATAGTGTCGAGGAGGTAATCGTATTCACACAGTGTACAGTACATTATTCCTCGTTATTCCAGGTCATGACAATATGGCAGTACAAAAAGCCATATACATATACAGAAAAAATCAAACCTCCCCCAAGACAAAAATGTCCAACTGTTCTACCTCGTGTACTGTACCTTAGTGGCTAATATGCACCTTGTGTATACTCATGGAAGTACAAAGGCGCATAGAAACCACTGAGGTAACTTTGCACATACAAATATGTGTTCATAGCTCATTATAAGACTTGTCATGAGCGTGTATGTATTATAATGCCTTATATCATCTCATAATGATCCTGAGCAATTATAAAGAATTGTCTGTCAGGTAATGGGATAACATCATCCCAGTCACTCTACAAAATGGTCCATGTACTTTCTATACACCAATTTTGGAGAGTGACTGGGTGTATGTTGTCCCATCTACAGTTTCTTCACTCTCAGCCATTCAACTTTGTAGATTTCGGTCTCCTCAGGCGTCAGGGTAGCATTCCTGAGTGTTTGCATTTGAGCTAATTTTAGAAGTGTCATAGCAAAGGGGGTGATACTCATTCACTCAAGACATTTCAGCTTTTAATTTTTTACGATTTTATAAAACATATGAAATCACTTTGACATTATTTTGTATTGACATAGTATTTTGTCTAGTGTCAAATCTATTAAATCTATTTCAAAGTCAGGTTGTAGCACAACACAATGTGGAAAACGTACCATATTATTGGGTTTTTGTATTCCCACACTCGCGTCTCCACAAACAAACAAAAAATTCGCAGGGATGACTAAACCAAAGTGAATATACTGTATTGTTCAAGGTCATGAACGACAATGTAGTGACTGAGAGACTTCAAGAGGCACTGAGACGTGCCAGATGTATTAAACATGCTGAACACAGAAGCAATTCATAGAAATAGACTGTGTCTTGTGAGATCAGACCAAGGGCAGTTTGTACTTTTGGGAGATGATGAGGTCTTGCAAAAATCTCATGTAGGTGGGCTGACCTTTGGGACCTGTGTAGGCACCACAGTTTCCCATCAGCTCATCATGGAACAGTGCAATTATTCCTCTTAACAGCAAGTTAAAGGGGCACTTCACCACTTGACCTCAAATTCATTATCTTCACCACCATACCAGTGTCTACATATGTGGAAACTGTGATATTTATGTCAAAAAAGATAAGAAGAAAAGGTCCTGAGTAAATTACCCCCTATGATGTCATCAAGCAGTTCCACATTTGAGTCTCACTCTTTACTGCCTTATTCTGCTTCATAGGCAAGAAGGGCTTGGTGGCAATTGTTGGTAGAGTCAGTCTTTGGTGTTGTAGTCTTTGGTATAAGCAGTCTTTAGTAGGGTCAGTCTTTGTAAGATTAGTCTTCGGTAAGGCCAGTCTTTGGGCAGGTTAGTATTTGGTGGGTTCTCTCTTTTTAGAAGGGTTGTTTTCGGCAAGGGCCAGTCTTTGGTAGGGTCATTCTTCAGTAAGGTCAGTCTTTGGTCAAGTTAGTATTTGGTAAGGTCAGTCTTTGGTCAAGTTAGTATTTGGTAAGGTCAGTCTGGTCAAGTTAGTATTTGGTAAGGTCGGTCTTTGGTCAAGTTAGTATTTGGTAAGGCCAGTATTTGGTAAGGTCAGTCTTTGGTCAAGTTAGTATTTGGTAAGGTCAGTCTTTGGTCAAGTTAGTATTTGGTAAGGTCAGTCTGGTCAAGTTAGTATTTCGTAAGGTCGGTCTTTGGTCAAGTTAGTATTTGGTAAGGCCAGTATTTGGTAAGGTCAGTCTTTGGTCAAGTTAGTATTTGGTAAGGCCAGTATTTGGTAAGGTCTTACCTGGCAGTACTCAGTGATGATGCAGAAGGAGTCTCTCTCCAGGAAGCTGCTGTAGAAGGTGAGGATAGCTGGGTGGTGGAGCTGAGACAGTAGCTGGGCCTCCTGGGTGGCCTGGACCGTCTCATTGGGCCTCAGGTCTCCTAGTGGGATCTCCTTTAGCACCTTACTGTGGGTCAGAGATCATAGGTCACAGGTGAGATAGAGGGAACATTTAGGGTTTTGGGAGATCATTTGACAGCGCAAAAGAAAAAAGAAAAAAACTTTTTCCGATAGTATCACTCTGCAAAGTAGTGCATTTCTGCATTGTCAAAATTGGCAGTAACACAGAGAAAGTAGGAGAGGGTTCGGTCAGCATCCATTTCCGTCTGCAGCCTGTGGAAAAATAAGGACTGGGCCGGATTTTAAATGCTGGAAAATAATAGGAGGGTTGTGAACATCTGCTTTTTATTAATATCTGCACATTGTCCTTATTGATTTGAGCTAAACAAACTGACTGCTCTAGGTAGTATGGTGATGCATTCAGACAGTACATCTCTGGCTAAGGTGAGCAAAAGGCCAACATAAGCTAAACAATGAGTGTGGCAATTATGGCAATGCCTATGTAACAGAGTGGGATCTCTTCAAAGTAAAATATCAAAAGTGGGCACAACATGCTATCCACTCAGTTCTACTTTAACCATTTCTCGAAACATTTTCGCATAGTGTGAGCATGTTAAAGACGCACCGTTAATGACTGTTCTGTTCTCTTATTTCCTGCTGTGTCAGTAATGTTGGTCGTCGCGATGTCCATATCTATACATATCTATACAGCTATAGGCAATAGAAATGCATGACCAATGCATAAACTGATGACAAAATACTGGGGGGAGAAGTGGGACAGTCAGCTGTAAGTAGAATTGCCTCTCGTGCAGGTTGAGCGAAACCAGAGAAAATAATCACAATCAATATAGTCTTTCAATGTACTACGCAAAATAACATAGCACAACCGACAATCCTCTGTTCAACTGCTTTTAACTTTCATTCTGTCTGTGATTTTGCTACTTTAAAAACATTCACAACCGACAACACACAAGGTTTTGGGCGAGGGTGATCACAAAATGTGAGAGGTTCTCAGGCATTTTCTTTAAATCGTGTAGTGTACTGTATGGCCAGTAGAAGCTGACCTTTTCCCATCCCCTGTTAGTGAAAGAGATTCTAGCCAATCCAATCTCTCTCACACACACACACACACAATCACACGCACACGCACACACAGGCTGTCATTAGTGTGCTAATTGTGTAAGACAGATGTAATTACTAGAATTAGAATATTAGTCCTGGATCTGTGGCCACATAAGGAGGGGAAGGACAGAGAGTTGACTGGAATTCTGTGAAGGACAGGAGGAAGAACATTGAGGCACGGATGTTGTTATACTTTCTCTTTGCTCACCACAATCACTTTCAATTCAAGATTGTCCTTCAAGTTGCAGCCTCTAACTTGCAGAAGTGAGTCCATTAAGGATGGGTGAGAAGTGAGTCCATTAAGGATGGGTGAGAAGTGACTCCATTAAGGATGGGTTCACTTTAAAATCAAATTTAAATGATTATCCACTTACCCCCACATCTGTCAACCCACCCACTAAAAAAGCATATACACTATAGCACAATTGGCACTAAAAGCAATAACACTATTCTTGCATATTGAAAATGCATTAAAAAAAACTATATATTGTGGCTCATTTCAAGATCACAGCCAGTAAACACTGCCTAAACAGTTACATGACCTAAGATGTGCAGATCGCAGCAAAAAAAAACGTTTTCCCCCCATAGTTCAGGCATACTGCTGTGAATCTTCTTGATTGTATTCCTGCGCAGTTCCAGTAATCAAATCTAATGGGGGCTGCTATGCTAATACTAAATCCATACTAATGAGCCTGAGACTGGATGAGCAGTGGGTTCTCAAACGCTTGTCCCTGCGCCTATCCTCCTCCTATTCCTCAGGGAGCCAATCAAAGGCTACTAACGGACAGGACAGATGCGGGCTCCGACTAAATTGGTCCTCAGGTCATCAAGGTGAAGCTCAGGCTCTCAGTGAGTCTTCATTTATTCAGTTTCCAACTCCATAACTTTATCAAAGGATATGAGGTAGAAACACTCCAACTTGGAAAAAACCTTACTGCTCAGAGGACACAGAGCAGGGTCAGTGGTTGGGTTTAGTTATACTATAGGTACATGTTGTGGTTGGGTTAAAATATTGGGAAAATAATGATTACAAATATTTAGTGACGACTTTTCTTACAAAAAAACACACACAGTGACTTTTTGAGGTGTGTTTGGAAATTAAAATTAGAATGATTACATGGCCCGTTTAATCTACTAGTAATCTGGTTGATAGATACATGGTTCAGTCTTAAAGTATGGTCGAGTCTACCTACAAGGGTAGAGTGGTAAAGTTATGGATTTCTTCCCCCAGTTTTCAGTTAAGTTCTTCTCTCATTGCTCGTCAATGAGTCATGGCCAAGCTTGGCTGCTTTAAATTAATTATTGGCTGTAGATTGAGAGAAGTCAACCCTCGCCCTCTGGCTAATGTCAGCATGCCAGTGTGTTCGATAATGTTCTGACGGCTGACGTGGTTTTGAAGGTCAGTATCATAACAGACTGACTGAAGAGTCATCAAGAGTGACACAAGACAGGATGGAACACACTGGTATACCATATTAATATGAATCTTTGGTTGTCAGGATTGAAACCTTCCATTCTAGATTTATCATGAGCTAGGCTCGGGTACGTCATCTGTAGCCTGCCATAGCCTACCCAACTGACCCAAAAAATAATCTACTAGGCTGTAAAGCCAGAACTGCTTTTTAAAGCCAACCCTTTGCATGCAATAACTGCCTAAAATCTGTGACCCATTGATCCCACCAGATGCTGGGTATCTTCTCTGATGATACTACTGTAGCCATCTTCAGTTGTTGTTTGTTGGCCTAAAATCTTGAAATGAAATGCATGTTCAATTGGATTGAAAGTTGAAGATTGTTTTGATCAGTCAAGACCTTTCGACTTTGGTCCTGAAAAACTCCCTAGTTGCTATGGCAGTATGTTTTGGGTCATTGTCTTACTTTATCCTGAAGCGTCATCCAATGAATTTGGAGGCAATTGCTTGCACTCGACCGGACAAGATGTTTTTGTACACTTCAGAATACATTATGCTGCCCCCTATTTCAGGACAGCTCACAGGAGACTTAAGGTAAAACCTTCTCAAAACAACAACTGAATATGGCTGCAGTACAGGTCTGGCAGAGCATCACCAGAGAACATATGGGTGTCTGGTGGGGTCAGTGGGTCACAGACTTCAAGAAAAAGCCAAAAAGAAGAAAAGCCAAAAGAAGAAAAAATGCTTCATTGTCCCATTACTTACGTAGGGCATAAGTATATATATATATATATATATGTGTGTGTGTGTGTGTGTGTGTGTGTGTATATATATATATATTTTGTGGCATATATTCAACAAGGTGCTGGAAACATTCCTCAGAGATTTTGGTCCATATTGACATGATGGCATCACGCAGTTGCTGCAGATTTGTCGGCTGCACATCCATGATGCGTATCTCCCGTTCCACCACATCCCAAAGGTGCTCTATTGGATTGAGATCCGGTGACTGTGGAGGCCATTGGAGTACAGTGAACTCATTGTCATGTTCAAGAAACCAGTTTGAGATGATGTGAGCTCTGTGACATGGCACGTTATCCTACTGGAAGTAGCCATCAGAAGGTGGGTACACTGTGGTCATAAAGGGATGGACATGGTCAGCAACAATACTAGGCTGTGGCGTTTAAACAATGCTCAATTGGTACTAAGGGGCCTAAAGTGTGCCATGAAAATATCCCCCACACCATTACACCACCACCACCAGCCTGAACCGTTGATACAAGGCAGGATGGATCCATGCTTTCATGTTGTTTACGCCAAATTCTGACCCTACCATCTGAATGTCGCAGCAGAAATTGAGACTCATCAGACCAGGCAACGTTTTTCCAATCTTCTATTGTCCAATTATGGTGAGCCTGTACGAATTGTAGTGGCACCCGGTGTGGTCTTCTGCTGCTGTAGCCCATCTGCTTCAAGGTTCGACGTGTTGTGCGTTCAGAGATGGTCTTCTGCATACCTCGGTTGTAACAAGTGGTTATTTGAGTTACTGTTGCCTTTCTATCATCTCGAACCAGTCTGGCCATTCTGCTCTGACCTCTGGCATCAACAAGCCATTTTCGCCAGAGAACTGCCACTCACTGGATATTTTCTCTTTTTCTGACCATTCTCTGTAAACCTTAGAGATGGTTGTGCGTGAAAATCCCAGTAGATCAGCAGTTTCTGAAATACTCAGAGCAGCCTGTCTGGCACCAAGAACCATGCCACATTTAAAGTCACTTAAATCACCTTTCTTCCCCATGCTGATGCTCGGTTTGAACTTCAGCAGGTCGTCTTGCCTAAATGCATTGAGTTGCAGCCATGTGATTGGCTGATTAGATATTTGCGTTAAACGAGCAGTTGAACTCCTAATAAAGTGGCCGGTGAGTGTATATATGCTATATGTTGTTCAAATGATATCAATAAGCCTTTGTCCCATGATAATATAGAGGGGCTGCGCTCGCCTCAGGCAATTGCTTCCCCCATCTTTTCACCCATACCCTGGTTTTCACCCATACTCTTCAGCTAACCAACTCGCCTGGTTTTCAAACGTCACGCACAGGCCACCACAAAAATTGCGTCGTTGGGTACATTTGGAGTTTAGTGATTTTTAAACATACCCCACCCCCCATACATTTGCATTCATTGTAATGCCACCTACAATGCATATGCATGACTACTGTATATCATGCTTCTCATGAGGGGAAACACGGAAGTCATCAGAACGTGCAACTCTCTCCATATTCAAAACCACAAAGGACTGTACACTGTCGATAAATATGCTAAGACGCTTTTTCATTTAATTTCAAGACTTCTGCAAATCCTTCATAACACTTCCCAGAGGCACTTGGCCAATCACATCAACCCCCGTCTCTGTGAATGGTTAACAAAACTCAAAGCAAAAAAGTCTTTTGGTTTATGCAATTGCCATTCAGGTAATTCATCTCTCTCCCAATATCACATTGCAGCCGAGGGGATTCAGAATGCAGGGGCACTTCTCCATGCAAATTCAGAGGACAGGGGTTCTCACGAGCATGATCATAACATCCATCACTGAGCAGTCCCTGCATAGAATAACTGAGCAGATGTATCGTTATCTCTGGTAGTGAGGGTCTGGTTGGTATGGTCCAGGAATAGTAGAGAGGAAAGCCGCCACAACACACTAATAGACACACACACGCACACACACACAAACACACTCACTCACTCACTCACTCATCTTGAGGAATAACCCCCCCCCACACACACACACTCACTCATCTTGAGGAATAACCCCCCCACACACACACACACTCACTCATCTTGAGGAATAACGCATTGTTAGATAGAATGCCTATGGTCTGCCCTATAACCCATGACTAGCTGTCCTATACAGTATGAAGGGCAATGAGAAACAAGATGAGAAATCACTGTGACTACAAAGACGTGTGACTGTCGATTTTATGTTGCAAATGTGGCAACGGTGTTATTGTTCATTCCCTTCCATCTGAGTTCTACCATCATAACAATAAACCAGAGCACATTTACATGTATGCATACAGTATATCCTAATGGGTCCCAAAGGCTCGAATTACAATAACATTGGCATGCACTGTGGAATGGGAGAGAGGAACCCAGGCTGAGTGACGTAGGTTGAAAAGCGCGTCGCCAGCCCAGATACAGAAGAAAAAAAACAGGCAGCAATTAATACCAAGGAGGGCCTGGATCTGTCACAGCAAGAGAGAGGGGGAGGAAGAGAGGAAGAAAGAGAGGAGGGAGAATTAAAGCGAGACGGGTACATTGTTTTAAAAAAAAAATTAAATTATATTGAATCTGTGGAGGAGATTGTGTATATCTGGTATTCCCGCTGGGACCATATATACTGAAAAATGTATGCACTCACTGCAATGTAAGTCGCTTTGTATGAAAGCGTCAGCTAAATGGCATATATTATTATTATTATTATTATTATATCAGTATAAAAAAGTCTAAATTGAATTAATTTAAATTTTAGGCACCAACGTAACAACATGAAAACTTTGTAGGGGTTCAGACACTGTATAGACCTAGATACAGCTAACTACTAACCACCCAATGGACTTGCTATGACAGATGTGATTGACACAGTGAAGCCAGGAAATGCCGCTAATGGGCATTGCCATAGCATTAATAGCGACATCTTATCACAGCCCTGACCTGGCATGTTTCAGTTTTCAGTGTTTTCAGGTTTTACTTTTTCACCAACAGATGAGCCTTGGACTTGTATTGTTGTGACGTGTGTGTATTCTTGTGACGTGCCTTCAATTCAGTGACTTTTTTTTTGTATGTTTCAGTACAGGGAGGGCATGGGAAGAGCAGACAAGCCAAGAAGGGCAGGGAGGCCCCTTAGATGGATGGCCTCTGGGCAGGAGGGGAAGATGGTGTCTGTGGGATGACAGTATGGCCTACAGTGGAAAGAGGCCACTGTGGTACCCCGACCAGCTTAGACCCATATCCCTGACCCCTCAGTTATCCACAATAGCAGTTTTGCTGCTACATGGGTCTAGGAGGACATTTTGCCAAACATAGACCCAATGCAGTTTGGGCCAGAGAGATCATCCACCCATACACCATCCACAGTGAGTACACCTGTCACCACAGACTTCTCTGAAGCATTCGACAAGGTTGATCTCACCATTGCCTGGAATGCCTCATACAGCTGTGAGACCAGCCCTTCTGCCTTGGCTCTGTAGTTTTGTAACAGAACACAGATGAAGGGTGAGATACCAAGACTGTGTCTCGGATTGGAAGGAACTCACAGGAGACGTGGCCCAGGGAACCCTGCTGGATCCCCTTATATGGCCATCATAGACAGCGCAGCCTGTGATGTGGAAAGTAGATAGGTAATATGTGGACGACCTCAACCCGGTCCACACTCAGCCAAATCCATCACTACAGCCCAACCAGCCCAGAAAAACCTTAACCAATGGATGCAAGCCAGCCATATATTACTCAACCCCATCAAGTGCAAAGTTCTCTCTGTCTCTCTCTCTCTCTACTAACCATCGGCAGTCAAACTCTTCCAATCTGCCACTCAGTCAAAATCTTGGTAGTCATGATCCAGGTCTTGGCTGGGCTCCCCACCTCCACCATCAGACCTCTACAGCTCATCCAGAATGCTGCTGCCCGTCTGGTGTTCAATCTCCCCAAATTCTTCCATGTCAGCTTCAGTTTCAAGACCCTGGTGCTTGCCTACCGGGCGGCAAAGGGAACAGCCCCTCCCTACTTGCAAGCAATGGTCAGGCCCCAAACTCCTGCCCCATCACTCCGTTCATCCCAGCTGGCACCGCCTCTACAAGGATGCAGCAGTCGCGCTATTCGTTCATGGCTTTTCACTGTCTTGGCGCCCCGGTGGTGGAACAAGCTTCCCTCTGCTGTCAGGACTGCAGAGTCACTACCTATCTTCCGCCGTAGACTGAAGACCAATTCCTGTCTATTAAAAAGGTCTGGATTACCCATGGCAGACCTCACAACCATTTGCACAGGGTACATCCACACAAAAGGCACACAAGACAGTCACAAACCATGTTTAAAATACAGTGCTGCTTGAAAGTTTGTGAACCCGACTGGGAAGGTCATTATTTTTGTATAAAATATTAAAATTAACTTAGAAAATCTCTATCTAAACCCCAATTCGTAAATAAAGACATTCCAAATAAAGGACAGAAACAAAAAAATATTATATATTTTCAATGTTTATTTAACGAAAGTTGTTTATTTAACAAAAACTCAGATTTCATGTGTGCAAAAATATGTGAACCTCTTCAGTCAATAGCTTGTGGCACCTCCATTAGCAGCGAGTAAATGTCTCGTATAGCTACGAATCAGTCTCTGACATCAGTTGAGGGATTTTTGCCCACTCCTCCTTACAGAACTCAGCCAATCGAGTGAGGTTTGAGGGGTGTCTGGCATGAAATGCCCGCTTCAGGTCCTGCCACAGCATCTCGATTGGATTTAGGTCAGAACTTTGACTTGGCCAATCCAAAACACAAATCTTCTTTGTCCTGAGCCATTCTTTGGTAGATTTGCTTGAATGCTTTGGGTCATTGTCTTGTTGGAACACCCATTTTCAGTCCAGCTTTAGCTCCTTGACTGATGGTTTGACGTTCTGTTCAAGAATCTCCTGGTATACCACAGAACTCATTATTTCCTTAATGATGTTGAGTCGTCCAGGTCCAGGTCATGCTTGACTGTTGGGATATTGTTGTTGTTCTTTTGGTGGTAGGCAGTGTTGGGTTTTCGCCAAACATAGTAATTTTGATTGTGACCAAAAAGGTCAATTTTGGACTCATCTGTCCAGAGAACGGATTTCCAGAAACCTTCAGGCTTGTCCAGGTGGTCTCTGGCGAAGTTAAGACGGGCAGTTTGGTTCTTTTTTGACAGCAGAAGCTTCTTCCTAGCAACCCTCACATGAATGCCATTTCGATTCAGTGTTCTTCTTATTGTTGAAGCATGCACAGTTACCTGAGATGCAGCAAGGGAGGTCTGCAAATCTCTAGATGTTATGTTTGGGCTGGCTTTTACCTTATTTTTATTGTGGCTCTTGGGAATATTTTAGAAGGATGTCCACTTCAAGGCCGAGATGCTGTCATGTTAAATGCTCTCCATTTGTAAATTATTTGCCTCACAGTGGACTGATGGAGCTCAAATGTTGTTGAGATGATTTTATAGCCTTCCCCAGACTGATGTGCTCTCACTACCCTCTTCCTGATGTCCTCTGAGATCTCCTTTCCTCTTGGCATGATGTGTTTTGCATTCACCTGTATGGGTAACTCAAAACTGACCAGGTTTCTTATCTCTATTTATCAGAGTCCCGCCCAAACGCTTTCCAAAAGATCTCTCATTTGATTGGTTCATTTGGTACCCAATTATTTACCCACCTGATTCTACTTACCTACTTGACTTAACCAATTCAACTTGGGGTTCACTTATTTTTGCACCTGCACTAATTTCTTTATAATGTAGTTTTTCTACTACACCCATGATTTCCTCTAAACCAACATATCGAATTGATAAATATAAACCTGTTATGTCAGATAAAAAAATACTGGTTCTGATTAAATAAAGATTTCATGGTAAAAACTAAAACAATCTATAATTGCACAAGGGGTTTACATATTTTCAAGCAGCACTGTATGTCTATTATGCATTTTATTGTTGTCAAAGTCCATGTATTTCAGTGATGTATTTTGCTGCCATCAAAATCTGGGATCAATAAAGTAAAGTTGAGTAAAAGTGCATCTGTGTAATAGTCTGTGTGTGTGTATGTGCGGGCCAGGGTTGGTGTCAACTCGATTTCAATTCATATGTAATCAATTTGAATTGTATTGTGTGGGTTTCGTATTCAGAGATTTTAATGGAAATTATGGTGGGAGATGTTTTATGACAGCGGTATGACGTTTTTATGACAGTACAGTTCAAATAAAGTGTTACAACACATTTTATGGAAGAAGAAATAAACTCTCTTTGTTTCTTATCATACATAAAAGTAGCAAAGGACCTACTAATATGGACAGGATTTCACAACTGAGGATGTTACGATCCTATTACAACCTATCGCTAGTGGTCTACCTTTTTTTTTTAATGATTTTTGGAGTCAACTCTTTCTCAACTCTACATCCAAAATAGGAAACTGTCCCAAAATGACCAAAACTGCAAAGTCAGGGTACAGTATGTGCACGATTTGACTGGGTTGCCATTCTCTACAAGATATTAGCTACCGTTTTTGTTGTCTCAGACATAACCTGAGACAGAGTCATGCACAGAAATCTAAACATAGAAAAAGCCAAGGCTATACGTATCTAATATCTTATGTACTGTAGCACAGAATTCTCCAACTCTGGTCCTGGAGAGCTACAGAGTGAGCAGTGGTCCAAGCCAAGGACTAACAAATGTGATTCACTTCATTGTTATTTTTTCCCACAGACTGTCTGACAGTCACATCTGACTACTTGGTCCAGAGTTAACACTATGATTGGTTCATTGTTCGAAACAGCAGTGTTAAAAATGGACTGGGACAAAAGGCTGTGCACAAAGTAGCTCACCAAGATCGGAGTTGAATATGCTTGTACAAGAAAAATCCTAGATTCTAATTCAATTTAAATTCTTTCATCTCTTAAAATGTCACATCAGTGTTCACATGTTCATTGCAACCTTGGAAGGCAACGAGATGAGTTGCAGGGTTATTGCTAAATCGAGTTAGGAAAATGACTGTTTGCACCAACTGACTCTATATTCAGCTTAGGAGTCAATATCATCCAGCTGTTTGTTCTTGGGTCTATGAATTCTATGAAACACAGAAAAATGTTGAGGCAGGGGTGCACAACTTAAGACCATGGCAGCAGTGTCAGTTAGTCATCATTTAATTTCTCATTGCTGTCTTAATTGATAATTTTGGGGCGGTTTGGGGCGGTTATGAGAACAAACATACTTATACTGCACTATCTGTATATATTGTTCACACTGCACTTTTCTGCATTTTTTTGCACTTCTGGTTCGACGCTAACTGCATTTCGTTGTCTCTGTACTTGTACTCTGCACAATGACAATAAAGTTGAATCTAATCTCATCAAAGATTAAGCCGTGTCCTAGACTAAAATACTTGGTCAATGGAGAATCTCAATTGAAGATGATTTTTATAGGTCCAGTGTGTCGATTTGAGCTTCAAAATAGTGCTTAATGGCCATCGTAAATCAGTAGCAATTAAGGAATGAGATCACATAATAATGGACGTTTAGTGAAGAGCCCTGTGTTGGCGCAAAGCCCTTTGCATGATGGTCTAGCACAGGCCTTTATATACCAACAAAATACAAACAAATTTAAAATTATATGCGTTACCTTGAATAAAGCAATAGGCTTAATCTGTGTCAGGGAAACCGGCCTTTACAGCCACAATCCAAAATTGGTGACTTGGTGAATCGGCTGATGCATTATGGCGAAATTAGCAGCTGTTAAGTAATCAGCAGTTACTTTGTCATTAACATTGAGCCTCCTCTTATTCTGAAATGTTACTCATTACTCTTAATGTCTTGTCACTGAAATAACTGTTTTCAAATTGAAAAGGAACAGCATTGTGGGTAATTACTTTGTGTGCAAACATTGACTGCACAAGTTAGATCATTTGCACTGAAAGTTGACAGCAGCTAACCAGCAGAGCTATCATATCCTTTCCAGAATGCTGCACACACTAAGCTGCTGTGTGTGTGTGTGTGTGTGTGTGTGTGTGTGTGTAAATAAAAATAAATAAAGAGAAAAATAAAAGCGGAATGCATTGCTCCTCATTCCAAGTCAATCATTCTAACATCGCAATTAAACGTTAAGGAGGAGGAGGAAGGTGAAGGGGGTTGTCTTAATAAGGGGGAAGGAGGCAAAGCCATTAATCTTCGGCTGACAGGAAACAGCTGTACCCCAAAGCCTTCTCCGTTTGGTGGCCTCAAAGTCACTATGTTCCAATTGAGTCCCTTTTTTTTGTCTAGTTACAATGCCCTGTGTTGGAGAGAGGAGTGGGGGTCAGATTGTGACACTTGTGACATGAGGGCCCCATTCTCAACTACCTCACCATAAGATTCCAAATCACCTCTGCTACATTCACTCCCCTATGACCTCCCCATCCACTGGAAGACACATCCATGTCATGACACCATGTAACGAACGGGATTCAAACCTGGGTCTCCAACGTTTAAGACCCAATCGCCTATCATTGGGTCAAGACGACATCCTTTAGATCCGAGGTCAACACTTGAGTTTACATGCGTCAGACATGGTAGTCTCACTAAGTCAAACTGTCCAGGTGTGCATGGAAATATTGACAATCAAAACACAGAGTGAAGCGGTTCTCAAACACAGCCGTTGTCGTGACTTCAAACAGGGAATAGAATCCACACCGTTCACCTACGAAATGATGGCATCAAAAACATTCCCAGCCAACTTCATGGTTTCATACCCTGTATTGTGTGCAAGTAGTTGTAAACAGAGTGCACTTGGTGGAACTGGAGAGCAACAACTTTTGGAAGGAGGAGACTTCCTATCCCCCGCTCCCCCTCAATTAAGAGATCAGATTCTGGGTCCTAACATTACAGGCAGGTTATCTCATCACAAGTGTGTGATTCCGAATCACCTGAGCAACACTTGTTTTTTTATGTAATAGGGTCACTGATTTGAATACATACCGTGTTGTAATTAGGAGTGTGAGTGTGCGGGCAAAGGCTGGTGTGTGTGTTGGGGGACCCTGGATCATGAGGTGAATTACATTGGTGTAATATCTCTGCAAATGTGAATTCATGTTGTCTTGTCTTGACACCGGTGATATTTCGTGTTATGCTGTCAAACGACTTCATCCCGCACTGAGACCATGAGCCATCAATCAATCTGCCAGTTCATGCCAAGAAGCATCATATGACTTATTGGTGGTGATGAACCCCCTGACACTCAGAGTGTGTCACACAATATATCATTTTGAATTTGATTGCAACTGAACAAAGAAATGCTGTGCTACCGTTGAAAAAACTGTCCATTATCACTTTAATCAAGAACATATTTTTGTCGGGTCTCCTGCACGCCTCAAGACTGTGTTATCCCACAGAGCCAAATCTGGCATGACCCGGGAGCTTTTAGAAATCTTCAAGTCTCAGGCAAGGTGGCTCATCACTTAGGCATGGTTTAAACACCAAACTGGTCTCAGAAAACAATTTGGGACAGCACAGGAAGTGGAACTGTGCACAGACATGATACTGTACGCTCGCTCCAACATCCACACAAAGCCTGTGTTCCCTGGGGATGCAGCCTGACTGACAACCTGAGGCTTGCAAATTAGGATGGAAAACAGCCATCACTCTTGTGTGACAGTGTGGATGTGGATGTGGCTAGCTGACGGAAAACCAAGGAAATGGAATATGCAAATCTCCCAGAAGAAACAGACATGAAAATGCTTCACTCAAAAGAAAGTGCGCTTTATGACGGTAGTGCTTACAGTACATTGATCACAGCAGATGTTGATGAGATATCTATTTTACCGACAAGACAATGTCATACAATGATGTTTGTGTTCCTCCACTTAAGTGTACGTTCACTCGTGTGTGTCTCTACTATACATACTATACATACTATACATACTATACAGTATGTGACAAAAAGAGAAACAGCATACACGAGTGGGTAGTGGGTAGCATACAGTATCCTGATCCTTGTCGTGTGTGTGTGTGTGGGTGGGTGTGTGTACATGAGAGTGTGAGAGTATTTTCAAAAAGCACTATATATTTTTCTTGTTTCCATCCAAGTTTATGAAATTAATCTATGTTGGAAGGCCTCCCAAGTATTCTGAATACAGTTAGAATACAACTGATGCAGTTTCACATCTACTGTCCTGCCTGTTAACACTATAGAGACACTAAATTAGTGTGGAAAGCTGGGAAAAAAGGGAAAAAAGGACCTGCACCTGGAAAACTGGTGGCATGTCACCACTTGCCCATGAATGCAACCTCTAATTGGCTCACCTTTCTCTGTCTTTCTGTTTCTCCTTTCTGAATAAATGGTACTCCCTCCCTCCTGTTGTAAAACAGCATACAATTGCTCAGTATTGGAGGTAGATAGGTGATTCAAAAATTCACAGAGGTGATTAACTTTGACTCCCATGACATCTACAGGACATCATTAGGGACCAAAAAGGGACCTTATTGGGATGTTCTCACAACCATTGTCTACTCACATCCCCAGGAATAGTATCACAATAGTATTGGGATGTCCTCGGGACGTTCTCAGGACACTCTCGCTATGTTCTAGGGACGTACTGTACATTCTGGGGACCTTCTAAGGACTTTCTTAGAAGTTTTAAGGGACCTTTAGAGGACATTCTCAGGACCTACTCAACATCTTTTATACTGTAGAGAGGATTTTAAAACATAATTGCTTCCCCCCTCTGTCAACTCATATGTATAGAGTGAGTGAGAGAGAGAGAGAGAAAGAAAAAAAGAAAGAAAGAAAGAAAGAAAGAAAGAAAGAAAGAGGGAGATGAAGAGGGAGAGAGAGAGAAAGAGAAAGAGAGGAAACAGATATGAAAACATGATTCACTAGAAGCTCAATATGACTCAGGATCCTGAGTCATATCATGTCTTCCGACAATGTAACATTGACACTTCATCGCAATCATTTACAACTCAACTCCATGCACATCATGGTTGGTGTCAATCTGAATTCAGAAATCATATTATTGTGATTAATGTTATCATCATTATTAATATTTGTTACATAATGTACAATACATTGACCCAAACAAACAGATCTAAAATGTAATTGACCCTAACCCTGATTTACATTCACACTGCATTTATCCACCAGAGCCCTATTAAGTACTGTATGAATGAAATCATATCTGAATAGACACTGCTGCCACTCCCCGTACTATCAGAGACACCTTGAAGGCAGTGTACTGAATGCTATCCTGAGAGATCCTCGACGCCTTCTGTTTGGTTGACAGAGAACAGCTGGGTGTCTGCAGAGAACGAAGGTGTATGCCAGGGGAGGCTGGTGGAGGCAGAAAGGACAGGCTCATCGTAATGCATGGGACGGAATGAGGAATGGTATCAAACACATGATTTCTGCCTTCACCAGCCTCCCCAGGTACAGGCTTAGGGAGCCTCTACTGCCTTGTGTTTGGCAGAAGGCCGGTTGATGGAGCAGGGCTGGGGGGGAGCCCTCCCCAGGAGACAGGGGTACGTCCTGTGTCATCTGTGTGCTCAGATAGACATGGGGCTCTGGGCTTGCAAGCAGTGAGGCATGGCCAGATCTGGTTGCATTATCCTATATGCCCTTTGTACTGGGATTTCTGTCACAGAAACTAATTACTGTTTAGGCGGGGATCATAATGTAATTTGTTGAAGGCAATCTGTCTGACCTGGGAGACTATGCTTGTATTACGATTAGCTAGTGTATATCCTGAGGGGAAATTTAGACTTCGGTCTCTACTTATTTTCATATACATTAAATACCGTTCATCTCGGAACCCAGAATCTCTAAAGTGAAGGACATCAAAACGGTGGGACGAGAAGTTGTCCACAAAGTCTTTGCCTTTGTTGAAACACCAACTAAAGCGTCTCTGTTTACAACCCGAACTGCACACAATGCACAGAATGAGAACATAGAGTTAGCTGAGGATGTTTTCGATGCCATTATTTCGCTGGTGAGCAGTGTGCATTACATTCCCTATGATTCCCGTCTTCATTTACAGCTCTACCTCTAGATTGGTCAATAGAATCCTTGGGGCTGGAAGGATACCCACCCCTCAGCCTCTGATTCATTACAGTTAATCGTCAGAGAGTTTGACTAAGTGAGACTAATATACCGTATAAACACACGCACGCACGCACGCACGCACGTACACACGCACGCACGCACACACACGCACGCACGCACACACATACACTCCTGTGAAAGCTTATCTTACTGCTGCATGTACAGGCATGCACATGCTGTTTGGGCAAGTCAGTCCATCCCAGACCATTGGATTACCACTGATACTGTACCTCAATAGTCTATTGAGCCAGAGGACAGATATACTCATTATACTAGATTCAATTAAACTTAGCAGAGACTACTCTCTTCAGTTGGATTCTCAAAGGATGTTCCTCTGGTTCTGCAATGTGGTTAAATGTGTTTGATTAGCACAGATCCAGTTGCACTGAGCAAACACTCTCTCCCCTGCGTACATGAAGATATAATGTGAAAGATTAGAGGGGAAGGGAAAGGATGTGGGATGCTCTTTTATGGCAGAAAATGAGGTGAGAGGGAAAAACCTGTGCAGGTCAATGCTGCCACCTAGAGGCTGTATGTGGAATAGCTCTTTGTATTGAGTTTGGCTTAGGAATTAACAAGCCTCTCTACCTTTAATGGGTGAGAATATGGGTACATAGGTGTATGAGTGTATACTGATTCAAGTGGTAAGTAGGTGAGTAGGTGCTGTAAGCAGTGGGTGTATTGAAAGTCAGGTTCAATAACATCTCCATCGCAGTCAATTCCTCATTGACAAGTTTAAGAAAAGGCTTTTTAACTTAAAATCCTCAGCTGACTTAATTAAAAAAGTGTGTAGAGAAATAAGTAAGCAGTAAGTATTTTTTCTCCTCTACCCACACCAACAATCACCTCTATAACGCCAACATACCCTGACTATACTTGTACTGTGTTGTATCATAGTAGCCTGTGGCCTGGGGTGGTCTACTGCAACATCATACAAAGCACACAAATAACCCTGTTGACACACTCTCTCCCCCTCAGTTTCCTGTGCCTTACTTCAGGCTAACTTTCCATCCGCATTCGCTCTGCCAGGTATAGCTCTAAAGCTACTTTGATGAACAGAATGTAGGCTAAATACACAGCTATACATGGTAGCTGCAGATAAGGTAAACAAGTATACAATTTTAAGGAAAGATCCATGATCCAAAATCCAAATCTATGACTAGTATCACATCTAAGTTTATTTATCAAGTATACAATATTTTGGATACAGTGCAATGAAACGCTTAGAGGCATAGCAAATAGCAGCAGAAACTCAACAACAATATTGGTAGTGTGAGTAGTATGTGCGTGTGTATGTGTGTGTGTGTGTGTGTGTGTGTGTGTGTGTGTGTGTGTGTGTGTGTGTGTGAGACAGAGAGAGTGCAAATGTGCAATGCCTAACTAGTTGCCTGAAATTACAATATTAACTTGAAATGTCATGTAACTTCATAGCATAGGTGCATCTTAGCTTAGGTTTAAGTGAATGTTAGTGGAGATAACATCTGTCGGACGAATACTCACAGTCTCTCCTCCTCCCTGGCCTTGGTGTCCTGTACCAGGTAAACAGAGCTAAAGCTCCCCCTGCCCAGCCTCTGGAGGACACTGTATCTCTTTGCAACCAGGCAGCTAGGGCCTGGGCTAGTCAGGGCTGATGGGGATGTGGCAGGGAAGGATGTGTGGGCTTCCAGCTCCTGAAACTTGGGCATCTTGTTCACAGATGCTCACTGGAGTGTTGACGTAGGTCTACACATCTGCAAAAGAAACACAGTCATATCCTAATGTCACCATGCTTATCCAATTAGGATGAGCAGCTGGTCCCAGTCATGAATAACTTGAAGAAGTATTTGAAATCTTCTGGTAATTTGATCCAAGATATCTAGTTAGGCTACTTGTTACATCCAGCAGTGGCAAGAACTATCCAGTATCACGAACCAAAATAGAGATAAGATAGCGTGCAGCAACATAGAGCATGCTGTATTTGGCCTACAATTCTATCGTTCGTAAAACGTTGTAAACCCAGTGAATTATTGCTCTCTTCTTTGCGATGTACATTTAACGTCAGTTCCGCTAAATCGGTCTATTATCGATGGAAGTATCAACTTTGAAGTAAGTCTGTAAAACGCTCTGAAGAGGCCTTATACACGCATGTGTATGTATTGTGCCTGCGTTCGTGAGCGCATAGGCTATTCGCTCAAAGGTGGAACTTAGTGAAACGAACGTTATACGCATTATGCCGAGGATGTAACTCACCTCTGTTTATACTAGTCGGTCTTTTTTTGCGCTTTAAACATCCATACTTTGGCGAGGACTAACTTCCGTGTTTACTCCTGTTACTATGGTAATTGTAATGGGCTGCCGACACATTGTTCTTTCTCCAGTTGGTGAAACGAAGGCGGACCGAACTGAAAACACTGCACCTAAAACTCTTTCAATTCGAATAGAACTATCTGTTTCATTCGAGTGAAATTAAGTTGGCCAAATTAAGTATATATGGGATAAATAAAATAAAATAGTTAATGTAGTTGGAAATAAAACAAGTGTACAGTAAACATGGTGTCCCCCACGAATGATGTAGAAAAGGAGAGTGATGGAGTGAAGCTGTCACGCCCTCCACTTCCTCCTAGTCTGTGCCAGTGCCTCCCTTTCTCCTGTCTGTCTTTGTCTGTCTGTGTGTGTGTGTGTGTGTGTGTGTGTGTGTGTTGTGTATGGGGGTGGCCAGGCTCCGGTTCTCGTTTCCCTTCATCTTCTCCACCTGCCCGATCTACACACCTGCTGGCCAATTTACTCATCTCCGTGCTGTACTTAAACCCATCCGCTTCCCATCCACTCATCGCCAGATCGTTATTCAGTGTTTCTACACGTTAGTCTCGCTTCTCGGCCTCTTTAGTATTCTAGATACTAGTCCTCGTGTTTGTTCTCTCTGTGTTTGTCATTTTCCCCTGCTTGTCCCATTCCCAGCCCCCGTTATTAAAAACCTTATTATTTTATATTCGTGTCCTGACTGTGTCCGCGCTTGGGTTCATTAGATCTGACCGTAACAGAAGCCTGTGAATGAAGCAAGGCGTTTATTCATAAACCTTTTACTATGACATCCTGGTTGACTCTGTTTTACAGTGCGGGCTTTTCTCTTGGTGCAATCACCTTCTAATATATGCCATTTAGCTGACGCTTTTATCCAAAGCGACTTACATTTCAGTGAGTTCACACATTTCAGTATATATAGTCCCAGCAGGAATCAAACCCACAACCTAAGCGTTGTTAGTGCCATGCTCTACCAACTGAGCCACAAAGGACCACACCTTCGGTGACCAAAGAGAACAATTATTTGGCAAGATGCCTTTATTTCAAACACAAATTTCTGCAATAGGCTAAGACAAAATATTTGCACAGCCAAAGGATTTAGTTACAAATTCAACTGGCTATAAACCTAGGTTACAAAACTCTGGTTTTCGTATTGATATAGGCCAAGTGTCGATATTAAATTATGCTGTATAACAGACTTCACTCACAAAATATTATTCCCAAATTCGTTATATTCGTTATGCGGTAGGCCTACAGCTGCATTCGTAGCCAGACTGAAAAGTCACAGGAACCTGTAGTGCTTATTTGATCAGTTTATCAGTCTTGCTTCTTCTTTTCTAAATATTATTCAAATTCATAAGGCTATATTCCTACTGCCTTAGGCTATAGGTTACACCCTATTATGACGTTTTTAATGGGGGACAAATATGAAGACAAAATAACGTCCCTGTAAATATATAATATGTTGTTTACAACTTGTTAATAACAACATGAATCAGCCCTATAGTCTGAAAAATGTAATACATTTAAATGCATGTAGGCATATCATCTTACAACACAGGCCAATTCAAATTCAAATTCAAAGTGTTTATTATCATATGCACAGTAGAAAACATGTTTCCCTGTACAATGAAATTCTTGCTTTGCTGTCCGCAGAATGCCAACCAATGTAAAATGTACAATACTAAAAAAATATACAATATATACTAAACAAAATGTACAAGATAACAACATTTAAGGCAGCATGTGATAATAAAAAAGCAACAATAATAATAATAAAACAGTGCAAATGTAAGCAGTGCAATTATGCATGTGCAAAATGAAAATGTAACAGTCGGGTTCAGTTATATGAGGTAGTACAGTTATATGAGGTAGTCCATGATTATAATCTCCTATGCGTTGTTTAGGAGCCTGATGGCAGTGGGAAAGAAGGAGTTCTTTAGTCTGGTGGTCCTGCATTTAACACTTCTGTACCTCCGGCCTGAGGGTAGAAGTGTGAACAGTCCGTGCTGGGAGTGGGTGGGGTCCTTGAGGATGGAGGCAGCTCTCCTGTGGACTCTGCGGTGGTAGATGCTCTGCAGAGAGGGCAGTGGAGTCCTGGTGATTTTCTCAGCAGTCTTCACCACTCTCTGCAGGCGTCTGCGGTCCATAGCAGTAGTGCTGCCGTACCACACAGTGATACAGCTGGTTAGGATGCTCTCAACAATGCAGCTGTAGAAGTTGCTGAGGATCTTGGGCGACATGCCAAACTCGCTTACTCATTATCTTATCTAACTTCGTATCAATCACTGAATGATGCTGTGTATTGAATCCTTGACCTCCTTAAGTCCTTAACCCAACCTTAATATCCTTATAAATCATCTCTCACAGAGACATGGATTACATAGCTACTCCAGCAGCCCTCTCTGATGCCTACACAACTTCACATTATCTATCGTCCACCAGGTCAGCTTGGCCACTTCTCAGATGAGATAGATGTCCTTCTCAGCTTCTTCCCTGAGGACGGCACACTGTTCACACTACTAGGTGACTTCAACATCCAGTCGGAGAAGCTTCACTCGTCTGGAGCACCTGACCTTCTCTCCTCCTTCGGCCTTACCCTGTCCCACTCTCCTCCGACTCATAAGGTGGGCAATCAGCTTGACCTTGTCTTCTCCAGATCCTCCCATACCTCCAACCTTACTGTTACCCCTCTTCCGGTTTCTGATCATCATTTTGTATGCTTCTCCCTTCCTCTCAAAACCTCCCCCTCCCAGTCAGTCTCTACTCACACTTTATCCTCTCGTCGCAACCTGTGCACCCTCTCATTCACCGCTCTCTCTTCCTGTCTTATCTGCCCTACCCTCTGTTGAATCCTTCTTTCCGCTGACGCAACCTGCCCTCTCGATCCTATCCCCTCCCCCTTTCTCCAATCCATTTCCAAAGACCTAATTCCATTCCTTACCACCATAATCAATTCCTCTCTATCCACAGAATCTGTCGCAGCTGCCTTTAAGACAGCCATTTACATTTACATTTTACATTTATGGTATTTAGCAGACGCCTTTATCCAAAGCAACTTACAGAGCCTCTTCTCGAGTCTGCTGTCTGCTGTCCATAACTACAGACCGGTATCCCTTCTCTCCTTCTTATCTAAAACCCTTGAACGTACTGTCTCTGACCAACTGTCTCACTATCTCCTTCATAACAACCTTCTTTCAACCTCCACCAATCCAGCTTTAAGGCCAGGCATTCTACTGAGACTGCTCTCCTTACACACGGAGGCCCTCCACTCTGCTCGAGCTTCCTCCCTCTCCTCTGTTTTCATTCTTCTGGACCTTTCTGCTGCATTCGACACAGTAAACCACCTGATCCTTCTCTCCACCCTCTCAGAACTGGGCATCTCTGGCTCTGCACTCTACTGGTTTGCATCCTACCTGGCCAATCGCTCTTACCAGGTGACGTGGAGAGGGTCGCTGTCCTCTTCACGCGCCCTCACCATTGGGGTCCCCCAGGGCTCTGTCCTAGGGCCCTTACTGTTCTCCCTTTATACCAAATCTCTTGGCTCTGTAATTTCCTCACTTGGTTTCTCTTACCACTGCAACGTTGATGATACTCAACTTTCTCTCTTTCCCCCCCTCTGACTCACAGGTGTCTCTGTGTGTCTTGCAGACATTTCTGCTTGGATGTCAGCCCACCACCTCAAGCTCAACCTTAACAAGACTGAGCTGCTCTTACTCCCTGGGAAAGCTTGCCCTCTCCAAGACTTCTCCAACACAGTAGAGAACTCCACTGTGATCTCCTCCCAGACAGCCAAGAATCTTGGGGTGATCCTTGACAACCACTTATCCTGTGCGGCGAACATTACAGTGACAGCATGCTCCTGTAGAATCTTCCTCTACAACATCAGAAGGATACATCCATTCCTCACGAGAGAAGCAGCACAACTCTTGGTCTAGGCACTTGTGATCCCCCACCTTGACTACTGCAACAAACTCTTGGCTGGGCTCCCCACCTCTATGATATTGGTGGCGAACAGCCAGGAAGTGTAAATGATTTGCATATGGGGGATGGAACCTAAATTTGAACAGTATAAACATTTACATTTTACATTTATGGCATTTAGAAGACGCCTTTATCCAAAGCAACTTATAACAAACACATTTGTTTAAGTAAGTGAATCATCTATCCATCAGTCATCATAAGAAAGTTTTATGAGCCCGTCCTCCGTACAATGAGCCCGTCCTCCGATTATCTACCCCCACCAGCCTCCACCGACACAGACATGGAGTTGGCATCAGAGAGGAGATAATAATCAGAATATCTTGATAGAATCAACAAACCAGCACAGTAGGTGTGCAAATCATGCCTTTGAGTGAGCCTGACTTGATAATACCAGACAGTTTATATATGCAGAACTGCAACAATGTATCTGGAAATAATCATGTTCCTTTGTGTGATTCCAGCCAGTTAGAACCAAGCAGGACACAAGAGATCTAAGAGATCTTTGTGCATCCGTTTCAGGTACCTATTTGAAAATACTCGCCCCCACAACGTTATTTTTCAGCTGATAAAGAACTATTGAGTGCTCTCCTCTAGTTACACCACACAAAAACAGATTTCTGTACAATCAAAGTATTTAATCTATAAGTAATACAATTTAAGCTTCAATATAGTGACATAATTAAAGTTAGATTGACGATGAGGTTATATATGGTGCATAGTCTGGTAGAGCCATACCTCCAAATCACGTTGTTTTCACGACTCCTTTGGAGGTCTGGAGAATGTTAGATTAGCCGATCTGTCTTGGATTGAACCTGGATGGAGCGATGGGAGAAATTTAGCAATTGGATGTTACATTCCAAGAACCCCCCACCCCCACACACACATGCCCATAGAATGGTTGCTTGTTGTTATGTACGTCGTTGATGACGGGGTAGGACTATTTTTCAGAGTCTCTATTTTTTTTGCCTATGCTAGCTTGCAACATTGAAGAAAAGAGAAGAAAGAAAAACTTAAAACACCCAAGCAAGCGATTTGATTGGTTTGAAGTGTGGTAGGCGTCACTCATTTCAAAAACGGGTTTCCACCCCTTTGTAGCTACTTTCTGCAAAGGATTTCCCCAGGTTTTCTGAATCTAGGAAAGCCTGGTTTCAACGAGGTTGTATGGTGCATAGCATTGTTACCGTGTTCAGAACAGAGTAGTGTTGCTGATGAGAGTTCCTGAATGACTGTTGTGTTTGAGAGTAGACGGTACACTCAGATCAAGGTGAGTGGTTGTGGGTGAGTGGTTGTCGGTGTCGCTGTCAGGAGTCTGTGTGCAGCGGTCGGGCTTCTGTGCAGGTGTCTAAGCAGCTTTGCTGGTCCAGGGCTGGAGCTAGGGGTAGGGGTAGGGCAGTGGGTTGAGGGGGGACAGGGATAGGGACAGGCAGGGCTAGGGGTAGAGCAGTGGTTTGACAGGAGACAGGGTTAGACTGGTCCAAGGATAGGGCTGTGGGTTGAGGGAGAACAGGACTAGGCTGGTCCAGGGCTAAGGGTTGAGGGGAGACAGGGCTAGGCAGGGCCAGTGATGTGAGTTGAGGGAGAACAGGGCTAGCCTGCTCGAGGGCTTAGACAGCAGGTTGAGGGGAGATAGGGCTAGGCTGGTCCAGGGCTAGGGGTTGAGAGAGGACAGGGCTAGCCTGCTCCTGGGCTAGGGGTAGGGACGTGGGTTGAGAGGGGACAGGGCTAACCAAGATGGTGCCTCATACAGCTGCCACGGTGTGTTGGTGCACACTTCTTTGTTTGTTTATAGTCTTTAATTCCGTTAATTGTGATTCCACTAAGTTTACTTTCACGAGTGACAAGATGCTTAACATCAGGGACTCAACACCATCTGATTTATGTCCCAACTTTCTCACCTCATCCGTGGATTTTCTGGACATTCTGGTCCAAGGTGCTCTGGCCCTTGGCCAAGCAGTGCAATGAAGGCGCCGGCGCCGCGGCAAATGCGCCGGGGCTTTAGTGCGTTTCAGGGAGAGAGGATTACGCTCGCCTCTACCGGGAATACTCCTCTCAAATGTCCGTGCACTGTGCAACAAAATGGATTGCGTCTTCTTATCAGGACAAATAGAGACTTTTCCATCTCTTCTGTTTTGTGTTACACGGAATCGTGGCTAATGGAATCGACACCGGACTCTGCTGTACATGTGCCCGGCCTTCAGCTGTTACGGGCAGATCGCGACCCGATTTCTACTCCTTTCTATATAAATGAACGCTGGTGCAACGACGGGAAAGTGATTTTGCAAACTTGTTCTCCTGACCTGGAATCATTTTTCATCACCTGCAGACCATTTTACTCTCCACGTGAATTCACTTCTTTTATATTGGCTGGAGTTTACATCCCCCCGCAAGCTGATGTGAAAGTGGCTCAACGTCAACTCGCCGACCAAATATTAGGACTGGAGAGAAGGAGAGCGAACACATATTCCCCAGTTATTGTCCTTGGGGACTTTAACAAGGGCAACTTAACTTAACAAACTCCCTAAATATAAACAGTTAATCAAATGCCCGACCAGGGAGGAGAAGATACAGCACCATCAGCAGAGCTTATCACGCAGTTCCCCGCGCGGCTCTGGGACTATCTGACCACGCTCTTATTCATCTGATCCCGGCATACAGGCAGAAACTAAAACTTCCTAAACCTGCTGTGCGGACATCAAAGAATTGGAGCAGCAAAGAAGCAGTGGAGCATCTGCGTGACTGCCTTGACACCACAGACTGGGACATTTTTAGGACTGCTTCTAACAGCCTGGACGAATACAGAGTCTGTGACGTCATACATCAGCTTCTGTGAGGACAGATGTATTCCAACACGCACCAGGGTGAGTTACAACAATGACAAGCCCTGGTTCACAGCAAGACTCAAACAGCTTCGTTTGGAGAAGGAGAGGGCTTTCATGAGTGGAGACAAGGAAAGGTTCAGACTAGCTAAGTACACGTTTGGCAAGGAGATTAAGGAGGCCAGACGACAGTACTCAAAGAAGCTAGAACAACAGTTTGGAGCCAACGACTCCTCGTCAGTCTGGAAAGGCCTTCGAGTGATCACAGACTGCAAAACTAAATCCCCCCACTCTATGGAAGACCTCAGACTTGCAAATGAACGACTTCTACTGTAGATTCGACAGACAATGGAGCAGCCCTGACTGACCCACAAAACCAACCCTCCCCCACAGCTATCA
Source organism: Argentina silus (assembly GCF_951799395.1). NCBI lineage: Eukaryota > Metazoa > Chordata > Actinopteri > Argentiniformes > Argentinidae > Argentina > Argentina silus. The sequence continues at coordinate 21,774,079 of NC_139664.1, forward strand.
TACCTCTCCTTCCCAGCCTGGACAGAGACACTAAGCTCTACAGCCCCCTCCCCCCCATCGCACCTCTTTCCATCCAGGAGAAAGACGTTAACAAACTGTTAAAGAAACAGAACCCCAGCAAGGCAGCTGGACCAGATGCTGTCTCCCCCTCCACACTGAAGCACTGTGCAGACCAGCTGTCTCCAGTGTTTACGGACATCTTTAACACCTCACTGGCTGAATGCATGGTACCTGCCTGCTTCAAAACATCCACCATCATCCCAGTTCCCAAAAAGCAGAGGATCACAGGCCTTAATGACTACAGACCAGTCGCCCTGACCTCTGTGGTAATGAAGACCTTTGAGCGCCTCATGCTCACCCACCTCAAGGCCATTACCAACCCCCTCCTTGACCCACTGCAGTTTGCCTATAGAGCCAACAGGTCTGTAGACGACGCAGTCAACATGGGACTTCACTTCATCCTCCAGCACCTAGACTCCCCCGGCACCTACGCCAGGATCCTGTTTGTGGACTTCAGCTCTGCATTTAACACTATCGACCCAGCTGTCCTCCAGGACAAGCTATCCCAGCTGAGCGTGCCTGAGCCCACCTGCAGGTGGATCACTGACTTTTTGACAGACAGGAAGCAGAGGTACGGCTGGGCAAGCTTGTCTCGGAGCCCCGGACCATCAGCACCGGAGCCCCACAAGGCTGTGTGCTCTTTCCTCTACTCTTCTCCCTCTACACCAACAGCTGCACCTCTAGCCACCCTTCTGTCAAACTCCTGAAGTTCGCGAATGACACTACTCTCATTGGATTAATCTCCAACGGTGATGAGGCCGCCTACAGGGAGGAAGTTGACAGCCTGGCTTCCTGGTGCAGCCAGAACTACTTGGAGCTGAACTCCCTAAAAACTGTAGAGATGGTAGTAGACTTCAGGAGAAGCCCAGCCCCAACCGCCCCCCTCATCATGTTTGACTCCCCAGTTAACATTGTGGAGTCATTCAGATTCCTGGGGACAATAATTTCAAAGGACCTCAGGTGGGCGGAGAACATCACCTCCACCATCAAGAAGGCCCAGCAGAGGATGTTCTTCCTGCGGCAGCTGAAGAAATTCAACATGCTGCAGAAAGTGATGGTTGAGTTCTATACGGCCATCATTGAGTGCATCCTCAGCTTATCAATCACCGTCTGGTTCGCTGCCTCCCCTGCCAAGGACAAAGGCAGATTGCAGTGGATCATTCGGTCAGCCGAGAAGGTCATCGGCTGCAACCTGCCATCTCTCCTGGACCTGTTCCACTCCAGGACCAGTAAGAGAGCAGGAAAGATCATCGTTGATCCTTCCCATCCTGGTCATCACCTCTTCCAGAGACTTCCATCCGGCAAAAGGTTCCGGTCAATCAAGACTAAAACATTGCGCCACCTGAACAGTTTCTTCCCCATGGCAGTGGGGCTCACAACCAAGCCCCCTGTCTCTCTCTGACCCCCCCCCCCCCACCCACCCTGTCACACAAACAACACACTGACAGTGTAATTTATAATTATTTAAAATTATTCTAATTTATAGTGTACATGCCCCACAACCATTTCACAGCCTCTTGTGCCTACAAGATGTATTGTTCTGCTGCTCTTTTTTGTAAATGTGTTATTTTTGTTAATACTTTGCTATTTTGTAAATTTCTTTCAATATTTGCTATTTGATTTTTATGTCCATGCACCAACCTCACCAAGTCAATTTCCTGTATGTGCAAATATACTTGGCCAAATAAAATAATTCTGATTCTGATTCTGCTCCTGGACTAGGTCCAAGGCTAGGGGTTGAGGGAGAAGGGAGCTAGCCTGCCCTTTGACAGAAGCCTCACATTCCATCTTCTCATCATCATCAATCATCCAGGAGAACCTGCTGTCCCCCGAAGCCATTGTCTAAGAGGTCAACAGACGTCCCAACCTCCTCCTTCACCCCCTTCACCTCATCTTTACACTCCTCCACCTGCACCATTTCATTCCCCTCTTCCTCTCCTTCCACCTTCTCCAGTTGACACTCCACCTCCATCCTTAATCATGCTCCATCTTCACCATTTCACCCTCCTCCACTCTGTCATTTTCACGGTTCTCCACCTTGACTGTTTCAGCCTGCTCGTCCCTCTCCTGCTCTGTCTTTATGGAGTTGTCTACCTCCTCACGCTCCACCTTATAAACATGGTCTACAGAGAGACAAACAGGAGATGCTTCGCCAACCACCTTGGCTTTTGTCTCTGAATAAACCATCAGCTCTAGTCTTTGACACTTTATTTCAAAGTATTTTAACTTAGAATTCCACCACAAAGGCGTCTGCTAAATGTCAAAAATGTAAATGTAAAATCTACACGTCATACTGTATCAACATTTTTGCACTCAATTGACAAATTATAGCAATTTACCAAGCTGTTCGAGAAGAGACATCCTAGACAAGAGACACAAAAGAGGAAAACGCATTAAAAACTATCAGCGATAAAGAGACTTGATCATCACTGGCATTACATTTTTGCCTTTATTTCCAATGAAGAGAATTTCAACACACTTGATTAGAGGTGTCTTAAAAAGACTAACCTGTCCGGAAAAAGTGTTTTAAACATGTCGGAAAAAGATGAAAAAGGTTTTTCTTTGGCGACTGTCCCTGTAAATTGCATAAATTAATAAATAAATCATTAAGCAAGTGATATTACTCCTGCTACATTTATGTATGTGTGTGTGATTGTATGTATGTGTATGTCTGTGTATGTGTGTGTGTATGTCTGTGTGTGTTTGGGGGGTATGTCATAAAGTTAATGATTGATAAACAATAAGGAACTGGACTCTGTTCCCAAGGTGATTCAAAAGGAAGCAGTGTGCTTATGCAAAGAGGGGATTAAAGTACAAAGACCACTGCTGAGAATGTAATTACTCATTCCCATATAAGTAGACAGGCGGATAGAGAGGTAAGTACAGAGGACTTGGCTGGTGTTACTTTAGCAACAGACAAGGACAACATTCAGACAACATACTGTATAGCACGTAGGTAAACCTCTCTGCTCTATCATATAAAATGAACACAGAGAGAAACAATTGCGAGAGAGCATGTGTGTGTGTGTGAGGGTGCGTATGCGTGTACATACAGGCACATCCAGTGGTAGTTGACATAAGGTGTGTGTGTGTGTCTTAATTCCACAGAAAGAGACTTTGCACTACTAATTAGGACCATCATGAAGGTGGAGGACAAGATACAAGTTCTGAAATTCTTTTCAGCAGTTTTCAATGCTGTGTTTCTGGTAAGATAAGAAAGCTTTACTAGAACATGACATTCTAAAGGTGTAACCATGGCTAAAAATGTAGATGTCTCATGGGTAGGGTTAGGGTCAGTGCATGTGCACCATCGCGGTATGTGAGCCGGAGTTGATCGTCTCTGTGATAGTGTGGCCCCGCTCTTTTCCCATTTATGTCATATCTCAGAGTCTACCTTTAATGTTTATTATTGTTTATTTGTGTTGTTAGAGTTAGAGTCTCAAGTCAATTTAGATAACTCTGCGACAGTAATATGCAGCTTTCTAACTTTTCTACACAGATTCTGGGATGCAGTGTGCTTGGATGTGCAGCGTGGATCTTGTTCGACAAAGGCAGTTTCATTGCTGTTCTTAGTTTTAGTAAGTGTGTGTGTGTGTGTGTGTGTGTGTATGTGTTAATATGTGTAGGGGAAGTGAACCGTCCAAGTTCCTATGTGACAATTAGCGAATTTTTATTTTGTTTCAAGTCACCTAATGTGTTTCAATCCCTTATCTGGCTTTGTATCTATCAAAGTATAACACATGAAAGTACATGCAGGCACTTCCAGTGATAGTTGACATAAGGTGTGTGGGTTTTTGTGTGTATGTATGTTTGTGTGTGTTGTGTATGTATGTGTGTATGTGTGTGTGTGTGTGTGTGTGTATCTGTGTATATCTTTAGAGGAGGTGAACATAGTTGCTGGGGGACTCTTTGTCATTGGTCTGGTGGTGATTGGTGTAACCGCTCTGGGATGTGCAGGTGCTTATCTGGGGAACAGGTGGCTCTTACTACTGGTGAGTGTTCATGTTAGGGTCATAATACTAGTCAGAGTTCATGGTGGGGTCATAATACTGATGAGTGTTCATGTTGGGGTTATAATACTAGTCAGTGTTCATGTTGGGGTTATAATACTAGTCAGTGTTTATGTTGGGGTTATAATACTTGTCAGTGTTCATGTTGCATTATAATACTGGTGAGTGTTCATATTGGATTCATAATACTGGTGAGTGTTCATGTTGGGGTCATAATACTGGTGAGTGTTCATTTTAGTGTGTGTGTGTGTGGGTGTGTGTTTGTAACTTGGTTCTCTTTCTCTTCCTCAGTACATGGGACTCCTCATCATCATTGTCCTTGGTCAGCTCTTTGTCACATTCGTCTTGTTGCTAAATTATGGGAAGGTAAGTCAGTGTCCATTTGCATTATACATCGCAGAGAAGAAAACACTGTAGGTCCTACTATGTGAGAGTAAGATATGTAAAAGGCAGGACTATTCTAGCTTCATAAGACATCATAACTCTTACTTAGAAGAAATTCCCTAAGCCAGCAGTTGGCATAAAGTACATACCAAGTAACGCATTGAGCCCACCCTTTCATGTCAAAGAATTGATGTGTCTACATTAGATGTCTACTGATAACTGTATGATCAATCAGTTATCCTGCACTTCTACTTCACCAGTTATCTCTTGATACAATCACTTCCCAGCCAATTGTGGGCCAGATCTGGTCTTGTGGTGGCACATGTGGCTGAGTGCCAGAAACGGCAAGTATTATATGGGCCAGCCCTGGATGAGAGTTGGCATTTTGCTCATGGGCCAGCTCTGAGATGTGATATCTGGCCCTGATATGTTCCTGTAGTTACTGCGCCAACTTTGGTCTGAATGCGGTTGACCAGTTCTGGGTAAGAGTTGGCCCTTTCCTCATGGGCCAGCTCTGGGATGTGATAACTGGCCCTGATACCTTCCTGTCATTACTGGGCCACTTTTGGTCTAAATGTGGGGGACCAGTACTAGGTGAGAGTTGGAAATTTGCTCATGGGCCAGCTCTGGTATAAGGAATGTGGCTCTGATACAGTAGGTCAGAGTTTAAAAGCTTCACGCTTTCGCTGCAGTACTGTGACGGCAGTAAGAAGTAGTCAGTAGTCAGCTCGACTATTTGCCATGTTTTTTTCCCAGGTAATTCACCTTGGCAAAACAACCACCAGAAAATGTATTTTAATTAACTCGATATAATGTTTCTCAGTTGATTCAGCACATTTCAGCAGGAGACTATAAGGACACAGCGCACTCACAAAACAAAGAGCGCAGCTTGTGTCAATATTTTTTTGTTTACGTTGAATGTATTTCACATGATGAAATGAGAGCTTTCATGAATCAATCAAAAATGTGTACATGCCATGTGCAATGACGAGAATACATTTGAGGGATAATGGGAGCGGGCATCTGGGCCATATCCACATGCCGGCCAAGGTCTGGCCTTTTCATGGCAAACATAATGCTTAGGAATGGCAGCCAGAGCTGGCCCAGGAACAAAATTGTACAGCCACATTTGGATGCCGGCAGAAAACAGACGTGGGCCAGATCTGCGCCTTAATGACTGGTGACTGGGTTCTGTTTTACAACATGCCTGTATTCATTTCTGTGTTCTCATGTTGTACATCAAATATCAACAAAATGATATAAATGTTCAAATGTGAAATAATTTATTTTGTCATACGCTGACAATTGAACCTGGTCAAGTGGTGGTGTCAAGAGACTGGATGCGTGCTGCATAGTTTTGGGTCAAGCAGAGTGATCAGCACTGGTTCGTTGTCATGAAACGTAGACTTCTGCTTATACAGATTGCAGCTTACATTCGGTGGGTCATCTTTTGACACTGGGGGCGTTTAGCCACAGGTATGCTCAGACAGACAGACGTGTGCTCTAGCACAGACAGTTGTTCTCCAACAGACATACTACATACATGCAGATGTGTCTCTAACAGATCGGGGACACCCTGACAACAACAGTGAACAGTATAATTGCTGAATATGGAATGAGCAGCCCACAATTAGAGTGGAAACTTCTGGACAATGTGCAACACTACGTAAGTAAAATCACTAAAATGTCTTTCCCATACTGTAACACTAATGTAACAAAAGCATAACATATGCCCTGTACCCAGTGTTGGGGAGTAGTTCCACTACATGTAGTTCAACTATCAGTTTAAGCATTCAGAGTAGCTTCTCCAACACTGCCTGTACCCTGTGGTGACATTACTGTTACACAGTACTTTTATGTTTTCTGACTGAGCACATACTCATTTATAATTCACATTGTAGGCATGTATAGCAGGCCTTACAATAAGCACATTCAACTTAGGCAAGACACAAGTAAGCCTTTCATCTCTCAAGTAAGCCTTTCAGGAACACTTTCTATGAGGCACACACATATAATGCACTATAACTCATTGTAGGCATGTAAAATGTAGGCCTATACCATAATATAACAGGGATGGGATTTGTGTTTGAAGGCGGAAGGCTGTGTTAATGTTTTCATCGTAATAACATAAAGTACTAACATTTTGATTGTTTGTGTGTTTGAAGGGGAAGTGCTGTGGTAGAGAATATCCTTCTGATTGGTCGGAGAACGCATTCATTAGGACTTTGAATCTGAGTACCCACACAGTATTCCCCTGTTCTTGCTTTAACTCCTCTGACTGCCCCACCCTCTCTGGATACAAGACACTGCTCTTTGGAAATGGAACACACATCCATTCAGAGGTAACATTCACGCTCACACACACTCTCTGTCTTATCAGCATTGTTCACGCAGACATGCATTGCATCTCTCTCTCTCGCTGTCTACCTTTACCACTAGTCATCCCAATGGGATCACAGGCGTGATGTGACACTATAATAAAATAACTGCCGTTGTGAAACCCATGTCCCCGTCCTTTCCAGATTTTTCCTAAATGTCTGTTTTTATCATAGTAGCGTTGTTAATTTTATACAGTAAGAACAGTCCAGTATAATTTAACAGCCCCTAGCCTGATCACCCCAATCGAGCCAGCCAGAAGAGGAGTTGTACAGTCTTATTGCAGCAGGCAGAAAACATCTCCTATAGCGCTCCTTAGTGCAACGTGGTTGGAGTAATCTGTTGCTAAAGGGGCTTCTCTGCTCTGCCACAGTGTCATGTAGGGAATGGGAGGGGTTGTCCATGATGGCCAGGAGTTTGATCCTCATCCTCCTATTGGCCACCTCCTCCACAGTGTCCAGGGTGACACCGAGGACAGAACCAGCTTTCCTAATAAGCTTGTTCTGCCTCTTGGTGTTACCTTCCTTGATGCTGCCCCCCCAGCATACCACCTCGTACAGCACTGCGCTGGCCACCACTGACTGGTAGAACATGTTCAGCAGAGTCCTGCACATACCAAAGGACCTGAGCCTCCTCAGGAAATAAAGCCGGCTCTGATCTCTCTTGTACAGGACATCTGTGTTACCAATCCAGTGCAGTTTATTTTCCAGGTGCACCCCAAGGTACTTGTAGCTCTGGACCACCTCCACGTCCTCTCCCTCTCCCAGTTCTGCTCACCACCCAGTCCGACACACATCCCTACAAACTGTGGCCTGTTGGTCTGGTAGTTCGTAATCCAGGAGACAATGGGGGAGTCCACCTACATCCTCAGCACCTTATCCACAAGTAGTAAGGGTTGTGTGGTGTTAAATGCACTGGAGAAGTCAAAGAACACGACCCTCACAGTGCTGCCAGCATTAACTAAATGGGAGTGAGCTCTGTGTAACAGGTGGATGATGGCATCATCCACACCAATGTCTGCCTGATAGGCAAACTGCAGGGGGTCCAAGGATGTCTTCATCAGGGGCCTCATGTGTGCTAGCACCAGTCTTTCCATGGCCTTCATTATGTGGGATGTCAAGGCTACCGGTCTATAGTCATTCTGAACACTGGGGTTCCTTTTCTTTGGTACTGGTACCAGGCAAGATGTTTTCCACATTGATGGGACCTTTTCCAGACTCAGGCTCAAGTCAAAGAGGTACTGGAGTACTCCACACAGCTGGTCCGCGCAGACTTTGAGCACCCTCGGGCTCACACCATCAGGGCCTGCAGCCTTGCTGGTGCGGAGTTTCCCCAGCTCTCTCTTCACCTGAGCCATACTGATGAAGACAGTGGAGCAGGGGGTGGTGGAGGGGTCATTGGCTGTGGCAGTGGTGTTGGGGGGTAGAATGATGGGGGGCACTGAAGAGTTGTGAAATGAGGAAATAGTGGGACTGGAGGAGGAGGGGAATGGAGGGGAGGTGTGAATGGAGTCAGAGGGGCTGGGAAGGGAGAAGGAAGGGAGAGGGTACTGGGACAAAGGGGTAGGTGAGAGGTGTGAATGGGTCCAGACAGGGCGGGGTGGGGTGGGGGGGAGGCTGGTCCGGTAGCTGAGCAGGGCTGGAGGAGCTGTGGGGAGGAGAAGGAGAAGGACAGAGTGGAGAGTCATTGGTGGAGCTGGGGGGAGGGAGCCCCCAAGTCAAACCTGTTGAAGAACTGGTTCAACTTATTGGGCCTGTCCAGATCTCCAGGCACTTGCAGGTCATTAGCCTGCTTGTAGCCGATGAGATTCCTCACGCTGTTCCACACCTGAAGGCTCTCTTCTTGTCGTTGAGGAGGGCCTTTAGATCACTTGTAATCCAAGGCTTGTTGTTGGGAAAACAACGCACCCTCCTAGTACGTACGGTGTTCTCCACACAGAAGTTAATGTAGTCCGAGATGCAATGTGAAAGACCACCAATGTCCTTCCCATGTGACTCACAGAGAACTTCCCAGTCCATTGTCTCAAAACAGTCCTGCAGAGCCTCATCAGCCTCCTGTGTCCATCTCCTCACAGTCCTAGTGGTCACAGAGTGCTGCTGGACTAGATGCTCATACATGGGCTTGAGGTGGACTAGGTTGTGGTCCGATCTGCCCAAGCGGGTGAGTGCTGTAGAGATGTAAGCGTCCTTCACATTAGCATATAACAGGTCAAGTGTTTTGTTCTCCCAGGTGGAGCACTTCACAAACTGGGAGAACGTTGCCAGTGTTTTTGTCAGGGTGACATGGTTAAAATCCCCGGGGGTTGCAATGAATGCACTGGGGTGCTGGGTCTGTAGTCTCGCGATAATAGCATGCATAGTCTCACACGCTGCCTCCGCGTTGGCAGAGGGGGGATATATACGACCACAACAATAACCTGTGAGAACTCACGTGGCAAATAATATGGCCGAAGTCCTACGGCCAAAAGCTCGATGTCCAGGCTACAGGCGCTTTCCTTCATGTGAATATGGCCAGGATTGCACCATCTGTTGTTGAAAATACAGCAACTCCTATGCCTTGCTTTTTGCTGCACTGACAGTGAATCCTGTCCGCCCGCACTGTCTCAAAACCCTCTATGGTGGTGTTTGCATCGGGAATAACCTCCTGCAGCCATGTCTCTGTAAAACACATAAGACTGCATTCACGGTATTCCCTCTGTCCTCTTGCCAGTGCCATAAGCTCCTCCATCTTATTGCCCAGAGATCTCACGTTGCCCATGATGATAGAAGGAAGATACGGTTTATATCTCCTTTTCTTCATCCGTCGCTTCACCTCGGCTCTGCTTCCCCTAGAGTAGCTTATGTGATCAAAGTGCAGGAAGACAGACAAATTTGTCCTGATTACAGACATTTGGAATACTTGTTATAACCCAGGAGACATCAATATTGGTTTTGAATGTGGTTTGCATGATGGAGCATAAGAGCTAGAGGATTGGTCTATGAACTTTACTGATGCATGCGTAAAGACGATTAGCCACTGAAAGAAGAAACAATTTTATGTTCACTTTAATTGTTTTAACTTTACCAAATGACTGGTGTATAGACCTTCTTGCATATATGACTTGCTCCATCATTTTCAGTTCCTTGTGCCCCTAAACATATTTTGAGTTCTGATGACTCATATTTTGAGTTCTGATCTCAGCTCTCTAACCATGTCAACTGTGTGTCTTGACTCCCAATAATGACCGAGAAAGAGCCAGTGTATTATTCAGCCAGAGTATTACTGAACACTGATTTGGAGAAATCCACTCATGACATTTACTCTATTTTTGAGGTAATGGCTATTCCACTTGTGGCACCGCGGATACTCGTACCACGGCTGATATGAAAACTTTTTGTCTGACATTAAGCAAATCAGATTAGCAGCTGGCTGGCTGGCTGTCATAAACATTCAGCTAACCAGTTTGTCAGCTTGACGTTAGCTAAACTGCAATGCAAGCCAGTTAGCAAACCAGTGAGTTTACAGTTGGTGCAGTTGTAAGGAGCTAGCAACTCATCTCAAACTGATTGCTCTATCCACCTTACCAAAAAAAATACGTTCAGAAATTAAGTTATGTGTAATAATGTGAAATGACACAGGGAAAAAGTATTGAACACATGAAGAAAGGGAGGTGCAAAAAGGCATGGAAAGCCAAGACAACAATTGAAATCTATCAGTAATTAAAAAGCAATCCAGCCCCTTGTCAGTGCAAATTAATATCAGCTGGTTCAGTCCCAACTGATGGCCTACAAAAAGGTGTCATTGCGAAGGTGTCACACAAGACATGGGTAAAAGCAAAGAGCTGTCTCAAGACCTTCGCAACCTAATTGTTGCAAGACATAACGATGGCATTGGTTACAGGCGCATTTCTAAGCTTCTGAATGTTCCAGTGAGCACTGTTGGGGCCATAATACGGAAGTGGAAAGACAATCATTTCACCATAAATATGCCTCGATCAGGTGCTCCTCGCAAAATTTCTGACAGAGGAGTGAAAAGAATAATCAGAAGAGTTGTCCAAGAGCCAAGGACCACTTGTGGAGAGCTTCAAAAAGACCTGGAATTAGCAGGTACTGTTGTCTCAAAGAAAACAGTAAGTAATGCACTCCACCGCCATGGCCTGTATGCACGCTCACCACGCAAGACTCCATTGCTGAAAAAAAAGCATGTTGAAGCTCGTTTAAAGTTTGCTGCACAACATTTGGAAAAGCCAGTGAAATACTGGGAGAATATAGTGTGGTCAGATGAGAGCAAAATTGAACTGTTTGGATGCCATAATACACACCATGTTTGGAGGAGAAATGGCACTGCACATCACTGTAAAAACACCATACCAACAGTGAAGTTTGGAGGTGGGAACATCATGGTGTGGGGCTGCTTTTCAGCAAACGGTACTGGCAAACTTCACATAATCGAAGGAAGGATGAATGGGCAAATTTACCGAGACATTCTTGACCAAAATCTGCTGCCATCTACCAGGATGATTAAGATGAAATGAGGGTGGACATTTCAGCAAGACAATGATCCCAAACACACAGCCAAGGAAACTCTCAATTGGTTTCAAAGAAAGAAAATAAAGCTGCTAGAATGGCCCAGCCAATCACCTGACTTAAATCCCATTGAAAATCTATGGAAAGAACTGAAGATCAAGATTCATAGAAGAGGCACGGGACCTTCAAGATTTGAAGACTGTTAGTGTGGAAGAATGGGCCAAAATCACACCAGAGCAATGCATGCGACTAGTTTCTCCATACAGGAGGCGTCTTGAAGCTGTCATTACCAACAAAGGCTTTTGTACAAAGTATTAAATAAATATCAGTAAGCGTGTTCAATACTTTTTCCCTGTGTCATTTCACATTATTACACATAACTTAATTTCTGAACTTATTTGTTTTGGTTTCTTTGTATGTATGGATTACTTGGGTTGTTACCAACATCTGGTGAAAATGTCATGTCAATAGTACCTTTGGAAATATATTTACTGAGAAAAATGGTGATGTGTTCAATACTTATTTCACCCGCTGTATATACATTATGATTTCGCCTTTAAAACAAAGTGAAACGGATAGAAAATATGTTGTTCTAGTGAAATATGTTTAAATCCCAAAACATGTAAGTGTTTTTGACAACTGGTAATTGTATGCTAATTAGGGGCGCCACCATGCAACTGGAAATGATATCACATATACACTCACCGGCCACTTCATTAGGTACACCTTACTAGTACCAGGTTGGACCCCCTTTTGCCTTCAGAACTGCCTTAATTCTTTGTGGCATAGATTCAACAAGGTGCTGGAAACATTCCTCAGAGATTTTGGTGCATATTGACATGATAGCATCACGCACTTGCTGCAGATTTGTCGGCTGCACATCCATGATGAAAATCTCCCGTTCCACCACTTCCCAAAGGTGCTCTATTGGATTGAGATCTGGTGACTGTGGAGGCCATTGGAGTACAGTGAACTCATTGTCATGTTCAAGAAACCAGTTTGAGATGATTTGGGCTTTGTGACATGGCGCATTATCCTGCTGGAAGTAGCCATCAGAAGTTGGGTACACTGTGGTCATAAAGGGATGGACATGGTCAGCAACAATACTCAGATAGGCTGTGGCATTTAAACGATGCTCAATTGGTACTAAGGGGCCCAAAGTGTGCCATGAAAATATCCCCCACACCATTACACCACCACCACCAGCCTGAACCGTTGATACAAGGATGGATCCATGCTTTCATGTTGTTTACGCCAAATTCTGACCCTACCATCTGAATGTCGCAGCAGAAATCGAGACTCATCAGACAAGGCAACGTTTTTCCAATTTTCTATTGTCCAATTTTGGTGAGCCAGTGCGAATTGTAGCCTCAGTTTCCTGTTCTTAGCTGTCAGGAGTGGCAGGAGTGTGGTCTTCTGCTGCTGTAGCCCATCTGCTTTAAGGTTCAAGGTGTTGTGCGTTCAGAGATGGTCTTAAGTCCTGACTTAACCAGTGCATTATTTCTTGCATGATATTGATCTAATTCATGATTACACTAACAACAAATGAACATCTCCAGACCTCACTCTGGATACTTTGGTTAGCAATGAGGGCCCGGTATAATGAAGTAGACCAAGGCAGAGGACTCAATCGTACGACTCTGGACAAAAGCTTAATCCAATCATTTGAATTCAGCAAAGAGTTCGGTACACAGGTAGACAATGGTGGGGAGACAGATAATCAAGAAAAGGAGTAGGCAAAGTTGGGTTCAGTACACGGGTAGGCACTTCAACAAATACAGGCAGATAATCCAAAAAGGGGCAGGCAAAAAACAAAGTCGGAATAATATCAAATATCAAAAAACCCTAGAAAAGATCGCTGGAACGCTTGACTCAAGGTACAAAGACGAACTGGCAACGAGACTGAATAAGAATAAATACACAGGGAATGATGGAACAGGTGAAATTAATCAAGGCAGGGTAGACAATTACACAAGCGGGAAAATACACAAGGGCAGATAACAAAGTGACAGAAACGAAAAACACAGGAATTAAAAGAATGACAAAAACAAAAACAAACAACTCTAACGCACAGGATGGGACGTTACATCCGGGGCTTCTAGTGTTAAACAAACTAGGTTTGTACTCGATTGCAATAGGTTGCGTGTGATGTGAGTATTTTAACTGTATACAGGAGGGAGGTTGGTGTGTGTGTTTGTGTGTGTGGGCTATTTACAAAGTATGTTCTTTGTTGTACCAGGGCTGTGAAGAGAAGATTAGCAGTTGGCTGAATGAGAACATTATTTCGATAGTGGGCATGGACGTCAGCCTGATACTCATTCAGGTAAGTCAACACTATAATAAATGCCTATATGTTGCCAGTGCCATGTTTTACCAACCAAGGAGCATATGTTACCTTATCAAAATATGCATTCAGGTCGACTGTAACTCTAGCCCAGATAACCCCAACACACATTCAGGTGGACTAACTACCCAATTCTACCCTATTCGTGTTCAGCCCCAGTGTTGAGTAGTCCTCTTCTCTCCACAGGTGCTGCAGTTTGTGGTGGTCGTGTTCCTATACCAGAGTGTTGGTCAGAAAGCCAGGCTCAGACATCGCAATCAGCTGATCAGCTCAGAGGTCTACCCAGAGCCAAACCAGACCTACTCCAACCCAGAACACGCATACCATGAGCCAAATCACATCTACTCCAACTCAGCCCACACTTACCACGAGCCAAACAATGCCTACTCTGAGCAACACTAACCCTACATCGAGCCAATCACGACTTCTCATAACTTTCAAAACACAAAATATGTCTTGTTGAAATCACTGTCATGCATTTCTTTTGGGTTTCACCGAACATTCCCTTGGTGTTTCATCCTAAAAAGCTCACTAGAACATTTTATAGGTCATGGGAACAGTTTTGGAACATAACAAAAACCTAGTGGCTACAAATGTGGATCCGTACTCCTATAGTCTACTATACATCCAGTAGTTAATATATGCTTACTTAGCTAATAGTGATTTATTTCCCAGTGGTGTAACAAGTGGTGCACACCTCTTCAAACATTCCTACAAGGTTAGCATATATATATATATATATATAGTCATAATGACATTATGGGGTATTTTGTATAGATCAATGACAAAAACAACAACAATTACATTTCTTTTAAAGTCATATTTGGAAAAGGTCCAGGGGGATGAATACTTACTGAAGGCCTTGTCATTTTCCAATAAAATCTTTCTCCCTCCCTTGATTAAGTGTTAAGGGTACAGGTTTACGGTTGGTTAATTTCAGAGATAGTAATAGGTATAGTATTACAGACAAATCCGACTCAAAGTAGTTTTTTTAATGTAGGCCTACACTCATGTAATTATTTTGTATCAGAATGTCAGGCCTCATTGCCTAAAGGGAAGATATTTTACATAATGAGAGGTGACTTTTTTGTTGTTGAAATGTATTGTCTCTCATTTTACATAGAATTTGATGATTTGTTTTAAGGACATCATGTAAATATTTACAACCCCCCCTTCTCTCTCTCTTTCTCTCAGCAGATAGTGCCTATAGAAAGTCTTCACCCCATTTCAAAATGTTAAAATTTGTTGCCCCAATTCAAACTGTTCTGTTCTTGTATTTAAAATGATTTCATCCATAATTTATTTATTTTATACAAGCTTTTGGAAATGTAACTATTGTTAGCTGCAGAAGGTAACACATAGGGAGAGTGCCTCTACTCAAAGTGCATGGTACAGTAGGTGAGAGGTTAAAAGGTTCATGGTTGAGCAATGGTAGTGCGGTGGTACTGCCACAGCAGTAACGAGTCAACTTGACTTTTTCACATGTTTTATTTGAGGTATTTCACCTCAGCAAAACAACCACCAGGGAGCATCATTGAGCAATTCTAATGGATAAGCATTGTGTTGTTAAACAGCAGCTCATATCTGTGTCCCCTTTTGCGATCTGATATACATGTGATCTGATATACATTTTAATGTCATTTTAACCCTTTAAAGACAATGGGCTTCATGCAGCAACATTCCCTTAAATGTCTCTTATATTTTCTCTAAATTTTCTGTTAAGAGAAAAAATAAGAGAAGTCAACTCCAGATGCACCAAAAGTTCTTAACCATCCAAATCTGTTCTTAAGTATCCAAATCTGCTCTTACCCAGGTGTGCTGAATGATTAATCCCACTTGATCATACATTGGAGGTGCTTGGCCGATTGTTTGTTATTAGCATAGGTAACGCCCCCTAAACACTACAAATGGGCAGGTGTTGTGCCGTGTGCAAATACTCTGGCACATGCCCAAGAATTGGAGAGATGCCACAAAAAAAAGGCTGTAAGAAGAAGAACTTCAGCAGTAGTGAAATCTGTTAAATAAACTTAAACAAAGTAAACATGTGGTTTTCCAGAGCGTCAGTACTGACGTTACAGGAAAATCAAAAATCACATTTGTGATGCTGTAAATGCCGTGTCAGCAGAGGGACGCACAGTAACTGAAAATGGTTTGACATTTAAATGGCAGCAAAAAAAACGAATTTCCCAAGCCAAGCACTCCATGATGACAACTGGTGGAGGTGGCGGTCTCGCAAGTAGACCTAAGAATTCAAGAAATAATTGGAGAGGTGGCACTGACAGGGCCAGATGCTCCATTTGACAGCGATGCCGCTCCAGGTGCATCAGTTTGTGACACAGACTGTGATCCACTGCCAGGCACATCAAGCCCCCATCAGCGACGCATTTACAGACATTTACTGAAGGTACATTTTGCAAGTTCATGTTGGAGATCTACTGTATGAATGCCTTAAAATGTATTTATACATACATAACTTGTTTTTCTACCTGTAGTAATCTAGGCTTCTTTGCTGTTATTTCAATTAATATAATGTCTGCGTTCAATTTAAAAAAAGAAAAAAAAGAAAAAAAAAAGATTTTTTTTTTTTTCAGAACAAGGCCAATAAAGTGCATCATCATCACAAACTGCAGAGCTTGTGATGATGCAGACTTCTGTGTTAAATAATATAACCAAAAACCTTGAAAGGATTAATAAAACACTCAAAAGCAAGTCCAAATAAAATGTGACACTGCAACTGGCTTGTGTGGAATTCCTTATTTGTTATTCACCACCATTTGAAGTTCAAGTTTATTTAAAGCCCAATATCCCTGTTTAAAGTCTCAAAGGGCTTTACAGGCCCAAAGGTATACAAAACCATATGCTAGCCTACCTCATAAGCGGTCAATTAACTGCTGCCGAACGATGATGCCATCTCCATAAAGTGCGTCCACTGGGTTGTCTGACATTTCCTCCACAGGGGGTATCTGATCTGGAAGTGGCACGCCACGTCTCATGGCCACATTGTGCAGCGTACAGGAATCAAGGCACATCCACCTGGCCTTCAGCACTCCAATTGTGCGCTCTACCACGGAGTGAGTACGCGCGTGTCGGTGGTTGTAAGAACGCACCTGTCTGGTCTGGGGGTTTGCAAGCAGGATCATGAGCCATGGAGTGAGGGCATAACCTTGGTCACCTATGTTCAATTTATATAAAGTTGAGTTTTTATAAAGGTTAAACTGGATAGTTGTTTTCATAATTACAAATCACTTACCAATCAGCCACTCTTCTCCATCAGCTCCTTGAGCTAGACACATCCCCACTGAGCTGTTCTGCAGCACAAAGGAGTCGTGTGCTCCCCCTGGTCAACGGGCCACGACATTCAGAAGGTGACAGTTTGCATCTGATATTATTTGGACATTAATGGAGTGGTACAGCTTACGGTTGAGGAATGGTAATGGATCTGGAGAGGGCGCTTTGATGCGTATGTGGGTGCAGTCTACGGCGCCAATAATATATGAAAAAGCATTCTTGTCTGTTGGTTAGCACTGTACGGAAACAATATGTACTGGGGCATGAATGATATGTTAGCTTTCAGTACTCTCGGAAGCGCACGACTCAAAAAGAGTGTGAAATGCCTGACCTGTCTCCTTATCTCTCTCTGAAAGGATCCTGTGGCTAAAACTCTGAGTGCGCTAAGTAAGTACCTGTGTGGAGGCATAGGATTTGACCGGCGTGTGTTTCGCCTAAATTGATGCTCCAGAGTATTGCACAAATCTAAAAGCAGTGATCTTGGCAATCTGAAACGGCTCAGCAGCCATTCATCTGTCTCATCAAATAGATCTGTGTGATCTCTAAAAACGTGTTCTCTGCGTAAGGCCTGGATGGCCAAAGCATCTAAGAGCAGTATGTAAGCCATTCATCATCATCCAAGGGTTTTTATCGTCTTAATTGGGATCAATGGACCAATAGCATTTCTTTAGCCCTCAAATGTAATAATCCAATCATTATACTTACTCTAAAACATATGATAATCTAAATTTGATTATATGATATTCATGCGTTGTTTTATGTTCTTCAAATTTAAAACTTATGTTTCCTTGCATTGGACAAACAGGATTGGTCCAAGATTTTTTTTTTCTTATCTTGGTAAGAGTGCTCTCGACCACTTGTAAAATTTTCTCTTGCCTAACAGAAGAGCAAAAATAAGAAAACATTGGTGAATCCCAGAAATCAGTGGGTACTCACAAAATAAGAACAAATCGTGGATAGGAAATAAAATAAGAGGAAATTTGTTCGTATATCGCTTCCTGCATGAGGCCAATGTTACATATAGGCAACAATGTCTTTAAACACCTGGTAAAATGTTTGTACACAATCAATTCATAAAAGGAAACTACTGTCTCTGACTACTTGCCCATGACAGTAATAAATTGTTGGATCTGATTCCTTGTTGGATCTGATTTTGTTTCATTCATGAATTCATCAGGGGAAGATGCCAATGAAGATGGAGGGTTAAGACCCTGCTTTTCTGCCTGAATTTGCTTTTCCAAAATGTTCGGGAACCTTGCTACACTTCGGCGCGTTGCATTCAGAATTTCCGCAACAATTGAACACTAACACTATAGTACACATGTGTCAAACTCAAGGCCCGCGCGCCACGTCATTTTATGTGGCCCGCGAGAGCTTAAAAAGTACATAATTGTCTTAAAATAAAAGTCTACGATGCTTTACAGCGTACAGTGACCATAAACTACATCTCCCACAATGCATGTCAAATTTGTGACCCGCGAAATGACGGGATCCTGCCGCTAGATCGCATATCGGCGTTTGACTAAACCGGTGATGGATATGAAAAAGATCTACAAATAATCCCAAAATATCCAAGAAGAGAAAAGTTGATGCAGAGGGAAGGCAATTTAATGAAAGGTGGGAAGGCGAATACATGTTTTTGCTTCAAGGAGAAAAAACTATATGTCTTCTGTGTTACGAGGCAGTGTCGGTGATGAAGGAGTACACTCATTAGTTGGATGTATGCCCTCTGTAAGGCTGTCTGCAGCTATTTGTTTTTGTTAAATGCCACACATGTCCCACATGTTTTAGCAGCTCACAGCAGCAGCTTTAGCAGCAGCAGCTTATTTGTTCTACCATAGTTCTGTCCTTCTCAACTGTGACAAAAAAAGTTTAAAAAAAAAGTTGATTTGTAATAACTTGTTTAATCATATTTGTCTTTGTTATTCACTTGAAAAGTTTGATCTTTCATTGATGGAGTAATGGAGGGTTTCTTAACCTGATAAATTAAAGGGATTTATGTTATAATAACAGGGCAATGTGCTTACATATATTTTTACATTTATGTAAATGCATGTACAATATTTGTACACTTGTTATTTGTACACTTGGTATAACACAGTTATTTGTTACAATATGTTAAGGAGAAGTAACATGTATACAGTCTTACAGTTACAACCGGCCCTTTGAGGGCAACCATGATGCTGATGTGGCCTGGGGTGAAAATGAGTTTGACACCCCTGCTGTAGTACATCAAATTGCATTCTGTGTGCAGTATAGGCCAGTACATGCATTATTATTTTGTATATTCTCATGCACATACAGCTATATTGCAATATCATGAATGCAAGATGACAATATAGGAGCCCAATAAAACTTTAATGATGATTAATTGATTTTCATAATTAAAAATGATGAGACTGTTATGATATGTGATGGGCTATAAATTATGAATTTGCAAAGGGCATCATTTGATAGCAAGCCATTACTTGGATGCCTAAGATGATGGTGAAGTCAAAGGATAATTAAATTGAAATTATTATTATGATTTGGCCAACTAAATATTTCAAATTAATATATGATAACAATGATGATTAGGCTACACAAAGTTTGATGAATAAATGATTAACCGTATCCAACTAATATAAGTGCCGAAATATTTATTTAACTGCATATCATTTGTATCAAGATTATTTATTTACTGTAATTGCTACACAATTTGTGATTGGTCTATCACATAGATTTGCCCCACCCCCAAAGAAATGTGTGTATTAAGCTTTGATAATTTGTGCGCCAATTTCTTTTAATAGTTCGAACTGATCAGTTCAAAAGTGACAAAAATACTGTGTTGTTGTGCTTATAACTGTACTAATCATACTGGTGGAGGGGGCCCAAAGTTATGTTTTTCACGAAAGTATGACATTGGAATGCATTTTCTATGGGACAAACTAAGCAACATACAGTCATGAGAAAAAATTAGGACACCCTATGAAAACCTTTGTCTTCTTCAACATATTCAAACATATGGACATTTGATATTCATTTGAACAATATTGAAAAATTGAGGTAATATAACTAAACAAATACAACTGAAACAAATTATTTAAAAAATTATTGGTAAAATGTAATTAATAGAAATGCAATCTTCTTGTGAGGAAAAAGTTAGGACACCCCTACATTTAGTTCCACTTAAAATGCCTAAAATTATAATAAAGAGCACCACATCAGGTGCAAATGATTAGAACATCGTTACAGAGGATTTTGGAGGAGCCTGTCCTATTTAAACCTCAGATATTTAGTTTGGTTTGCTCTTGATTGTTGAAGTGAGTTGCATCACCATGGCGAGATCAAAAGAGCTCTCTGAGGCCTTCAGAAGAAAAATTGTAGATGCATATGAGTCTGGGAAGGGATATAAAAAGATCTCCAAACTATTCGAAATTGGCCATTCCACTGTCCGGAAAATAATTTACAAGTGGAGAACGTTTAAAACCACCACCAACATGGCCAGGTCAGGCCGCCCAAGCGAGTTCAGCCTAAGAGCTGACCGAAAGATGCTTAAAGAAGTCTCCAACAATCCCAGAATGTCATCACGAGACCTACAGGTATCTCTTGCCACAATTGATGTCAAAGTACATGCATCCACCATAAGAAAGAGACTGAACAAGTTTGCATTACATGGGAGGTGTGCAAGGAGGAAACCCCTGCTGTCAAAAAAAAACATCAGGGCAAGACTAAAGTTTGCCAGAGAACACCTAGAGAAAGACCAGAACTTCTGGAACAATGTGCTTTGGACAGATGAATCCAAAGTTGAACTATTTGGGCACAGTAAGAGTAGACATGTTTGGCGCAAAACCAAGACAGCATTTGAGAACAAGAACCTCATACCAACTGTGAAGCATGGGGGTGGAAATGTCATGGTTTGGGGCTGCTTTTCTGAAGCAGGGCCTGGTCAGCTCACCATCATAGAATCCACTATGAATTTTGTATTGTATCAGAGGGTGCTTGAGGAAAATGTGAGACCATCTGTTCGAAAGTTGAAGCTGAAGCAGATGTGGACCATGCAACATGACAATGACCCAAAACATTCCAGTAAATCTACCAAGGAATGACTCAAGAAAAATAAATTGAGAGTTCTGGAATGGTCAAGTCAAAGCCCGGATCTTAATCTTATTGAGATGCTGTGGATTGATTTGAAACTGGCTGTGCATGCAAGACACCCCTCGAACATCACACAGCTGAAAGAATTCTGCAAGGAGGAGTGGGAAAAACTTTCTCCCAATTGATGTCAGAGACCTGTAGACAGTTATAAGAAACGTCTAATTGAGGTTATTTCAGCCAAGGGGGGCAATACTAGCTATTAGGGCATAGGGTGTCCTAACTTTTTCCTCAGTAGGAATTGGCATTATTGTTAATTTTTCGTTAAATAAATGATTACAAAGTTACATTTTCATAGTTTTTTGTTCAATTACATCCCCTTTATCTATAGACATTGTTAGAAAGAAGATAACATATTGATATGTCCATATTTTTAAGAGAATAACTTAATATTTTGGGGGGTGTCCTAACTTTTTCTCATGACTGTACTTATTGGCTTATTGATAGGCTTATGGCCTGTCTACTTATAAGTAAGTCAGTGTGTCATGTCATTTTCACAGTTTACCAGTCTCCACGTGTGTTATATTTTACAACAGGTTAATTAATAGTTTTCTTCATCCATTTGGTAGAAATGTGCTTTTAGTTATGCAGTACGTCATGTCTTCAAATAAATCCATATCATTTACATATCTGTTGACACAATTGCAGTGGCATTCTAATGCTAAGGCTTGATAGAACTAAGGGACGCCGCCATGAGCGAACATCATAAAATGAGATCAGCAGTCTTGTCAATCGAGGCTAGTTGTGGAAGATATTAAGAAGGCTGATTTGCCTATTTAAAATCCAGTGATATTTGGAACATGTTTTCTGTGCGATGGTATCAAGTGGAAAATCAATGGACACATCGTGGCTGAAGGTAAGGCTTTCAATAAGTATACTGCAACCTTACTGTTCTCTCACAATCTACAGTGCCTTCGGAAATTGCCATCAATTCACACACAATACCCCAGAATGATGAAGCGAAAACACGTTTTTTTAAACTTATTAAAAATGTATTAAAAATTGAAATACAGAAATACCTCATGTACATTCAGACCCTTTGCTATGACACTCTTAAAATTAGCTAAAATGCTAAAATGTCATCAACAAATCACTCAATAAGTTGAACTAAGTCCATCTTAATGAAAGGATAATAGTTCATGTAATTTTGGAATTAATATCTTTGTTTTTATAGGTTCTCTGATTTCCATAATTACACACTGTGTAGATTAGGATGTCAATATTATTTGACAATTCATGCATTTTGTTGAAAATTTCAGTCAGTGAGCTCATACAGTTGTGGTCAGAAGTTTACATACACTTGTAAAGAATATGTTTGTCATTGCAGTCTTGAGTTTCCAATCATTTCTACAACTCTTATTTTTCTGTGATGGATTGATTGGAGCACATACTTCTTTGTCACAAAAAACATTCATGAAGTTTGGTTCTTTTATGAATTTATTATAGGTCTTCTGAAAATGTGACAAAATCTGCTGGGTCAAAAATATACATACAGCAATGCTAATATTTGGTTAAATGTCCCTTGGCCATTTTCACCTCAATAAGACGCTTTTGGTAGCCATCCACAAGCTTCTGGCAAGCTTCTGGCTGAATCTTTGACCACTCCTCTTGACAGAATCGGTGCAGTTCAACTAAATTCGTTGGCTTTCTGACACGGACTTGTTTCTTCAGCACACTCCACATGTTCTTGATGGGGTTTAAGTCAGGACTTTGTGAAGGCCATTCTAAGACCTTAATTATAGCCTGATTTAGCCATTCCTTTACCACGTTTGATGTGTGTTTGGGGTCATTGTCCTGTTGGAACACCCAACTACGTCCAAGACCCAACCTTCTGGCTGATAATTTTAGGTTTTCCTGAAGAATTTGGAGGTAATCCTCCTTCTTCATTATTCCATTTACTTTCTGTAAAGCACCAGTTCCACTGGCAGCAAAACAGGCCCAAAGCATAATACTCTACCACCACCATGCTTGACGGTAGGTATGGTGTTCTTGGGGTGAAAGGCCTCATCTTCTCTCCTCCAAACATATTTCTGGTCATTGTGGCCAAATAGCTCAATTTTTGTTTCATCTGACCACAGAACTTTCCTCCAGAAGGCCTTTTCTTTGTCCATGTGATCAGCAGCAAACTTCAGTCGAGCCTTAAGGTGCCGCTTCTGGAGCAACGGCTTCCTTCTTGCATGGCAGCCTCTCAGCCCATGGCGATGTAAAACACGCTTGACTGTGGACACTGACACCTGTGTTCCAGCAGCTTTTAATTCATGGCAGACCTGCTTTTTGGTGGTTCTTGGTTGACTCTTGACCATCTTGACCAATTTTCTCTCAGCAGCAGGTGATAGCTTGCATTTTCTTCCTGATCGTGGCAGTGACACAACTGTGCCATGCATTTTATACTTACAAACAATTGTTTGCACAGTTGATCTTGGGACCTGTAGCTGCTTTGAAATGGCTCAAAGTGACTTTCCTGACTTGTTCAAGTCAATGATGCACTTCAGATCCGTGCTGAGCTCCTTAGACTTTCCCATTGTAGTGTTTTTGGCTGAGTGTAATGAGTGTATCAAACGTGCCCTATTTAAATGGGCTGAAATAAGTCACCAGCTGTAGTCAATCATAATCACTCATAAGAAGTTAAGAGGTAATTGATAATTCAAGGTGCTGTATGTATATTTTTGACCCAGCAGATTTTGTCACATTTTCAGAAGACCCATAATAAATTCATAAAAGAACCAAACTTCATGAATGTTTTTTGTGACAAAGAAGTATGTGCTCCAATCAATCCATCACAGAAAAATAAGAGTTGTAGAAATGATTGGAAACTCAAGACTGCCATGACATACATATTCTTTACAAGTGTATGTAAACTTCTGACCACAACTGTACATCCAAATGAAACACACACACACACACACACACACACACACACACACACACACACACACACACACACACACACACACACTTCAGTTTTTCTACTGACCAGGTTAATATAAATGATCATTGTCAATTTGCAAATAAAAGTTACCATTAAACAGATGCAACACAGATAAAAGGTTTCCTGCCATTCAAATCTGCTGCCTTTGACATATTGCGTTTATGTATTTAGTGTGTGTGTGTGTGTGTGTGTGTGTGTGTGTGTGTGTGTGTGTGTGTGTGTGTGTGTGTGTGTGTGTGTGTGTGTTCTGGAGTCTCTATAACCTTTATGTTGTGTGTTCCAGAGTCAGTCCCGGCACTAGCCCACCTCTGCAGGCTGGCAATCAGGGCAGTGAGGGTCTGTCTAAGCCCACCTTCACCCAGCAGCTGTCCATCCCTCCTGACTCCTGCAGCAGTACCTCCAGCTAAGCTGTTGTATACAGTGCCTTTGGAAAGTATTCAGACCCCTTTACTTTTTCCACATTTTGTTATATCATAGACTCAATTTAAAATGGATTAAATTAAAATAATTTTGCAAGTTATGGGTATATTTGTCACTGGCAGGGACTGGGGAGTTTGTCAGGATCAAGAGAAGATTATGAAATTTGCTGAGTTGGTAGTGACATCCTAATCTACACAGTGCATAATTGATTCCTATACAAATCAGAGACCCTATAAAAACCAAGATATTAATTCCAAAATTACATTAACTATTATCCTTGCATTAAGATGGACTCAATTCAACTTATTGAGTGATTTGTTGATGACATTTTTGCATTTTAGCTAATTTTAAGAGTGTCATAGCAAAGGGTCTGAATACTTATGTACATGAGGTATTTCTGTATTTCAATTTTAATAAATTTACTGAAATTTATAAAAACCTGTTTTCACTTTGTCATTCTGGGGTATTGTGTGTGTGGATTGATGGCAAATTATTTTAATTTAATCCATTTTAAATTGAGTCTATAACACAACAAAATGTGGAAAAAGTAAAGGGGTAAATACTTTCTGAAGGCACTGTACATTTACCTGCCACTTTATTAGGAACACCTGTTCAACTGCTCGTTAACGCAAATATCTAATCAGCCAATCACATGGCAGCAACTCAATGCATTTAGGCATGTAGACATGGTCAAGACGACCTGCAGAAGTTCAAACCGAGCATCAGAATGGGGAAGAAAGGTGATTTAGACTTTGAACGTGGCATGGTTCTTGGTGCCAGACGGGCTGGTCTGAGTATTTCAGAAACTGCTGATCTACTGGGATTTTCACACACAACCATCTCTAGGGTTTACAGAGAATGGGCTATAGCAGCAGAAGGCCACTCCTGTCAGCTAAGAACAGGAAACTGAGGCTACAATTCGCACGGGCTCACCAAAATTGGACAATAGAAGATTGGAAAAACATTGCCTGGTCTGATAAGTCTCGATTTCTGCTGCGACATTCAGATGGTAGGGTCAGAATTTGGCGTAAACAACATGAAAGCATGGATCCATCCTGCCTTGTATTAACGGTTCAGGCTGGTGGTGGTGGTGTAATGGTGTGGGGGATATTTTCTTGGCACACTTTGGGCCCCTTAGTACCAATTGAGCATTGTTTAAACGCCACAGCCTACCTGAGTATTGTTGCTGACCATGCCCATCCCTTTATGACCACAGTGTACCCATCTTCTGATAGGTACTTCCAGTAGGAAACGCGCCATGTCACAAAGCTTTGTAGTTAGAACAGGTAGGGTTAGAATTATAGCTTGGGGTGTTATTTTTATTTTTATTTCTTTGGCGCCGTCTGGCGTCCTCCCCTTAGTCCCCTCTCTATTCCCCCTGTGTTGTTTGGTTGTTTGTTAATTTTATTATTGAATAAATCTTCCTTGTTTTTAGCATTTTATAAAGTCTTCCTAGTAGTTTGTATTGCACTACCACAGCACCAGCAGTTCCCAGCATTATATGCACACACGGTATGTTACGTTTCCCCCCCCGCCTTTCTATCCCTAGACGTACCATCTGGGGGGGTTCAGAACAGTTAGTCCTTGTGTCATCTCCCTCCTTAATGATATGTACCTTTGGTTTTATTTGAGGTTCATAACAGTACATTGTACTAAGCAGTTGTTGGCTCATTAGTGATTCACACTAAAATTCAGCTGAATGCAGGAAATGAAGTCTTTGTAACTAAATGTTTGGTGGGGGACCTACAGACCCCCCGCTTAAAATGTGGCTGGCTATAATGGCTATAAAAAAACTCACAAATGTTAATCTGTAAACAAATTATTTTTACTGTTTTACTGCCCATATGCAACAAGTGATTTGTAGTTACATAACTGTCTGTATTTTTACCATTCTTTTCTCTCCTGTCCAGCATATCATGTATTATAGTTGGCATTCATGATCTGTAGGCTACATTTTGCTGCAGCTCCAGTGTGTGATTGCTTGAACTTGATCTTACAAAAAGCTAACATCATTTCCTATGGACAAACAATCTGTGGAGCCACTTCCCCTCCCCCTTTGGCAAGAGATCAAATTCAAATACTATGTAAAAATCCAGGCCCACTCCTCCCCTAGAACAGAAGTTCTTCATTTAACACATTTCGTTCCTGCATCGAAGACTGAGCTATGATGATGCAGTAGCACAGAAACCAAGAAAAATAATTATTTGTAAGAGCATAGAGCACATACTTACTCAACAGATATAATTACATTTTACACAGATAACCAATATCATAATACGAACTGTCTTTCAATATGTTTTCTCCTTAGCCTTGTACTGTCCTGTAAATTCTACAGATGGCAAACTGAAGCTAGCCTAGCCTCACCCCTAGCCTCACTCCCTAGCCTCACCTCCTAGCCTCCCCCCCCCTTGCACCACCCCTAGTCTCACTCCAAAGTAACTTTAGACACCACTAACATAAAATCAATGGATGTGAATGGGACCAAGAGACAAAGTTCAACATTGCATGTCCAGCCAATTTTTAAAAAATTGGTTTAGGTTTAGGTTTATAGCCGGGAACAGTACAGTACAATTAAATACAGTAAAATTCTCCATAATCTATGAGGTCAGAATCAAATCAATATACATTCTCAAGAAAATAAGAGTCCCCATTTTAAAGCCACAATCGGTAATTTGAAAAACAACAAAATGTCAGCTCTGTCACATAAAGCTCAGGGATGGGGTTGAAGAAATTCCTATTCCCATAGATTAAGACAAAAGGGTGTTAATTGCTTGTACCAAGTTTTCTTTTGTATACTTGTCTACATGTCACTCACTCTAGCTTTACCTTATTGTTCTTGGTCTGAAATATAGACATCCCCGAACCCTAACCCTAATCTGTTTGACAAATCAATCCATCTGTATAGCCCTAAAAAGGAATATTCTTCTTTAATCAATGGGTACAGTATACTATATACAGTATCATACATTTATATATCCAAAAAGAGCTTCACGATTACAGATTGTGGCTTTAATGTCTGGTTGTCATTACACATCAATCAAATTCAAGTAAGCAGTAAAGCATTACATCCCCATCCCAAATAATATGACCGTTGAAGTTCTGTACTTTGGAGCTAGAACCTATTGAGCCCATAGATAAAGTAGCAGTACTGTATCAGGGAACATCGAAAAGAAAGCAACTGTAACAGAGAACCTTTCATTTGACCTTAGCTTTATGTTATTCTGTTCATACGGTTGTAGGTTGCACCTTGATTATAGGTATACAAATTTCACTGGATTAATGTAACATTAAACATTTTGTAACAGAGATTTGCATGTATCCTTTACACAAAATCAGCATTTCTAACATTAGCTTTTTCCTCTATATCCCTGTGTAACATGGCAGGGTTCCATTCAAGAACAGTGACATGCACAGTTTTAAAACTATTGCAAAGAAAATCCAAAGCAAGAGTGATAAACTGACTTCAACAAAACAAGAGTGAGTTTCCAAAGGTTGCAATAGTTCCTGGGAGTGGAGGTCTTCACGGATCATTAAATGTGGACCCATTCTGAAATGGGCCCATGGAAAGGCAAGCCACAGCCGAAGTGGCAATGTGAGCGGGACTTAAGTCCATTGCTGTGCAACTAATAGTTGAGCTGTCAATCAGTCAGATGTGAACAATGGCAGGCTGCACAAGCAAGTTAGCATGATCCTGTCCAACATGTTTGGCATTTTAAATAAAGATTTTGACAATCTAGAAAAAATGTGGGTGAACATGAAAGGGTACAGATTCTTCAGAAGCAGCACTTTTTCCTCTGTCTGAAAAGTTACGCTTGGAATGATTTTTTAGTAGGGTTTTAGTAGGCTACTAATTTAGCTTGGGATTGATATACTGCCAATTATAGATTGTGATCAGGGTCCGCTCTGTAAATCAGCTGTAGTTTCATATACCCGAGGCACGTGGCAATCAAACAATACCTGACCCGGATCCGAGGCTAGTTTAATTTTTGGACCCTGCTGCAGTCCTGGGTCAGGTCTCAGATTTTCGGATTTAGATGGACCCATGAAGAACCTCTACCTGGGAGTAATTTTTTGGTCCACAAATGCATGTTTTGAAATGTTGTGTTCTTGAATGCAACCGTGCGATATATTGTATGCATTGATAGGCCATGGTGGCTGAGAAGAACCACCTTATGTACAGACAAACAGGATGAACTAGTAGTGAAACATAAAATGGTGCTGATTTGGTCAGCAAGATTGTAAAGGTTTGAAGGGTTTTGAAAGGTTGATCAATCCCTCAAGAAAACATAATGTAACCACTCTCCCAATGACTACATTCATAGTTCAAGTCATTCATAAATAAATAGTGTGGTTGTACACACTTAAAGTCTTTGATTGTCTGTGCAAGAAAAGTGCTGCACGTCCAGTCAAGGTGTCATGTGGGCCAGCCAACCTTTGAACTTCCATGTCAGTCAGCCAGCACTTCCCGGATGCTCCAGTGTTGACCCACCGATCACTCCTCCACTCAAAATGGCCGCTATTTATTTTCTATATGTACACTGCCACTTCGCACAACGTGCTCCTCACCTGTTCATCTTTTCATCAAACCTGGAGAAAACAAAACATATTTACTGTGGGAAGTTACAATTAACCTCCCCGAATGCAGATAAATATCAGACATCAAAGCATTGTTTGCTTATGCATATCCTTAATTGCTTGTGTGGGACACATAGTATTATTAGGCATACGAAATAGACACCCCCCTTGCATATTATTATTTTGGAGTATATACTGTATACTATATACTATATTCTGTATTCACTATACTGTAAAGCAGACTAGTATTTTAGGATATGGTTATTGTGGTGACTACTAAGTAAAGCTCAAAGTCAGGCACTGTTAGGCCAGCTCAGAGATCTCAGAGGTCTTAGGGGTCTTAAAGTTATTGAACGTCAGTAGAACGAGACCTAGTGGTGATACAGGCAGCATGTCTGATGTGCCGTGTATGTCTTGTGATTTCAGAAAGTAAAGTGAATGTTCTAAACTTCTCCACACTTGAAAGGCGTCGGCATTATTCAAGTGTGCAACACTTGCTCAGTGGTCACAAAACAGCGTTCCTGGAGAGCTTCAGTGTGGGCAGGCTCTTACTCCAGCTTGGCACTTTCTACTCAACTAACAATTAAGACCTTGATGAGTTGAATCAAGTGTGTTTGCGATGGGCTGGAACCAAAGCCTGTTCACCCTTTGGTCCAGGTCCAGGGTTAGTGGCCACTGTGCTAGGCTACTCCGTGTCCGAGGGAAGCCAGTCACTCACTCTTGGATGCAGTCAGGAATCTGCAGGCGTTCCATAGGGATGTACTCTGACAGCTCCTGCAGGCTGTGGATGAAGCGGATCTTCCTACTGAACTTCTCACTGCGCAGAACATATGGGTCAAAGGTTAAAATCAACATGAACCCTAATTCTTAATTCATGTATCAAAAAAATCATCTTTGAAACTATCATTTCATATATAAATACATAGAGATTCTTGGGTGAGTTTGAGCCCTGTCTCTGTCACTTTCTCTTCTGTCTACATTTCCTACTGTCTCAATAAAGCACAAAAATAAGAAAGGAGGTTGGAATTCCAAGAAGAAAGAAATCTAATTTTTGACTGCTCACCTGATGAAAGGCTTGACAACTGTGATCAAAGCTTTGATGTACCAAGATGGGTGGACCACAAACAGTCCTTTCAGATCCTTCCTCAACCTGAAAGGAGAGCAGTACAGTTACTAAGATGAGGAACTCTTTTAAATTGTCACACTATACTGAATTATGCATACAGACATTCCATTTAGATTTGAGCAGTGACTTTTTCAGACCGACTCACAAAAAGTGCACTCAAGTCTAACGGTTATGGCACACTTGTCTCAGAGAAGCCGGGACTTTTTGCAGTTCAAGCCAATAATCACTAGGGTATTCAATTTTGAACAGTTAAACAGTTCTTGTACTGTAGTAAAACATTCACAGTTTGCTACTGAACATTTTATTCATTCAACAGTATCACAGGTTTCTGCCCCGAAAAGTTCTATCCATCACAATATGGTGAGTATTAGCTAAATTAAACTGATGTTTAGTTTTCAATTGTGTGAATGCCAACATTGCAAACTTGCCCAACAAGTGTATTGTGTCTACATTACACATTTGGGGAAATATAAGCACATACTGCACTGTAATGGTCCTAAAGTGTAAGCTGTGAAAGGTGTAGGCTACACAAAGGGTAGATATAACCCTCAAAACTCACATTGTTTGTCTTGCCCACCCATTATTACAAGCTCACTCACAGATGAATTCCCAGCTACATACTGCCCCCTGGAAATCCTACTCCTAGTAAACACTACCTTACACAGGAAGTATGATTAGCCAATACAAGTAGATGGCTTGTCAGAGATCGGGCTTTCCCCCTCCAGACAGATCAAGTGCAGGGGAGACATATTGGGGCATACACACATCACCCAGAAGGTATTGTCTCGGAGCACGTACCTTCTGTCTATGGAGGTGTAACACTGGCGCAGCCACTTTATAGCAGGCATCTTATTCCTGGGTGCCATGCCACAGAGGTACAGAATAACGTAGTTCTCTGAGACCATCAGGTCCAGTGTCCCCACAATGTACCTGTGTTCACACAACAAGGCATAGATCAGCACTATACTTTCAATGTCAATCCTTTCTATATAGTCCCCTCCCCACACACACAGTTACAGTAGCATTTTCCGTCATGATGGATATCCAACGATACATACACAATGTTAATGCAACATCAGTATAAAAAATGCCAATGGGTTTGTGAGGTTCTACTCACCTGAAGAGGTTATCCATGACGTAGTCATAGTTCTCCACGGTGTTCTCTGGTAGGTAACAGGAGGAGAACATGATGATAGCATTCATTCCCTCTCCGTAATAACCTAGAGGCCAGGGGGAACCATG
Organism: Argentina silus; assembly: GCF_951799395.1. Lineage (NCBI taxonomy): Eukaryota > Metazoa > Chordata > Actinopteri > Argentiniformes > Argentinidae > Argentina > Argentina silus. Next base: position 21,805,472 of record NC_139664.1, read on the forward strand.
TGAGAAATCACATGCAGTCATTGTGCCAATCTTTCCCATTAATTTGGGAACCAGGGACTCACTGATAAAATTTGCTTTTTTTTCTACTCAATGTATGGTATCTGGTATCTCACCTCCGTGAGAGAGCACCTGGAGGTAGGGCTCCAGCACGCTCATGTTGACATGGGTCTCCTGCCCCGCGATGCAGAAACGCCGCCACCGGCGCCCCCTGCTGTCCACCTGGTCCAACTCCATGGAGCCCATCTCCGCCTGCTCTATGCCTGAGGTGCCGGACACCCCCTCCTCCACCTGCCCTAGCCGGGGGAGGTCGTCTGGGGGAGAGGGGGGTCACAAGGTGGTGCTAGTGGTCAGATGTCGATTGAGAATTGTGGATATTGCAATTCTGTACCCTGGACTTGTCCACTTATTGTTGCACTAAATCTGTTAACAGTTCTGCATTTTACCAGGGTACATGCAAAACCTACGTATTTATTGTTTTCATGTCTGTATCAGGGAGACGTTTTGGGGGTAATATGATGTTTGTGTACTGTTGCTGTACTTGTATCATACTGTATGTGGAGGATGTATTTGTGTGCAGGAAATACCTTTCTTACTTAAAATGCTTGTTTTGGTCACCAAAATAGGCAACCAGTTATATATAGTTATAGGGAGACATCTACTGGATTAGACTTGCCACTGTCAGAAGTGCTGTGCAATTTATTAGTAGAATTGGATTGTGCAAGCAAGGTTGGTGGAGAACATTAAGGTAGATGTAAGAATTCTTCCCATTTGTACATTTATAGTTTCTTCCATGCTGGGGGAATCATCCAACATTGCATTTAATAATGTGTCCAATTGACATGCTCCCTGTCTGTCTGTCTGTCTGTCTGTCCGTCGTACTCTCCAACTCAAGCTCAAACTGTCTGTCTGTTTGTTTGTCTTTTTCTACCTTGCTTACCCTCATACTAATGTCAATCCCTGTCTCTCTCTCATCTCTACCCCTCCCCTCTCCCGCAATCTCTCTCTCTCTTCCTCACCCTCCCACTCCAGGTCGTGCATGCTGTCGGGGAAGGTGCAGGACTCGCTTTCTGACGGGGTCTCCAGGGCCTCCAGGTTGATGTCCAGCTCTGTGTCGTCATCAGCTGAGGGAGAGAGGGCGGCGGCCGAGTAGCCTTCGTCACCCGACACCACGCTGCAATCCGGCGAATCGGTGCGTTCCAGGGTCAGGCTGAGCATGGGTGCCACCAGACGCTTCATCCTCCCAGGGTTCCCAGACAGGGCCAGGCTGGTGGGCGGAGCTGGGTCCAAACACAGAAAGGTATGGTGGGATATTGAGTATGTAAATGAGTATGCAGTGCTGTCAAAATGTAATATTTTTTGCTGAAATTGATAGGCAAAACCATGCACCAAAAATGCTGAAAAAAGTTATTTATTTGAGTTTACAGTTTAAGCTTATAGAAGGTGCTCATATGTGTATTTATTGTACTGTCTAATTCCAATACCACCTGAATTTCACTTGAGAAAAATTAAGATCAGATCAGTTCAATTCAAGAGTACGTTTGAAATTTGTAAATGAAGTTCCATTTTGTTCCCTTGCCCCTTCCCTCTAGACCCTTTTCCCATACCTTTTCAATGGTATGACCAAAACCATTAATACTGTCGGTCAATATAGGATCAATAGCTTGAACAAAGATCACATTTGGGAACAGAAAACAGGGAACATTTACTGTATTTTAAATGTTAATTTTACCGGGTCTCTCTCCATTGGCCCCTGGGCTCTCTTGTTCCTCCTCTTGACTATGGGTGTCTTCGGGAAGAGGCCTGGAGACAGGAGTATATTGTATGAATATGCAGATTTGCAGAGAGATATGCATGTGTTGTTACTACTTGGACAGTATACAGTATGTGATCGCTCTAGATTACATTGTGGTCAAAGGTTAGGAACATGTTTGTGGAAGTATTGGACCCAGGGTTATACATATCTTAGTTCAGGTACTAGGTTGTTACCAACCCCAAAATGAAACAGAAAAAGAAATCAAACTACTGCACAGGGAAATAAGGGGAGAATGGGGAGCTGCAGTTGTAGGACACACTGGGGTCAGCAACAAATGGTGGGATAAGGCTGGTGCTGGTGCTGTCTTTCAGCCTTTAGAGGAAAGTGAGAGGGGTGGCACTCTGAGTGACCAAATATAGGGCTTTTGATCAATAACAGGAAGGGATAGATATATAATAATAGCAACAACAACAATAATAATAATAATAATAATAATAATAATAATAATAATAATAATAATAGTATAGAAAAAAATATAGGTACAAGATGTTTGGTGAGTCACACAAATGCTGAACGTGCATTAAGATGGTGTCATCCACACATTTCCGCAGTGCAACATTTTGTGAGTGCATCATTATATATTAACATCTGCACATCTAATTTCTTTTAAAATCATAAGAAAACTAGAAAAATAAGTTCCAGAAGAAACTTTGTGGGCTTACAAAGTCTTATGTTGGTTGTAGAAAAAGTTTAAAGATGGTTTGGGCGATAGATGGTGAAAAAGATGGTACAGTAGTTGAACGGTTAGATAGACATAAGGTTGAAAAGACAGGACATTAGATACATACTGTAGTATGTTAGAAGGTCACAGATAGATACAGTTGATAGATTGGATGACCCAGGGGTAGTTTAGTGGAGTGGCTAGAGAATTGTTGGTTAACCGGATGTGTTTTTGGAGTTACAAAAAATTCAAGGTATTAGGTAGGTATAGAAAACTTTTATCAGGGTTGATAAGATTGTCTGGGTAGTTGAAAGAATAGGTTGGTTCGTGTAAGGAAATTTGATCAGTGATAATGCTATCAAACAGGTCTGTCTAGTCACCATATGGGAACAATGAATAAGGGGCCTCAGCGACACCTCTGAAACTGCTATCTCCCATTTGAATGTCAGACAGATGCTTTTTGGAACTGCAAGACATCTTATTTCACAAGGGTGAAATTCCTACATAATGTTGGTTGGTTGGTTGATTGGATGGATGAATGGATAGATGAGTGAGGGGAGGTATAGAAAGATCAAAACGATTAAGATGTTAATCAGTATGGGTTATACTGAGTGAAGCAGGAGTGACTGATGAAAGGATGATGGCTAAGTAGTTGAAAGGTTAGGACTGATATAAGGTGAAGCAAGCCCACCTAATTATGCACGTTTGCCAGTGGTGAGTAAGCACACATACCAACGCTGCTGTAGCCACTTACTGAAACGATGTCGGAGGTACTAATTGATGGCCAAGCACACACAAACACATGCAAGGGACAGGATTTTCATATCCATCCAAAAAGGCAAACATTTTTCCCTGTGTTAACGGATGACAGAGACATTGAACGACCTGTCCCAGTTTTACTTTTAACTTTTTACTGTTAAATGTATGTATAATTTGTCCCTGTCTGAACCGGCCAAAAAGTGGACTGCCACAAGCTTGCCACTAACCTGGGGAACTCCTCATCCTGCCACTCCTCCCTCAGCTCCATGTCCTGGATGTAGGGCGCCGCTTCTGGACTCCTAGAGGGAACACAGAACAATACGGTTGTGTCTCAATGGTCTGGCTCAACAATTACAAATATTTGGAATGGAACCATAACTAGTTACTTTTTCTAGTAATTCCTTTGTGGCCGCTGAATTAAAAAAGACTGGATAGATTACAACCATTTTCACTCACTACGTGTTATCAGAACATGGAATAACATTGGGAATAAGAGAGTAAAAGACATTGAAGACTATTGGATATCGAGCAACATTGATCCCTAACTCAGAGAAAACAGAGATTATGCTACTATGTTCCAAAGCACAGAAACACCTCATGTCAGGTATGACATATACAAAGTAGACGGCTGCAGTGTTGTACCAAATAATAATGTCAAAGACCTTGGTGTCATCCTTGACCCTGAACTCACATTTAATGCACACATCAAAAACACATCCAGAGCACTTTCACCTTAGCAACATTGCTAAGGTCTGGAATTTTGTATTGTTTCATGACCCAGAGAAATTGATTCAAGCTTTCATAACATCACGACTTGACTACTGTAATGCGTTACTATCTGGCTCCTCCAACACTTGCCAGTCTGCAACTGGAACTCTCCCTCCCCCAATACCATTGTCATTATTTCACAGTGTTAATAGTGTTTTATTCCATATTATATGTATTGTTTTTGTATTGTTGTGAAATGTCATATATCTTTGTAAAGTGTGTTGAGACACCTGTGTGAAATGCACTTTAAATAAAGTTTGATTTGATTTGATATCCAAATCAAATACAGAGATTTTAGGACTGTATATCTCCAGAACCCCATTGCCTATATAACTTTGATAATCGCAGATTTAAATCATAGGCTTCTAATATTGTTTTAACTGATTCAAAACTATTAATAGCTGTCTGTCTGTAAACTGATTAGAACTGTTTTATAAAACTCCAAAAGGTATACCTTAAATGCACAATATGGGATCTGGTATCTGGAATCTTAATCTGTCCAATGCTAATTTCTTATACAGTAAATGCCTCATGAGCTAAGCACACCTGTCTTACCCGATTATTACCCAAAAGTTAAGGTTGTATTAGTCCTTTATTGATAAACCCAAGAAGGTAAACACACATTGTAGAATTATAAAATATGTATGTTCAAAACTATCATGTCTACAGTAACAACAGTAACATAAAACATGACCTCAATGAATATGAACATTGTTGTTGGGCTTGTTTGTTCATGTGCAGTCACAGCTATGTTGACAAAGAGAAACATGGGAGGCATGCCAAGGCGACACAAAAACATCACAGTGATGTTAACCTTAAAAGAGAAGCTTCTTCTGTTAGAGCTGCCTGTGCACCTGTTTTCTTAATGTCTAAAGAGCTCCAAGCTCAAACACACACACGCACACACACACACACACACACACACACACACACACACACACACACACACACACACACACACACACTCCCTGTGAGAAGAGCACTCACGTTCTCCCTCACCTCCCTCTCCAATGCATAGAGTACACATACTGACAGACACACAGCTCCCTTTGACACACACATCCAAGTGCAGCGGCTAGGGAGAAAAAAACCCACTACAAAAGTGAACAACTGGACTTACTCCATGTGTATGTCCTCTGGTTGTCATTGGCCTGCACTACCAATGTGTCACACTGAACAAGGTCTCAGGGCAACTGAGTCCAACAGCACCCTCTGCCAATGTGCCATGAGTAGTACATAAAAATATGGCCAGGCATCTTTCCTGGAAAAACTCTTGGCCCCATTTCAAAGTTGTTTTCTATAATGTAGATAATTTCATTCAGAAATGCAATACATTGCGCTTTACAATATAGAGGTGTGCTTCCCATAAGACCACAAGCTACTTGTACAAAACATAGTCCTTTACTGTTGCCTGTATAAATATATATTATGCAAAATAGCAGATGGTATGATGCATGTATTCATGTAAACAATAGATATTTTAGCAGATATATCCACTTTCACTTCTTCAAATCTACCTTCCTGTATCCAACAGTATACTGTATTTGTCCAATCCCATTGTGTAAATATCGAAATAACAGGTAAACATAGGTCACATACCTTGCAGCCATTCCGCTACATAAACGGCCAATCATGCAGAACACTCTATTGATCCCATAAATCTTAAACTGTAAAAAAATCTAATGGATGCAGAAGTGAAGTCTTCTGAGGTAACCCCCACAGCAAATACTAGGCTATCTTATCTTAGCCAATCAGCGGGCTTTGTACCTGGTGACACGTTCACTACACCTGAGAGGTGATGTTCGGTCCAGTCGCCAGATTTAAAAAAATCACCTCAGTTTCTCAACTACTATGCTTATGAAGTTCATCATTCCGAATAGTTAAGATTATCTGCCAGCGCATACTTTAGCGCCTACTCTCCGTCGCCACCGATTGCATGACATGTGTGGTCAAAGTATCCAGCAAGGTAGCCCACAATAACAATGTCCACACATATTTTCAGATACCACATACGAATTAAATCTGGACTTCAAATAAATAAATGCCAGCCGAAGCCTTTGAAAGTATTTAAACCATATAAAGTGAAGACATTGTATCTGGACACTCACCTGTGTTGTAAGAAGATTTGTTCATATCATGATCATGTTCAGATCATGGATAAAAAAATAAAAAAAATAATCATCGCCTAACAGTCTGCAACACTTGCGCAACATCTTACAACACAGAAAGGAAACTGTTCCTGTGTTACTCAAGTCTCTCTCCACTTTTTAAAAAATACATCTATTTTTAAAGTTGAGAAGAATTATTTAAAAAAATATTAAATAGACTTGCCAGTCGAATGAGTATGGACTGTGTGTGTGTGTGTGTGTGTGTGTGTGTGTGTGTGTGTGTGTGTGTGTGTGTGTGTGTGTGTCAGTGTATAGAGTATGTGAGTGAGTTTGTGTGCCTTGAATTCAGTGATATCAACTTAGTTATCTCAATAGGTGTCCTATTATCACTTAATCATGTAAAAGTGGAAACCTGATAATCTTGTTTGGTCTCATCTTCAATGAGTGTGTGCTCTACTGCACATTCCATACCCATTGTGTAATGTATCATTTAGACAAAAGAAAACATTTTTGTCAATGGGTCTACGTTACACACCCTGCATCCAAGACACATTAATTTCACTATTGTCTCCAGACCTTGGCCTATACCCACAGGTAGTAGTTCACAATCAGGCTCTATGAAAACCCCAACAAACACAATATTGACAGAGCACATTGCCTAGCACCGAGCTGCTTCACCATCTTGTGGAGTTGTCATAAGACACAGTGTGATGTGGACGTTTGTCAAAAAGGCTGATATTAGTGAAAAGAGGGTGGGGAGAGAAGACAGTCGCTGTTGCAGTGTTGTTGTTGGAGTATTACAAGGGTATATCCTCCATTGTCCTCTATGTTAAAGGAAACCCGATCTAGTAATGGCAGCTGCTTATTGAGGCGGTCTTTTGTTGCCTTGGCCTATGGAGAGCAAAATATTGCTGCTGGATTGAGAAATTAAGACTTAACTAAATGATTGTGGGATGGACAAAACTCTACACTTGTTCAAACATGACCTTGAATTTAGGGAGGTTCCTCAGGAAGGAAGTGTGATGGATACAAATGTGCTCACTGAGTGGCTGGTGGATGGATGACTCAGCAACTATGCTGGATGCAGAACTAGACCAGCCCAGTACAGCTCAGCTCTGTAGTGTAATTTAGGGCAACGTGAGGTATTTAACATCAAGATCAGTATGATATGGCAATGTTATAATCTGTGTCACCGACAAGCCAGAATGCACCTTTAGGTATTTCTGTTCCTTGTGGTAAAAATCTGAGCTGGGGTTTTAGATTTATTGTTACTTCTTAGGCCGATTTCTCAGACACAGATTAGGTCGAATCTTAGCCTGAAACACTTTTTTGTAGAGATTCTCCATTGAAAGTGGAAACATTTTAAGTGAAGTGACTAACAAGGCTCTGTGTCTCAATACATTTAATGTGTGATTAAATCCAGGATTTAGCTTAATATATGTCTGGTAATCCCCTATCCCCTATACAGACTATATATATATATATTATAACTAATAAATAAATAAATAATTATTCTCAGGCTAAATTCATCATAGAATACCATGGGTAAGCACACAGCTTCATTTTACAACTTCATCAGTTTCAATATCACTAGAGTGGGCCTTTAAATATAGGAGAATAAGGCATTGTTGAATACAATACAGTGTCCCTAATTTGAGCATGGTTAAAACTTTGCTCCATAGAAACTGATGCATCAATTCCAATTTCAAAAGCCACAAATCAAGCTTGAATCTAGATCAAACAGTTCCCGAGAAGCATTTGTTGAGCCACGACTTCCTGGATGGATGAAATCTCCCCTCTTCACTGCCAGTTTATTTACACAACAGTGGGTTGTGATCTCACTTCCCCCTTCAGTAACCTGTCAATAGAACAGCCTCATGACATGGGTGTTTGAAAGAACGAACACACGACTCAATCTCCCACACTCCAATAGGGGACACCACTTCCTGTTTTATTTCAGGAAACCTACTCTACTCAAGAGTGCCCCATGTGACACTTATGAAACTATGGGTTTCCACAGAATCAGCTGCCAAGCAGAGTTAGATGGACATTGGTTTAACAAACTCACCCATTTAGCATATACTGGTCTCCCTGATCAGAGTAGGTTCCCATGTTGTCCACCGTATCAGCCAGATCTGATGTCCACTTCAGTAACGCAAGGACGCATCAAGAAAAGTTTGACTTCCAAAACAGACTAATCCGTCTCATCTGCCTTTCTCCTGAGGAAGTCTTGTTCATGTGGTGGGGTTGATGTGAGCATTGTGTCTTTATCCGTCAGCGAACTCACCCTGTCCCTACAGGTTTTTCAGCATTTCAGCTCCGACCTGTTTAGCACTTCACTCCCTATTGGCTGAGCTCACCGGGACAGCCACAGGGATTAGTCAGTAGAGTGGAACGTTTCAGAGAGCCTTGCCGGTAGAAACGTAGTACATACAGCAGGTAGAAATGTAGTACCTTGGGCAGAGCAGCACAGCTACATAGTCTTTGAAGTCTGCATCATAAGTGAGGTGTGTCCATTCTATACATGACATTTCTATCTGCAATGTTCTGAATATGGCTTCCTATTGTGTGAGCCAATAGGAAGCCTGCCCCCATGTTCCTACATACATCACAGACGGTGAGGTAAAAAGAATAAGAAAAAGATAAAACAGAATGTGCTGCCCTCCATGGCCACACTGAAAATGTAAAAAACATTTAACAGACGCTTTTATCCAAAGCGTCTTACATTTGTCTAAGTAAGTGAATCATCTATACATCAGTCATCATAAGAAAAACAAATCTATGCTTGGACCAGGGGCCATTGGCAGTCACAATGCTAGAAGAAGGAAGAATTGCTTTCTTTTTTTTCCTTTTTATTATTTACAGGGGGGTAGTGGGGATGAAGAGGTCTTTAGGAGGGACAGTCAAGATGTAGCCTGAAGAGATGGGTCTTCAGTCTATGGCGGGAGATAGGTCGTGACCCTGCAGTCCTGACAGCAGTGGGAAGTTTGTTCCACCAGCGGGGTGCCAGTACAGTGAAAAGCTGTGACCGAATAGCGCAACTGCTGCATCCACGTAGAGGCGGCGGTGCCAGGCGGCCAGCCGAGGTGGAAGAGCGGAGTGATAAGGCAGGGATTTGGGGGCTGATCATTGCGTGGTGTAAACATTTTATAGTGGTAAATATGTGCATATGCTTAGAAACAAACCAATATTGACAATATTTTTAAATGCAATTTTAGAGCCCAAAACTACAAAATTCAATTTCTTCCACCGAATGTCATCTCAGCATATCTGCTTGCTAACATCTACCTAAATACCTTTAAAGCAACACAAGTGTGGTAATTAATGAGATGAGATTTAAACACAAAAAAATAGTTTTCCAAATTGTTTTAATACTTCAACTGTTATTTTAAACACATCAGATGATAACATGTTATGTCTAAAAGCAGCCTTCTGATTTTGCTATTTGTTTCCATACAAAAATGTATATGTTGAATTTTCTCAAAGAGCATATTTGTTTTGATTGTCTTGCTTTGCAACCGAATTATATCGCTAATACACTAATGAATATACACCTTTTAGTGTAGAATAGAGCTGCATTTTAAAGAACACTTCTCATCAAGGATGGAAACATTACAGAGATAATCAGATGTTTGGCACTATAAAAACACAGTACCTTCAGGTATTGCTTTTGGTTTCTTCCGTTTCAAGGTTTTGCACAAGTCTGATTTCAGATAGATAAGGAGGTGAATAGGATTACATATTCCTTAACATTGTCATAATCCAAAACATTAACATTAACATTGCATCAACACTGTCAGAAGGTAATTATCACTGGTACCAAGTGCTTTAAAACAATCAAAATTAGGGTAGCATATCCGGCACAAAATCAAATCATATTCACAGATTATGTACATGCAGCCTATGCAGTAGGCTATATCTCACATTTCATTTGGGGAATTTACTATATATATCACTGCAAGGTAGTGTTGTGAAATGGAAGGTTCAACATACATTTTGTGACAATAAACAATCATTCAGTGAATTATTGCATGTCTAGTAATAGCACATTAAAACTTTTCATTATCTTCAAACTGCTCCTTGAATATATAAATGCATCACTACATATCGTTCAATATAGGTTGTTGTTATCTAATGGTGAAATGTACCAATACAACATACAGTATAATGCAAACACACACACACTTTTCATCTAGGTGCCAAACAGAACTGTGCAGGCTTACTTTAAAAAAAGGTTTGCCCTCCAAATAGAACTGAACTCCACTAGAACATCAATGGAAAAACATGCATACCCATATCACCGCAGGCATGGTTTGCTTCTGTACCATAGTAAAAAAAAAAAAAAAAAAGACCCTTGTTTGAAACTTGAATTTACCAATCCGGAGGAGCAATCTTTTCTTAGACACCTTCAGGATGATCAATAACTTTTGATGTATTTTTAAGGATGACTTTTTGTTATCAACCTCAGTGAAAACTAATTTCATGAACAGTAAAATCATACCAAAATGTAATGTTTGCCAATATGCTGATTAGAAATGTGTTTGAACATGCCAGTTACTGTGCTGCGAATAGGTTCATTGTGTACGGCAATTTCAAGTTGTCCGAAATATCTGAAATCCTGAGATGCTACACTATATTTGTATATTTTCAGCCACTAAATGAGCGCTCACAAGCCAAAAACAAAACAAAAATCCTGTTGCATCTAAAGGATAACAGAATTCTTCAGCAACTTTTTCCTGACTTCCCACTAAATCATTTTCAAGGACTGTCATAACTGACCACAATCCTCTGAATGAGTGAAAAACAATCCCCTCTAAAATACCTACAATTCCATTATCTTGTCCTGAAAATGGAAACCAGTGTTCCCAGTCCCTGTTCTTTCCAGCTGTACTTCACAACCCTGCATATTCAGAAAACACTCGAAACTCACTTTCAAAGGACATTGAGCAGATTTGCGGCGTTTTTCTTTTTTTGTCCAGCTCCTGTGCTCAACTGGATTTGCAGAAATGCTCTCCTTTAAAGAGGAACTGAAGCTAAAAAACAACGGTCAATGAACCCAGTATTTTCATGGGTCCATGTTTTTTATTCTTTTCCGAGAACAGAGTGATTGGCGGTGAACTGTGACATCCCAATTCACCCTGATAAGGTTTGATGGTTGTGCTTTGGCTGGAACATCAAACCACACCTCACAGAAACACAATCTCCTTCTCAGTTGCACTTTAGAAACAGAGGAGGAAAATCAAGGCAGAGTAAGCCAGTGCAGTCCCTTTAAGAAAGAACTCTCTGGCCATCCAGGTGTTTATAATAAGATGTGGGGTGAAATGGGATGACCGGCAGTAAGTGTGAACATGGCTAAGACGTCAGTGCCCCAACACGTTCTCTTCCTCCTCGTCGGCCATCTTGCTAAACTTTTCCACAAGGGCCTCTTCGCTGATATTGGGCAACCCATTGTCCAGAGGACATCCCTCCACCAGACTGTTCATGGGGGTGGGAGGAAAGTGGGAGTCTTCCTCTATCCCAGCGTCCACAAGGTTCTCTAAGTTCCCACAATGCTCCCTGTCCCTGAGGAAGTCTTTGATGATGGGCAGGACCTTCTTGCGGGAGGCCAGCGTGTTGCCCTGGAGATAGGCATCGATGTCTGAATAGGGGCTACTCATAGGAGACAGGCTCAATCTGGGGTTCTGGGCTTGCTCCAATGCTCGGCTTATCTGCAAGAACATAGAAAACACAATGAAGGCCTTCCAAGTTGATGGCAATGAAACAGTCTGCTTAAACATTTTTTTAGTAATTTAAATAGTGCTCTATTTACCAACACTGTAATACTGATCATAGTGAATAGTTTGATGAAAATTGGCATTGGTATCAACTAAGAATATTTTATTTGATTATAGTTATCATGATGTATAGCTTTAGTGTACACTTTGCCTATCCACAGGAGGTACTTGGGAAGACTTATAAGAGCATAGGCCTAATGGTAAAATGATCATGAGGGGGAAAATTGGCAGAGAAGAATATGATTGGATTAAGTAATAAAAAATGTTGAGCACCACTGATTTAGATGTAGACACTCCTCTGTCAGGCACTCCTCTCTGACACTGGAGTTGACTGTCAGTACAGCTCTATTCTGGCTGAGTTCGTACAGTATAGGAAACAGGAGTCATGTAGTTCCTACCTCCTCCCTGTAGAGGGTGCTGGAACTGTAGACAGCCAGCTGTCTGAAGGGCTTGCTGTTATTCTTGAAAGAGATAGTCATAGCCACCAACAGATTGTAACTGTGTTTGTGGCAAAACTCACACAGCTCCTGCTGTAAGCTTTGTCTCTGGAGAAAAGCCTGTGGGATGACATGTATTGATAATTGAGTGAGTTTATTTGGTGGTGAAGAAGGTGTGGTCTCTACGAGCTATACAGGAAGACCTTTGGAGTTTAGTGTGCTTTCCCCCGCAGATCACACACTCCAGAAAGGTTCATACATATAAACATCGGGTCTCCAATAGACTCATACATACAGAAGTGCAAGTACACTCCTTGTTCACATGAACACAAAGACAGACACAGACACACCCTGTCTCAATCATATCATTTCTATTTTTGAAAGACTGGCAGTGTGTGGTTTGTGGGTGGTTCCACCCGATTTGTCATGTGGTATGTGTGCTCTTCATGAATTGGCTGCAACATTCCAGTGTTCATGATTTGAGTGACTGCACAGGGTGTGTGTGTGTGGCAGTAACACAGGGAGAGCCACTGATAACGCAGGGTCTTACAAAGAGGTCACAGGTTAGTATATTTCTTTTCTGAACATGTATTATATCAGCGGTGGGGTTTGAAGATGAAAACTAGCAAGGGCAGTGCACTTGTACACATCTGCTGCAAAGCAGAGTCATTTGTTTAAACAGACGACTGTGTTTTTCATATATTCACAATGAATTGCTATGATAACAGAGAAGTGAGCACAAGGTACAGTAAAAAACCTTTGTATGTCAATGATATTCAATGCCTAAGATGCACACCCACCTCCAAAGTCATGTATATGACACTGACTGCCAGGTTCAGACCTCCTCCTGACGCTGCTTTCATGTCTTTCAGGAGCATCTGCTCAGTGGTGAGACCTGTAACAGAGAGAGAGGAGTGTTCTAGTCAGGACAGGCAAGGTGTACGGACATGTGTATGCTATACTGGTGTGTGTGAAATGTGAACAAATGTCATTTCCTTTTCGGAACATTTCATCTCTTGCTTCGGTATCAGTTCTGAGGTACTGTACCTGACACGTCGAACTTGGCATTCTGCAGGGACTGGAAGAGGGCACCCCTCGGTGGAAGATTAGGGAAGCGCATCTCCAGGAGGACAGCATACTGGCTATCTTTGGGGGTGACCTTCCCTGCTTCGGGGGCCATGTTCACACAATCTAAGACTATGGTGCCTGCAGTCACAGAAAACAAGGCTTCATTTACACCAATGTATGCAATAAAGAAGACAATTCTGTTGTTTTCACACAGTGAAAAGGGGAGGTCTGACAGTCGTCTGCATAAGCCTTCATAATGGGCCTGAGCGGTAAAACGCTATTAATAATTATCTTCTTTTTTTTGTTGTTGATTCGATAATGATAAAGATGTTATGGCTGTTATAGTGGTAAAGAGCTGTGTGTGTGTGTGAAGCAGCAGCACTTTAAATGTCCAAGACAAATTTCCCTCTGAGGACAATTAGTATATCCTATCTTAGTTTAATACAGTATATAAACAGTATGGCTTTTCCAAAGACAATTGATAACAAGCAACACTTTGTTTTATCGTCAAGTCTTGTGCCAACTACACAACCTGTCTTTCTCAGTGGTGCTAGGCCTATCGACTTTTGACCATTTTCTAGAAGGGTTTCTCTTTTTAAATTTCATGCATACAGAATAACAGATACAGATAGTGACCTCTTAATCATGCCTACTACCTATCATGCCTATTTTTGGTTGCCTGGTATTGCCTTGAGACATTTGAACCCTCTGGTTTCTTCAGGCTTCAGTCATATTATTTAAATATGTGTGTTGTTTTTTTAAATGCAAGTACACACAATTGTCAGACAGTACACAGTTGTACTCAACAAGAAATGGAAAAAAGTTGGAGCGAGTTGGATCTACGTCTGGATACAGCCTGGCAAGCTTGCTCTTAGAAAGATGGAGTCTGGAATACTTTAAATTGAAGCAAACAATGTCTGATGCAAATAGATGTTGAATGTATCCTCTCAATTGCATCTGAGAGCTCACAATCAAAGTCCTCCTCCCATAATTCCTTGAGGTGGTTAAGGAACGGGGAGGAAACCATTTTAATAGTGCTATACAGCCTAGATACAAGTCCCCTTTGCCGTGGATGCATATCTAAACACTCTTCGGCTAAACACTTTTCAGCCACTAGGTGGGAGTGATGGGAAAGAAGAGAAATGCTTTTTTTAACAAAGTTGTGAACCGGTAAGTACGTAAACCTGTAAAATGTGAGTGTGGGATATTGCATCCTCTCACTAATTGTTCAAAAGACAAACAAATTGTCCTGAAAAAGATCCTTTACCCGTTTCAGTCCATTCCTGAACCATAGCTGGAATGCTGCATCTATGAGTGAGGGTGGAAAAAGGGCATTAGCCATAATTGGGAGAGAGGGCAAAGCCTGTCTGTGTTTGAAACGGGTCCTGAACAAACTGGGACCATATCCTGAGATGAGCTATGGAAAAAGAGTGATTGTTGCCTGCAGACTCCAGGGAGACCAACCGTGCATCCAGTGCCTCACTGTTGCCGTTAGCATTATCGCTGGCTAATTTCAGTTCCACCCTCAAATGGTCAACCTGGTTTCATATTTCGGTGGATTGGCTCTCCCCTTTTTCGTAGATTCTGGCGAGTAGTTCAGCCTTCAGCTTGTCGATAGCATCTTGGCTGGGTTCCAGTGAAGGTGCATTCGCATTTGGGCTAGCAGGAATAACATCACTCCTGCTGCAAGCACGTGTCAGGCATTTTTCGTTTGTTAATATAGAAGTAGAATCCAAATATAAAGCCAAATGAATGGTTGTGGGTCTGCTGAGTGGTGTTCTAGATAAATTCATGTGTAAATAGCTTCACTATCAAATAATAATTCTAGCAAGCTCAGAGAAAACCCATCCTCACATGGCACCGCTCAGACATTATTTAATGTTCATTGTGATAATTATCGTTATCGACCAATATGAAAAAATACATCAAGATAACATTTTTGGCCACATCGCCCAGCCCTTCTTCATAGAACAATGTCCATATTTGTAATTTCGATTAGAGCAGGACAGATATATCAGAGCACTGATATTATCGGCCTTTTACAGAAATATCTGTATTGGCATATATTCCTCCGATAATGCACCAAGGTGCATCAGTCTGACATTCCAAAATTATACAATCTGAGCAAATATTAGACATATATGGATTTTTATGAAAGAATAACATTGTTTCTTGGCATTTTCTGTTACTGGAGTGCCTACTGAAGTGGCTGAATTTAGCAAAGTAGCGTTAATTCGATTAATCAACCAATGTGACTCGTCTGTAATATGTACATCAGCAGTGGCTTCAATTACCGTATAAGAGCTGGGCCATCTGTTGGTCGAGGATCTCGGGGGCCTTCTGGAAGATGCGCTCGGTCACCAAGGTGACGCAGGATCCCACGGTCTCTATGGTAACAGGACAGGAGGGGGAGGGGGCTCTCTCCAAGCGGTGATGGTCTATCACGTCCACTACCACCTCCTCCAGGTCACTGTCGGAACTGCAAAAAAAGAAAACAATAATTGAATCCATTTATTGTTTTCTTATTGTACTAAACTTTGTTTAAATTTCTCTGATGAGATGCTATTCTGACGATGTCATGTTCGGATTCATTGGAAAGCAGTCTATTGGAGCTGCTGCTAACTGTCGGTAGCATAGAGAACACATTACCAGAGAGGCCTATGAGGACAACTCAGTGTAAAATCTAATCATGAAAATAGGCTGAAGATCGCAAAAGACAAATAAGTAGCAGCACAAATGACATATGATACAACATCTTGACCCTGACCTGGGCAGCACGTTGTGGTCCACCAGAGTGAGGGCCAGCCGCCCTGACAGCTGAAGACCCCGCAGGTCCACCTCATCTCGGAACAGCAGGTTATCCTGGGAGAGACCGCTCTCTCTCAGCAGGAAAACATTGTCTGTGCGCAGTGGGAATTCTCCCCGAGGAATATTCAGGACAGGCAGAGCAGTTTTCCCAGAGTCAAGTGTCTGGTAAGGGGAGAGAGAGGTATATGTGATCCGACTCTATATCCACTCCCTAACAGATGATATACATTGAGTTTATCGCTATCACAATACAATTCAGTTATTGCAGATATTAGGCCTCATTGAAAACGGATAGACTATGCCTGGCTGGATATGCACACGTGAAATGGCTGTCACTCCTTAATCACAATCAAAGATACCCGTTTGCTGACATGACAGGTCCAAGGAGATGAGGTTTTGCCGCATGAGCACCTTTACCTGTTCGACATGACGTATCCCAGTTTTGAAATAACAATGCAAATAACCGGCACCCTGAAATCTCCCAAAGGCATCTTAATATCGATAAAAATCATCTTTATACCCAAAGCTGTGCTGGAAAATGTTAGGTTACGGTATGTAACCCCAGTTCTCTGAAGCAGAATCTCACCAAATTGCCACTCTTTTCCAAGAGTCAGCCATGCAAAGCACTCCCAGCCTGTTCCAGGCATGATTGAATAGGGTTTCAGTGAACAGGGTATGCAGAGGTGCATATCCCATAGTGTGATGTCGAACCGAGTCGACTGAAAGAAAACTCAAAATAATTTTCTTAATTTTTTATTTAACCTTTATTTTACCAGGGGAATGCCAGTGAGATGACGAGACCTCTTTTTCAAGGGAGCCCTGGCTAAGAAAGCAGCAACACAGTTTAAAACAGCAAACATCATCGGTCCTCTGTGGCTCAGTAGGTAGAGCATGGCGCTAACAACGCTTAGGTTGTGGGTTTGATTCCTGCTGGGACCATTTATACTGAAATGTATGCACTCACTGCAATGTAAGTCGCTTTGGATAAAAGCGTCAGCTAAATGGCATATATATCTGCAGAGCAACACAACATACAAGCAACATATAAGCAAGCATATAAGCAAACACCAAGAGCACAAAAGGCAAAGCACACAAGCAACACACAGGATCCTATGTGCAACAGTAGACACACAAAAGCAACACACAATCAGCATCAAAAGGTATAAAAGCAAGACACAGAACACAACACACAAGCAAAACATCAAAGCACATAAAAAACTAAGCATGCAGTAACAGTAAACACCTCGCAGAAGCATAAGAAGACAGGAGGAAACAGGTCTAGTGGAAGCAGTTACAGACTCATATGGAGTCTGCCTCCATGTCCTTCACTAGACTTTTGAAAGCCCCGACCGGGATCAGCTCCTCAATTTGTAAGTCTGTCTGTAAGTGGTTCCAAGCTACAGGGGCGGCGAACCTAAAGGCCTGCTTCCCAAGTTCAGTGCGAACCTTAGGGACGTTAAGTAAAAGTGTGCCACTCAAACGCAAACAGTAATTACTAGTAATTATGGTAGAGCACATCACAATATTGCATAGTGTGCAGATAAACCAGAGAGTTGATTGGCTAAACTCAATAATTATAAAATGAAGAAAGGGAAATCTGGGTTTTTATTTTATGGGGTTTTGTGTCAGCACTACTGATATGCCTGAAAAGTAACAATGTAAGTAACTGAATATAAATCAAGGTCTTAACTCATGCTGGCCCTTGCTAAATGCATTTTTTAATGCATTAAAAAGAGCAAGCGCCATTCTCAGTAGGGTGTGAATTGAATAGCTCTTTCTTACTCTTACCTTGGACAGAAAGTATGCGTACGCCAGGGCTGACACCATGGAGTCAAGGTCGCAGGCTTCGTTCCCCAGGACCACGTGGAACCCAGGGTTGTCCTCTGCGTTCCCCTAGGATGCACAAGGTT
Organism: Argentina silus; assembly: GCF_951799395.1. Taxonomy (NCBI): domain Eukaryota; kingdom Metazoa; phylum Chordata; class Actinopteri; order Argentiniformes; family Argentinidae; genus Argentina; species Argentina silus. The sequence goes on from NC_139664.1 coordinate 21,823,578, forward strand.
AGTACCTCTGGTTATCCATACTGTATTGCTGTATTCCATATCAGCCTCTAGACTAGCCCGCACTCACTAGTCACTCTTGTGGATCTGATAGATGTAAACAACATGGCTATGTACAGTGCCTATGAAGTCGACACATCCGGCACAATTTTCACATTTTGTTGCATGATGTCACCAACTCTAGCTCTTACTCCTTGTCCTCTTTTTTCTTTGTTGTGAACTAAAGCATTAGATCACTTTGATTAATGATTAATAGATGTATCTGTCCTAAATGTATGTGATAGTGGAGGGTGAACAAAGACCCTGTGGCGATGACAAAAGCCCCACCATGTGATAGTTAGCAGTTGGCTTCTGTTCATTCAGAGAGGCAATTACAAACATACTGCTCAACCAAAATCTACAGTAGATACCGTACAGTCTGATACCGACATGTGAAACAGCCTACAAGTCTTGAGGGGAGGAAGAAGTGTGATATGACAATAGTATATGAATTCCAAATTATTCTTCCATCCTGCCTGTATCTTTTATATCATGTCCTCTTCACTGTCTCTACCAACAGTCTCCTTTTATTTTTTGCACGTATATGTTTAGTGTCAGACAGGTGAGAGTAAATTACCGGGGGCATCATTACCCATATTGTTCTGTCACCTTTGTTTTCAGATCAGTGCAGATGAAAGAGGAAACAAGAATAAGAAGACAACTGTACCCTTTTACTTTCTACCCCTCCCGATCCCCAGGGTGCACACACTAGAATGATACACTTGCACTAAAAGCACTCTGTGTGTTTGTTTAATGTTGACTGTGTGTGTGTGTGTGTGTGCGCGCGCGCGCGCATGCGTCTATTGCCAGACTTCTTCACCATCTCCCCTCTGTACTTTCAGACCACTCTAAAATGTAATCTCTAAAACTTTAAAACTCTAATCAACAAATCACTCAATAAGTTGAATTCAGTACATGATAATAGTTCATGTAATTTTGGAATTAATATCTTTGTTTTTATAGGGTCTCTGATTTGCATAGGAATCAATTACACACTGTGTGGATCAGGTTGTCATTACAAACTGAACAAATGGAGAGGAACAAAACTGCTCAGGAATGCGACCCTGAGGCCTGGGGAAACTTACAAAAACCTACAAAGTTGAAAGATGGAGAGGAAAAAGCACAGTCGATGGGACAACATCATCTCAGTCACTCCACAAAATTGGTCTACAACCAAGTAGCCAAAAAGAATCCCTTAATGGAAAATAATCTCTCTCATATCCATAATTGTGTTTGCAACAATGAATTCAAGTGACACAGCAAAGAAAGTGGCTGAAAATGTGTTTATTTGGTTTTACTACAAAGCATTAAGTTTGGTGCAAATCCAGCACATGCAATGCAGTTTCTGCACCATGTCTCATGTGAAGAATAGTGGTAGCTGCATCAAGTTATGGGTATGTTTGTCACCAGCAGGGACTGGGGAGTTTGTCAGTATCAAGAGAAAATTATTAAATTTGCTGAGTTGGTAGTGACATACCTAATCTACACAGTGTGTAATTGATTCCTATGCAAATCAAAGACCCTATGAAAACATGGATATTAATTCCAGAATGACATGAACTATTATCCTCGCATTAAGATGGCCTCAATTCAACTTATTGAGTGATTTGTTGATGACATTTTTGCATTTTAACTAATTTTAAGAGTGTCATAGGAAAGGGTCTGAATACCCTAAGCGGGTGAAATAAGTATTGAACACGTCACAATTTTTCTCAGTACATATATTTCCAAAGGTGCTATTGACATGACATTTTCACCAGATGTTGGTAACAACCCAAGTAATCCATACATACAAAGAAACCAAAAAAAATACGTTCAGAAATTAAGTTGTGTGTAATAATGTGAAATGACACAGGGAAAAAGTATTGAACACATGAAGAAAGGGAGGTGCAAAAAGGCATGGAAAGCCAAGACAACAATTGAAATCTATCAGTAATTAAAAGGCAATCCAGCCCCCAGCAAATTAATATCAGCTGGTTCAGTCCCAACTGATGGTCTACAAAAAGGTGTCATTGCCAAGGTGTCACACAAGACACATCTCATGATGGGTAAAAGCAAAGAGCTGTCTCAAGACCTTCGCAACCTAATTGTTGCAAGACATAACGATGGCATTGGTTACAGGCGCATTTCTAAGCTTCTGAATGTTCCAGTGAGCACTGTTGGGGCCATAATACGGAAGTGGAAAGACAATCATTTCACCATAAATTTGCCTCGATCAGGTGCTCCTCGCAAGATTTCTGACAGAGGAGTGAAAAGAATAATCAGAAGAGTTGTCCAAGAGCCAAGGACCACTTGTGGAGAGCTTCAAAAAGACCTGGAATTAGCAGGTACTGTTGTCTCAAAGAAAACAGTAAGTAATGCACTCCACCGCCATGGCCTGTATGCACGCTCACCACGCAAGACTCCATTGCTGAAAAAAAAGCATGTTGAAGCTCGTTTAAAGTTTGCTGCACAACATTTGGAAAAGCCAGTGAAATACTGGGAGAATATAGTGTGGTCAGATGAGAGCAAAATTGAACTGTTTGGATGTCATAATACACACCATGTTTGGAGGAGAAATGGCACTGCACATCACCCTAAAAACATCATACCAACAGTATTGGAGGTGGGAACATCATGGTGTGGGGCTGCTTTTCAGTAAATGGTACTGGCAAACTTCACATAATCGAAGGAAGGATGAATGGGCAAATTTAGAGACATTCTTGACCAAAATCTGCTGCCATCTACCAGGATGATGAAGATGAAACGAGGGTGGACATTTCAGCAAGACAATGAGCCCAAACACACAGCCAAGGAAATTCTCAATTGTTTTCAAAGAAAGAAAATAAAGCTGCTAGAATGGCCCAGCCAATCACCTGACTTAAATCCCATTGAAAATCTATGGAAAGAACTGAAGATCAAGATTCATAGAAGAGGCCCACAGAACCTTCAAGATTTGAAGTCAAAGTCAAAGTCAAAGTGGCTTTATTGTCAATTCTTCACATGTCAAGACATACAAAGGAATCGAGAGGACGTTTCTCACTCTCCCACGGTGAGACAGATAAAGTGCCCAGGCACAACAGATAACACATACTAAAAGTAAAACATTCAATAAAAATAATTTAAACAGTGCAAAAAGAGCAGTCGGTAAAGACAGTAAGTAGCAGCCAGATACTGTGTATTCTGTATAAAAAAATAATAGTGCAATAGTGCATTGTAGCAATAGAATAGTGGATTGTCCAGAGTCCGTAGTGTTTTTTTTTTTTTGGGGGGGGGGGGGGGGGGCTGAAGGGTTGGGAGGGGGGGGTGGTGGTTTCAGCTTCTTGACAGCTTGGAGGATGTGGCTGGGGGAAGTGAGGGGAGAGAATTTAGCTTCCTGACAGCTTGGGGTATGAAGCTTTTCGTGAGTCTGGTGGTGTGGGCACGGAGGCTCCTATACCTTCTTCCAGAAGGCAGGAGGCTGAACAGACTGTGTGCGGGGTGGCTTGCGTCGCTCACAATCGAGGTAGCTTTGCGGGTGAGGCGGGTGGAGTAAGTCTCTTGCAGGGAAGGGAGTGGGGCACCAATGATCTTAGCAGCTGTGTTCACAATGCGTTGCAGTGCTTTCCTACTGTGTTCGGTGCAGCTACCGCCCCACACAGTGATGCAGCTGGACAGGATGCTTTCAATGGTGCCTCGGTAGAATGTTGTCAGGATAGGTGTGGGAGCTTTCGCTCGCTTCAGCTTGCGGAGGAAGTAGAGGCGCCGCTGGGCTGTCTTCGCCAGTGATGCGGTGTTGGTGGTCCAGGAGAGGTCCTCACTGATGTGCACCCCCAGGAATTTGGTGCTGCTCACTCTCTCCACAGCAGCACCATCGATGGTCAGTGGTGGGTGTTCGGTGTGCCCTCTCCGGAAGTCGACCACAATCTCCTTCGTTTTGCTGACATTCAGCAGGAGGTTGTTGTCTCTGCACCACGTGGTCAGAAGGTTGACCTCCTTTCTGTAGTGGGTCTCGTCGTTCTTGGAGATGAGACCCACCAGAGTTGTGTCGTCCGCAAACTTCACCATGTGATTGGTGCTGTGGGTTGATGTGCAGTCGTGAGTCAGCAGGGTGAAGAGCAGGGGACTGAGCACACAGCCTTGGGGGGCCCCTGTGCTGAGTGTGATGCTGCTCGAGGTGTTGTTGCCGACTCGTACTGCTTGTGGTCTCTCGCTGAGGAAGTCCAGCAGCCAGTTGCAGAGGGAGGTGTTGAGCCCCAGCTGGTCCAGTTTACAGATCAGTTGTTGCGGGATTATGGTGTTAAATGCTGAGCTAAAGTCTATGAAAAGCATTCTCACATATGAGTCTGCTTTTTCCAGGTGGGTGAGGGCTGGGTGGAGAGCAGAGCAGATTGCGTCCTCTGTGGAACGTTTTGCTCGGTATGCAAACTGAAAGGGGTCCAGGGTGGGGGGGAGGATGGACTTAATGTGAGACATGACTAGCCGTTCAAAGCACTTCATGATGATGGGGGTCAGTGCTACAGGGCGATAGTCATTGAAGCAGGATGGAGCGGATTTCTTTGGCACAGGTATGATGATGGAGGTCTTGAAATGTGATGGGACAGCAGCTTGACGCAAAGAAGTGTTAAAGATGTCCGTGAAGACATCCTTAAGCTCCTCTGCGCAGTCCCTCAGCACACGGCCTGGGATGTTGTCTGGGCCTGTTGCTTTGCGGGGGTTGATGGTAAAGAGTGTCCTCTTCACACTGGCAGCAGACAGGCACAGGACCTGATCGTGGGGGGGGGGAGGGGTTTTCTGTGGGCTTGTAGTGTTTGTTGCTTCAAACCGTGCAAAGAAGCTGTTGAGGTTGTTGAGCAGAGAGATGTTGTTGTCGCAGGTCTGTGGCGCGGGCTTGTAGTCCGTTATGGTCTGAATGCCCTGCCACAGGCTCCGCGTGTCTCTGCTGTCCTTGAAGTGGCAGGTAATCTTGTTGGTGTAGTCCCGTTTTGCTTTCCTGATGCCACGGGACAGGCTGGCTCTCGCTGTTCTTAGGCCATTTTCATCCCCGGCTCTGAAGGCTTTGTCTCTGGCCCTCAGCAGCCGATGGACTGCCCCTGTCAGCCATGGCTTCTGGTTAGCCCGAGTGATGATGGTCTTTTTGTGGGTCACATCATCAGAGCACTTACGGATGTAGGAGAGGACAGTGTCTGTGAGCTCCTCATTGTCCGTATGGTTGTTCTGTGTGGCTGCTTGCTTGAACATGTCCCAGTCTGTTGTTGCAAGACAGTCCTTGAGAGCAGACCTGGACCCCTCCGGCCACACAGTTATCTCTTTCCGGACCGGTTTTCCGACTTTCACTCTGGGCCTATATGCTGGCATTAGCATGACAGTGATGTGATCAGAGAGTCCGATGTGGGGGAGGGGGGAGGCCTTGTATGCTCCTTTGTGAGAAGTGTAGACCAAGTCCAAGGTGTTTTCCCCTCTTGTTGGGAAATTGACATGCTGATGGAGTTTTGGTAGGACAGTCTTAAGGTCAGCATGATTAAAATCTCCAGCGAGGATGGTAAATCCATCTGGGTGTGCTGTCTGTTGTTCACTGATGGCCTGGTACAGTTCACAAAGTGCCGCATTCCTGTCACTGTTGCTGGAGGTTGGAGGGATGTATACTGCGGCTAGCAAGACCGCAGTAAACTCCCTCGGCAGATAGAAAGGACGGCACTTTATGATCATAAACTCCGCCAGTGGTGAACAGTGTCTGCATACTACCACAGCGTCCCGGCACCACGCATCACGAATGTAAACACAAACTCCGCCGCCACGCTGTTTACCTCCGTTGACGAGGGCTCTGTCCGCTCGATAGCATGTCAGCTGCTCAAGTTGTACAGCGGAGTCGGGGATGTTGTCGTTCAGCCATGTTTCAGTGAAAACAAGTACACAGCAGTTACTCACTGTCCGATTCGCTGACCTCAGCAGTCGTATATGATCCATTTTGTTGTCCAAGGATCGTACGTTGGCCAGGATGATGGATGGTATGGCTGGGCGAGTTGGACTAGCCGCTAGCCTAGCCCGGATACCTCCGCGCTTGCCCCTCTTCTGCTTCCTCGCGCACCGCTTCCGACCTCTCCTTTCCGGGGGAGTGGTGGCAGTCGAGTCGAGTCGGGTCGGGTCGGGTCGAGTAGTCGCGGGCCGGCGAAGTAATCCGAGCTCTTTGAGTGTCTCTGTTGTGGTGTCCAAAACGTTGTAAATCTTGCTCTCGCAGATGTCTAGCAGAGCCTGTCGACTGTACTTGTATTTCGACGCAGACAGACGAGACGAACACGACAAACTTTCGGGCAAACACTTATTAAACAAACAAAACACCGCATTCTCTGGAGCGCGAGTGGTCGCTGCGTGTGCACGCGCCGCCATCTGTTGCCGCGCCGCCGAAGACTGTTTGTGTGGAAGAATGGGCCAAAATCACACCAGACTATGCATGCGACTAGGTTCTCCATACAGGAGGCGTCTTGAAGCTGTCATTACCAACAAAGGCTTTTGTACAAAGTATTAAATAAATATCAGTAAGCGTGTTCAATACTTTTTCCCTGTGTCATTTCACATTATTACACAACTTAATTTCTGAACTTATTTGTTTTGGTTTCTTTGTATGTATGGATTACTTGGGTTGTTACCAACATCTGGTGAAAATGTCATGTCAATAGCACCTATTTACTGAGAAAAATGGTGACGTGTTCAATACTTATTTCACCCGCTGTATGTACATGAGGTATTTCTGTATTTCAATTTTAATAAATGTACTGAAATTTCAAAAAATGTGTTTTCGCTTTGTCATTCTAAAGTATTGTGTGTGGATTGATGGCAAATTCTTTTAATTTAATCCATTTTAAGTTGAGTCTATAACAGAACAACATTTTGAAAAAGTGAAGGGGTCTGAATAATTTCCGAAGGCACTGTATATACAATTTTGAAAAAGTAATGTTGATCTTTAAAATGTACATATTGGTGCAATTACATGTAATAATTTTACACATGCCTATTATATTTGTATAAACTGGACTGTACAGAAACATTGTTCAATCATTTCAATTAATCTCTGGTACCACTCTACTCAAGAACACTTCTAGAACATAGATCAGGTGAGTGAGTCTAAAGCAATGTCTTAGCAAATGGCTCTTTACTCTGGCCATACAGCTCAAAGTGTCCTATCTGAACTGAATAGGACACATTATGGACTGTACAAAAATATTTTTCAATCATTTCAATTAATCTGATACCACTAAGGTGGGTCAAGAGCAGCATTGGTTAAAGAGCCATGGATAGGTACTGTTTAAAAAAATAAAATAATAATAATGGGGGGGGGGGGTCGTGCAGACACGTGATGTTCTGATAGCTACAACATGCTTTCAACATCTTGGGGGAGGGGGGGGGGACGTTTGCTAGCTCACTGAAAATGACATGCGACATCACGCACACGATGACAACAGTTTGACAACATGCGGCTTACTCAGAATGTCATGTCATGATTCAGTAAAACACACCAAACAAGCTAGCGAGTTAGCTAGCTAACAAACTAAAAATAGATGAAGCACAACTGAGCCCACATGCGGGACCTTATCATGAAACGTGGCATAGAACTAATGACGAGATAACTAATAACATGCATGTTTCGTGATGAATGTGACCCTCGAGAAACGTTACCTTCAGCACATCGCTGCAGCTCCGTAGGAAAGTCTCCATGCTTTGTTGTCACCTGTGCACTCCTTAGCACCCAACACGTGATCTGTGTTCTCTGAGCTACAATGGTGGAACTCCGCCCACCTCCTTCCGGTCAATGCAAATACATGTAAATGAGGATTTCTTCTAAATAAAAGCGCTCACGTTAAACTTGTTTAAGCATTTAGAAATACTAAATATGGATAAAGAAACCACAAATGATATGTAACTGTATCTGGGAATAAACATGTAATTACCCTTATGAAAAACTGCACTGCATAGCATAGCGGACACATAATGGACTTTACACAAATAATATTCCAAGGCTAGAACATGATTTTTACTTAAGTGGGTTTCAACCTGAGGGGTGTCATACAAAGAATGACTGGCCCTTTACTGTATCCCAACAGTTAAAAGTGCCACCTCCAGATTGCATAGGGAACACATAATGGACTACACTAAATATTTTTCCAGACTAAACATGATTTTTACTACCACTGTACTCAACAACACTTCTAGTATATAGGCCTAGTATTACTGAACACTGATTTGGATAAATCCATTCCCGAAGTTTAGCCTACTCTATATTGAGGTGACGAACGGCAATTAAGATACCGGTAGGCATTTTTTGTTTGACATTTGTTCACAGTTCAGCGAATGAGTGTGTTAGCTTTCTTTTCAGCCAGTTAGCTTTTTAGCCAATTAGCTAGCCTGTGACTTTACACTTGGTGCAGTTACTCGGCCGATTTCAACAGCCTTCAGAACTCAAAATATGTTTCGTGGTTAAGCGACTGAAAATGATGCAGCAAGTCACATGATTTGTTAAGATAAACCATACAATTCGGAAAACACGTTTGCAAATTATGTAACTAAATGCAGTACATCTTAGCGACTGGTCGTCATTTATGATGGGGGGGGTGGGGGGGGGGCTAGCCTCAACCTATAGGGATTTTCCAAAACGATGTTCGTATGCCTGATAATCACGAAACTTTACGCATTTACGCATTTAGGGTGAATCTAGATTTAGTTTGACCACAACACACCATAACTCATATGCCATGGACTAAACCATTTTAATTACTTTTATAATTATCTCCACTCGTTGATCATGCCATATTTAGGCTACCGGTAGGTATCCGCTGTGTGCTTGTAAACGTTCTTTACCAAGTTCACAAGTTCTTTACCAAGTTCACAAGTTCTTTACCAAGCCATGGACTTTTTCTAAATGAAGAAGACTGTATGTGCTATTACAGAGGGAAGTGAGAGTGTCCCCGTTATTAATAAACGGCTTGCTTCATTCACAGGCTTCATTCCATGCATTCTCCTTTTATAGAGGGGCGCTGCATCATTCGTAGGTGACAACATGTTTACTGTACACTTGTTATCTTGAATTTTGGGGACTGGAACCTTGCGTTTTTGGCGGGGTTGGTCTGGAGCAGCCATAACCTACCCTACCTTACCCAAATGACACCCGGCTATTCATGGCATGGTGCTGAAATGGATCCTTTTCATGAATCCAAAGACACTACATTCCTTGGAGAGAACAAGAATTGAGTAAAATACAAACAATACATTTTTGAAAAGATGGGTTTTGAGGGAGCTTTTGAAGGAGGAGAGCGTGCTGGATTCTTTGATGTGGTTTGGGAGAGTGTTCCAAAGAGTGGGGGCTGCAGCGAAGAGAGCTACGTCCAGAGGTTGGCATCAGCTTACCGGACACTGCGGGTAAGGGTTTGCTGGAGGAGAAGGGTGTGTCAGAGAGGTAGGAGGGTGCCATATTGTTGAGGGAGTGGGTCTCTGCAGTGGGTTCTAGTGAGCAGGCGGGCACCTGAGTTCTGAACGTATTGGAGTCTGTTGAGGACTCTGTTGGTGGCCACAAATACAACACTGTTGCAGTGGTCCAGCCTGTAGGTAACAAATGCATGAATGAGGATCACTGCATCACTGAAGGACAGGGAGGGCCCCTGTCCTTAACCCTAACCCTAAGACGGGCAACATTCCTGAGGTGGAAGAAGGCAGTTTTAGCCATGTGTTTGATATTTATGTATTTATTTATGCCATTCTCCATTATGATTGATTTATTGTTTTATTGTTCTATCTTTTTTTTGCTATTTTGTTAATATTTTGTTTTTTGTATTTTTTTTGTTAATATTTTGCTTTTATATATATATAGTTGTTTTTAATGTCCCATGCACCTACCTCACCAAGTTAATTTCCTGTATGTGCAAATATACTTGGCCAAATAAAATAATTCTGATTCTGATGCTGATGTCATTGAAATATTAGACTTATTTACTTTTTTAACATTCCAGTTATTAAGATATAAGATAATTATATTTATACAAAAATGCCATGCTTTTTAAATAAAATTCTTATTTACAGTACTGTTTTCAGTTGTCTGTTTTTAGTTAAGAACCGACAGGATTAAGATGCACTGTAAACCTGGAACATGTGTAAATAGTTTTTAAACCTCTCGTTTTGGGCCTGGATGGTCAATGTATAGTGATACAAAAATAATCTATGAACTGAATAAATGTTTTACGTGATTCAGCCGCACTAGTTTATCGGCGCCAATATTTTGAAGCGTCAGTACTTTCACTTTCACTTTCTAGGTTGGCTCGATCGCGTGCCCTTGGCGTGGGCTCAGTTGAATCCCCACGCACACGCAACACACGCACAGACTGCAGGGCTATAAGCGGGAGAAGCTCACATAAATTAGAATGAAACAAGCAAGCTTTAAATCAAGCTCGTAACCGAAGTCTATTCTCTTGAATAAACAAATGTTAAATCAAAGATACGTCTTGATCATGTGGATAACATTCTTAGTTTGACAGGGAATGACCGTTTTAATCTGGTATTTCTTGCCTGTATGCGGATGATGAAAGAAATACAACCCTGCCCCTTTGCCCAGCCACTCACAAAGTGCCCTCCTGGATGCTGGTTTCCTTGTGTTTTATTGCCACCAGGGGTTTTTCTCCATGCTTGCTTTTTCATGTCAGCAAACACCGCCTGATGGCTGATACTGGAAATGGTATAGAACTACTGAATCCACTGAATGACCAGGTAGTCATACTTCAGCTTCTGAGGAGTTTCTCACAGAGGAGGTCAGACTCTCTTCAGGGAGAGAGGGTCGACTAGACCAGTGGTTCTCAAATGGGGGTACGCGTACCCCTAGGGGTACGTTGGAGTACTGCAGGGGGTACTCAGAAACATTTGGTACTTTTTAAGGTATTGGTTATAGACAATTCTAAAATAATCCCACGTTAATAAAATCAGTTAAATCTGGGTACCAACATACAAGTTTGATAGCCTAAATCTTTATTTAAAAAAGCAATGAGCATATCACGTTTGGGACAATGACGTATGTCAACATTGATTGACGTATGTCAATCAAAACAATACTTTCGCGCCAGCTAGCTAACTGTATACATTTTTTTTCACCCTGACTAATTCTGAAAGCTAGATAATAGAAAATGGACAAGTGGTTAAAACGCAAATCTGACAGCAATGAGAAAGGAGAACCAGTGAAAAAGAAAGCTCATCCAGAAACGCCAAAATTGCATCAATATCAAGAAGAATGTTTTAATGGAATATATTTTTAATAGGATTCACCTCCACATGCTCTGAAAAATAATCTACAATATGCCTAATGAATTTTAATGGTGCATTATTATTATAATTATGGACCAGTTTCACACAAAACAATGTTATAACAAATTGCATTATGATGTCATAGATCATCGATTATGATGTCATCTACAGCTAACATTACAAAACTCAAAAGACACTGAACTTATGATCATTTCAAACAAAGCCATCGGAAAGGTCTATATGCTACTGCTAGTTTTGTTTTTTTATGCCAAGTGACCATGAACAAGATGAAACCCCTCAGTGTTCTGCATCAAATTAATTACCCTGGTATGTATTCAACTATTTAGATTTGTACTTCAACTCCACTTCCACATGTGTGACCAATTTGGTTGACCAATTCATTTTCACAAATAAGTCTGAAATATCTGGCAGAACCTGTGTGCAGGATTCATATACATCATATGATAATGAAATTCATGCATAGCTACCACAAGAACTGGCTAACTTGTTTTAATTGATGATGTTACTGTTGACAGCAGCAGCAGAATGTGTTCTGAAAGTCTTATTCTGGGTTCAGACATTAAGTCTTAGTGATCATGATACATTTTGGTGTAATTCACATGAGATACAAAGAAAATATTGGCTTTGATGTTGACTGAATTGAGTTCATTCAATATTCTTAGTAACAGATAAAGTGCATTAGTTCAGTTGCTGATACATAAAGAAATGCATTATGATGTCATAGATCAGAGATTATGATGTCATCTTCAGCCAACATTACAAAACTCAAAAGAAACTGAACTTATAATCATTTCAAACAAACACATCGGAAAGGTCTATCTGCTACATTATTTTTTTTATGTCAAGTGACCATGAACAACATGAAACCCCTCAGTGTTCTGCATCAGATTAATTACCCTGGTATGTATTCAAATATTTAGATGTGTATGAGAATTCAACAGTAACAACAACAAAAAGAACTTGCATTATGAGTAATCAACACAGACAGAAAAATGCAGTGCTTGCCATGAGAAAGTCAGAAGTAAAGTCATGAGGCAGGTTATGATTCAATGAAGTGGCCTGCCACTATCGGTTTAATAAGCAGCTCATGTTAACTCCACTTCCACCTGTGTGATATTTTGTCTTCTCAGCTGGATGTGTGTCCTTTCATTTTTCCTTCACCCCTGTGTTTTACTCCAATCATGGAGCAAACAGTCAGAGTGCCAATAGCTCCCCTCCATGCTCCTCCTCAAGCCTATTCCCCAATGATGTAGAGATGGTGAGCGACAGCTCCCAGTGCCCCATCCCATACCCCAACGACGTGGAGATGGTGAGCGACAGCTCCCAGTGCCCCATCCCATACCCAAACGATGTAGAGATGGTGAGCGACATGACGGCCTCTGACCCTCAAAGCTCCGTCCTCTTACATGTGCAGAGGCCTTCAGCCTCCAAAAAGAGGAAGAGGGAGGAATCACTGGGACACACCAGCAACTCCGAGGATGACACTCTCCCCAAGAAGCAGAGGAGGATCCTCCAACTTAGCCCCCGAAGACGCCAGAGATTCAGATGAAATTTCAATGTCTCTTTCATTGTCCACACAACGACTGGACAATCATTGACTTGAAGGTTGACCAACTTGTTTTTACAAATAAATCTTTAACACCTGGCACAACCTGTGTGCAGGATTCATTTACATCATATGATAAAGAAATTCATGTATAGCTGCCACAAGAACTGGCTAACTTGTCTTAATTGATATCTTGTTTTGTTTTTTTCTTCCAATATAAGCATTTTTTGTTTGCTAAACTGTTTCACAGTGATGAAAAAAAAAATCTACAATATGCCTAATGGATTTTACTGGTGCATTATAATTATAATTATGGACCAGTTTGACACAAAACAATGTTATAACGAATTGCATTATGATATCATAGATCGAAGGTCCGGTAATGGCGGCTTGCTGAGAATACCTGTTTTTCTCTCCTCCACTAAACTTGATCAAAATCCTGTTATATACCTAACCTGTAACCACATAAGCTATTAATAACACTTCTAAAAGTGTCGAATGTCGTCTGCACCAGGAAAAGCGAGTAAAGCTCGCACAAAGACCTTACAATCTAAAATATTAGACTTTGGCCCGGCTAAGGATAGAGGGGAAGCTAATGCTAACGCGATAGCGGGAGAGACGGTTGAAACCACCAAGAAGGGGAAAAATACAGGGCGATTCTCGAAGCTATCAAAGATCTGAAGGCTGACTCTTCAAACAGATTGGACGGAATATTGGTCGCAATTGAAAGGCTGAGAAAGGATATGGGAGAGTGTACGGAGCGTATCACAGAGGTCCGTATTTCCAATACCGAAGATGAGGTGATTAGCCTACAGCAGTGGTTCTCAAATGGGGGTACGCGTACCCCTAGGGGTACTTTGGAGTACTGCAGGGTACTCAGAAACATTTGGTACTTTTTAAGGTATTGGTTATAGACAATTCTAAAATAATCCCACGTTAATAAAATCAGTTAAATCTGGGTACCAACATACAAGTTTGATAGCCTAAATCTTTATTTAAAAAAGCAATGAGCATATCACGTTCGGGACAATGACGTATGTCAACATTGATTGACGTATGTCAATCAAAACAATACTTTCGCGCCAGCTAGCTAACTGTATACATTTTTTTTCACCCTGACTAATTCTGAAAGCTAGATAATAGAAAATGGACAAGTGGTTAAAACGCAAATCTGACAGCAATGAGAAAGGAGAACCAGTGAAAAAGAAAGCTCATCCAGAAACGCCAAAATTCCGTCAATATCAAGAAGAATATATTTTAATGGGATTCACTTCCACATGCTCTGACCCTCCCCTGGCATTGTGCTTCTTTTGTGGGGAGAAACTAGCCAACAGTTGCATGAAGCCAGCCCACCTCCAAAGACACCTAAGCACAAAGCATCAATGTCATGTCGGTAAGCCACCAGAGTTTTTTAAGAGAACACTTTCCGACTTCCGATCATCCCAAGAAGTGATGCGAAAAGCCTCCACAACATCAGCCAAAGCACTCGAGGCTTCGCTTGTCTTTGCTTGTAGCTAAAGCTAAAAAGCCATTCACCATAGCTGAAGACCTGCTGCTTCCAGCCGCTATTGTATTGGCGGAGACTATGCTGGATAAAACCGCAGCAGACAAATTAAAAACTGTGCCTTTGTCAAATGACACAGTTAGCCGCAGAATTGATACGATGGGCACAGACATCGTTGATCAAGTAGTGGGAAAACTTGGCGAATCATTTTCATTTTCACTCCAGCTGGATGAATCAACTGATGTCAGTGGACAGGCACAGCTTCTTGCTTTTGTGAGATACGTCGATACTGACGACATTTGTGAACATGTGCTTTTCTGCAAGAGTTTCGAGGGGAAAACAACTGGAGAGGATATTTCTAATGTTGTTAATGCATTCTTCGGTGAAAACGGTCTGAACTGGAGATCATGCACAAGTGTCTGCACTGATGCGGCCGCATCAATGACAGGTCGCGTCAAAGGGCTGGTTGCGCGAGTGAGGAGAAGAACCCTAATGTGCTGTGGAATCACTGCATCATACACATGGAAACATTGGCATCAAAGAGAATGAGTCCTGAGTTACACGAAGTTTTGAACGACGCTGTCAAGATCATTAACTTCATCAAGTCAAGGCCACTTAATGCGCGACTGTTTCGCAGCCTCTGTGAACATATGGGCGCTGAACACACGCAACTGCTGCTCCACACAGAAGTGCGCTGGCTTTCCCGAGGCAAAATACTCGGAAGTGCGCACCTTTCTGAGAGACCATGGATCTCCCCATGTCACCTTGTTTGAGGACATGCACTGGCTTGCAGATATATTAAGCAAACTCAACGAACTGAATGTGTCTCTGCAGGGAAAGGACACTATCGTTCTGAACCAGTATGACAAGGTGGGGGGATTTCTCAAGAAAGCAGAGCTGTGGAAGAAGGCATGTGCAGAAGGGGATTTCACCTGCTTTCCTCAGGTGGATGCTTTCCTTTCCAATGAGGATGTGGATAGAGCTCCAGTGAAGGCAATAATAGAGGGACATTTGGCCAACTTGACTAGTGGTTTTAATTCTTACTTCCCTGATATTCAAGAGAAATCTGCACAGCTGGGCTGGGTGAGAAACCCATTTCTCTTGGCTGAAAGCAAGAGAATCAAGCTTCCTGCCAGTCTTCAGGAAAATCTCATTGATGTGTCATCTGACCGTGGCCTACAGATGAAGTTTGAGAGCTCCACTCTCACAGTTTTGGGTGTGTGTGAAGAAGGAACACCCTGAGCTGGGAAAGAAAGCTTTGGAGCAGCTACTACCATTTGGATTTATTTGTGTGAAACCTCCTTTTCGGCAATGACCCAAATTAAAACAAAGCAAAGAAACAAGCTATGCCTGGAAAAGAGCCTGATCATTGCAGTTACCTCCCTGCCACCCAGAATGACTAAACTCATCAATGAAGCACAGGCCCATGTTTCCCACTAAATTGTGAGTATATGCACCCTTTTAATGTTCATGCTTACACTGCCAAATAGAATGCACATACATTATTTATGTTCATTTTCTTTTTTTTTCTCCCAAAAATGTGGGCTTCTATGTGGGCGTGACCAGGCTCCGGTTCCACTGTCTCTCTCTCTCTCTCCACCTGCTCAATACACACCTTTTGGCCATCACCTCATCACCATGCAGTTATCTACCCTGGCTTTCCAACTACTCATCGCTAGATTGTACTAGTTCCTATGGTAGTTTGTAGCCTTACTACGTTTCGTCGTATTAGCTACTGGTGTTTTGTACCTGTTCTAACTGATCTCCCTGTTCCTCGTATCAGATTCCACCTACCCGTCGGCCTGCCTACCTACCCACTAGCCTGCCTGTCCACCCACCGGCCTACCCTTCCACGCTGCCGGTGCTACCTGCCTTCCAGCCGCCTGTCCACTGCCAGACTACCCCCTACCCTTATCCCCTCATTAAATACCCAAACGTGCTATGCTTGTCCGACTCTGTATTCGCACCTGGTTCCCCCGTTCAGTGCCTAACAAAATGTTTTGTGCCGGTGAAGGGGGTACTCATATTTTAAAGGGGGTACACTAGCAGAAAAAGTTTGAGAACCACTGGACTAGACTAAGGTGGAATGAAACATAGATAAACATTGATAGTGATGACAATAATTGTTAAAGGAAACAATTATATATTTTTGTGGATGATGACATTTTTTTTATTGTTGTAAAAAAGCTAAATGAAGATATGTTTAAAAAATACAAGCATTATAGGAACAAACATTTTGTGAATTTAAAATTATGTACAAAGTACATATGCTATTCTATCTTCTGAAAAACAAATACTGAATAATAATATGTTCAAAACAAATACAAGAAAGTACAAAAAAAACATTGCACATTACTGTAATTAAGATTTAAAAAAAAAAAAGCATTTGTCAAACACAAGCCACATATCTAAAAAGCTGTTTATCTACATCCATTAAACTCCAATTCAATAAAATGTGTTGGTTATTACAGATGCAGAATATAGTTCTGAGCTTTGCTGACCTCTGGCCACACTGAAATGAAAACGTAAATATACTACCTTTTTTTAATAGTAGCAACCAGTAGCGACTTTGACACAACTCTTTAATGGACACTCTTTACAGTACCACACAATCTCAATCCCTGATTGCTAAGGATTTATCATGGCCATGTAGCACTAGCTTGAAGCCCAAATCTACATACTGGACCTTGAATTATTAATCCAGGGATTTGTGTGTGTGTGTGTGTGTGTGTGTGTGTGTGTGTGTGTGTGTGTCTGATGATCCTCTGATGCCTCTTTAACTCCTATCTCCCTCAGTGACCTAGAACACATCACCACATGATGTTTGTTACAATATGCAGTCATACACAGCATACAGCAATGAATGCATTAAATGTTATGAACAGACAATGTGTGAGTATTAGTGCCATTTGAATCCTCAGCTTCAATACAGTCAGTGTCTGAGTCTTACCTGTGGTTGTCCATGGCTTCACCTCAGAATAGACAGTGTCTGCCTCTTGTGGGGTTGACATTTCTGTAGGGGGTTGGGGATAAAACATCAGGATATAAGGTAAGCTGAATGTAATGAGGTTAAATGAGAATGTGAGAATGATAATAGTAGGAGGATAGGAAGGAAGTGAAGTCAAGTCAGGTTTTATCTACATTACATCAGAGTCTCAACATACTTTACAGAGAAATAAATATATCTATATATTTTTTATATTTACAGAGATAGATCATAGGTCACATCAGCAGGTCTGGCTCCTGCTTCACAGTATGTACTGTATCTTTTTATTGTATCGTATTTGTTTAATTGAATCTAATCTTTATTTAACCAGGTAAGACACATTGAGAAAGGTAAAACAGGGAAGTAGCAGCATGCACATATATGTTACAAAAATACAAATGCACACACAAAACAAAGAGTTACAAGTTACAAATGTATGTTGTCATGTTAAAACCACTTTAGTATATTGTTTCTTTCTGAGATACATGAGAGGATGGATATACCCTCTAGGGGGAATGGGTGGCAGTGAGAATGTGAACACACATTACACACTTCTAATAAAAGATTAGCTTAAGGATTTCACTGGCTTATTGCAAATTCCATTCTGTCTCTTCATCAAAACCACAGATGCTGCTAAGAAGGCCTGCCTATTACTGCCGACTTCATCGAAGTTATGAACGACAGCTGCACCTATTTCCACTTTGAGCTTTGTTGAGCAGAGCAGTTTGATTTCCTGCTGCTATGTAAGCATTGCTTTGCTGCTACATACAGTGATACAGCTCATAATATGTGAACACTGCAGGATATTCCATTTACATTGCCATGGCCGCATCAGGACACTAGGGGGCGGCAGTAACCATTCCATGAACTCTGGCACAATCAGTTCATCATTGACATTCTCCATTTAAGTTGTATGTTTTGTATCTCCCAGTGTGAGAGCTTGGAACTTGATAGAAGCTTGTCTTTTGTGGCCCTCTTTTGTCATATCATAGAGTCTAGTCGTCTATGCTCTAGTGATATAAGTGGAGTACTTTGGTGTGTTATTTTTTCTAAGTCTGTTCCTGTCTACTCTGTGGATTACTGCAAGTAAAAGTGTCTTTGCATTTCAACTGCAATCATTCGTCTGGTCTCCTCTCTGCGCCTGGATCCTACCCCACACACCGTATACAATCAGTCTTGATTTATTTGTCCTTGCAGGAGGAGATGTTCACAGCTATCACAGGCCATACAGCCACAACATCAACAGCTTCATAATGTTTATTCCCCATATCATAACATTTTACATTCAAGTTCATGCAAACTTGTTACAATCCCAGAGATTCAATAATCAATAATCTGGGTTATGGATGATGGTCTTACCTGTAGTTGCACCTGTCTTCACCTCAGAGTAGAGGTCAGAGTTCTCTTTTGAATCAGTTTGTGTGTCTGAAGAGGATCAGAAATCAGAATTGTTGAATTCAATATTTTAAAGATTACAAATCATCCTGAATCACTCTATATTACTTTTCACATTTCATAAAAAGCGTATGTTTGATACTAAGATTGACAGTGGGAGTGTGGAACAGTTGAAACCCACCTCTCTTTCTCTTGGGTTGCCCCAACATTTTGAGTTGGATCTGAGCATAAGTCACATCATCGAGTCCAGCATCTGCACCATCTGAAACACGATACAAGACATCTCTACAAACAGGACATCTCTACTTATGACTAGAATCTATGTTTGTCATATGTGGGACAGAAACAGCACCTACTTAAAGCTTCTCATTGTTATTCAGCTTAAATGCAAAAATCTTTACCAGAAGCAGGAATGGTATCTTAGATATTGAAAAAAACGGGTTAGGAGGTTTGAGACCACTATATGATGACGGAAGAACATGTTCCAAAGAGGTTGGTGGTTGTGTTAGGTTCCAAAACCCTGATTCACACTCCACAGTTGAGCCAAGTTGAGAGCTGTACCAAACCTGTACCAAGTCATACTATTCTGTAAGGTTTCCTTTCACAGTGCATTTTTCAGCCCAGTTCGGGTTGTTAAAAATGTGCTCAGCTGGCCCCACAACACATCTGGTGCCAGCCCCTTTGTTCCCGTGGGGCGCATAACCATGACAGAGTCTAAAGCCGCCCGTGTTGAGGGCGGGCAATCATGAGGTTGTCCAAACACATGTCAACTCGATGGTGTTAACGCATTATTTCTTTTAACTTTAGCTCCCACCCTAACAGGGCTGTGATAGCCCATGTGTAATGAAAGCAGGCTGTTCAATACCAAGCCGTACTCGGCCGTACTCAATAAGGACCTGCACCTGCACAGCTCGGGTTGGCCCCATAGTGTGTAATAGTCCACAATAAGTGTACTGGGCTGGTTACGCATTCACCATAGTTGCTGAAACAGTGCTGTAAATGACAATGTGACAGGAAATTCCTTGGCCAGCACAGTAGAGTTCGGGTTAGACTAGTAATGTGTTACCAGTTACAAAGTAAGTGATAGAGATCTGCACTAAGACTGACCGTCCTGCAGAGGTGTATATCCAGTATCAGGAGCCTGGCTCTGATTGGCTGCCTGGTCCCCATCTGACCTCTGAGTGGTTTTCTGGGACTGGGTGACCCTGTAAAGGAGAGAGAGAGATTCTGAATATGTGAGCATAGTTGGTAGTACATGGATGGATTCATGTAAGTTTATTGATTGCAAAACATTTTTTTTAAGATCTTTGTGGGAAAGGAGTATGCAAATGCAATTTCACTGCAAACAGACAGTAAATAATCACATATTCTCAAGTTAGTTTAGAAAAAAAAGTACTCACACAAATATTATGTCAATACAGGGACCTGTTATGACAAATACATAAACAAAAATAAAAACGTATAATGTGTAACGATTTCCCCAGCATTGTAGTCAGAAGTAGAGAACACAATCAACTGGGTGTTGGACAAGTAAATAAGCAATAGCTGGTCTCACCTTTCACCTTTTTGTAGTAAATTAGCAGGAGCAGTAGAATGAGCAGTAGAACAACAGCTACACCCAGCCCCACAACCACTCCTACTACGACTGATGAAGAAGGTCGTGAGGCTGCGACTGGAGAGACTGATGAAGCCCAGCAAAATACCAGAGTTAAGGAAGAGTAAATGAGGTAGATGTATTGAAGAGCATGAAGGGAAACATAATCAGGTTGATGGATTCCTTGGACAATCTTGACAATTGAAATATGAGATCAGCTATAGTGTCTACACCTTCAAATACGTGCTTGATGATGATACAATTAAAACATTATCCTTCACACACACACACACACACACACCACACACACACACACACACACACACACATACACACACATTGTGTGTGTATGTGTGTGGTAATGTTGGTAACATGAGGTAATGTTTTGTCACCTCTCACTGAACTGTTTTAGAATGTTTTTTTGATGAGATACATTTAAAAATTCCTAATTCATCTAGTAAAGGTTTTGTGTATGTTTTCTCACCTCTCACTGCCACCCAGCTCTCTAGAGATTCTCCTTGGTCAGAGTATTCACACTTGTAGAAGCCTTCATCTGACTTTGATACTGTAGGGATGGTCATCTCTCTTGCGGTTCCATTCATAATGAGTCTTCCATCTTTATAGAAATCAGCCTTGGAGTTTGAGTCAGTGGCCTGATCCTTATATCTACAACCCAGAGTCACAGAGTCCCCTTCAGTCACAGGAACAGCAGGGCTCTCCAGAATCACATTGTCATCTGTGAAACAGTTTGAATTGAATATATATCTATTATGTCAAAAGTCAAAATATGTCAGCACATACAATATATCAGCATCGTGAGTTTGTATCATATTGTCTGATAAATGTAATGATTCACTGACTAAATGAATTTACATACAGTATCAAACATTGAAATGTAAAATGGACATACCATACACTGTGATGTTGACAGCATTGCTGTACTCTCCTGATGCAGACTCACACCAGTACACTCCATTGTCAGATGGGAATATGTAGCTAATGGTACACATGGATCCTGTCATTGATCCCCAGTAAGAGGGACACTGTGACAGCCGTCCACCCTCTGTGTACCTCTTCAGTTTCCATTCAGTAGAGTTGACCTTACAGCTCAGTGAGAGAGACTTCCGTGAAAACTGCTGGGTTCTGTTGGTACTCACTCTGAGAGAGACTGAAGGATGCGGATCTATTGATAAAGATAGGCAGGATCAGAGATCACACTGAGATACAAACAGACACACAGAGAGAGACTGAAACCGTTCTGCAGTAATTTACCTCCTGACCATAGGAACTGAGGTTGGCTGTAGAATGTATAATAGACTGGGTCTCCTCTCCCAGCTCTACACACATATCCCCCTGTGTATGTGGGACCAACAGATCTGAGAGAGTATGAGGAGATTCCTGCAGTTCCATTTGTGTTGTCTGACAGGAGCTGTAGAGAGTAGGACTTGTCTGATAGAGAAGGTAGCCCATCTCTGTAGGGAACAGTCTTGTACCAGGAGAACATCCAGCCTGTAGAGGACTCTGTAACTTCACAGCTCAGAGTGACTAAGTCCCCAGGGTTCAGCCACCATGAGGGAGAGATACTCAGGACAGGCTTGGGTATGGCTGTAATAAAGCAGGCAGATTCCCATATTTCATTTTTAGGGAGATTTTCGTTTATCAATTATACACAGACATACTGGCACAAAATACAGCACTGTATGCCTTTTATACACTCAGTCTTCAATGGAAAACAGTTATAACTGTAATGGAATTGTATTGTCTAATAAGTGTTTCATCACCAGTTTATCACTTTCTTCACTGATTAGACGTTGTCTGTTTTCTTCGTTTCTCATACAGTTGTCTCTCTCCTAATTGCCTCTTCTCTACTTAAACAGCAATAACTCGAGAAGCAAACAGACTTACCAGACACAGTCAGTTGAACAGCATCACTGGTCTTGGAGCGCAGAGAGTCACTTTTACCCTCACAAGTGTACTGACCACTGTCAGACTCGAGGAGATAATATATTCTATGTTCAGGTGCTTTGCTGAAGTTATACACTGAGTTACCATCCTTATACCATCCGTACTCCCAGCCAGTGTCTCCTCCCCCCTGGATGTCACATTTGAGAGTGACATACTCTCCATGGAAGACCTGTGTCCAGTTGGGCTGCAGGGTCAGAACTGCCATGGGTCTCTCTTCACAGACACAACACACAACATGGTGAATACACCAGTTACAAAAAAATATCATGAATAATACACACACACACACACACACACACACAATGACTCACCTTTCATATACAGTATATATACAGTGTCCTGCATAAGTCATCCTTATTTTGGCTCTACACTCCAAAAGTTTGGATTTGAAATCAAACAGATGACTGAAGAATGCTCACCATAATTAAGAAAAAACACAAAACAACTGTCCCACTGTCAGGAACACTCCAGAAGGTAGGTGTGAATGTGTCAGAGACTACCTTCCGCAAAATACACTCACTGGTCACTTTATTAGGTACACCTGCTCAACTGCTCGTTAACGCAAATATTTAATGGTGTGGGGAATATTTTCTTGGCACACTTTGGGCCCCTTAGTACCAATTGAGCATTGTTTAAATGCCACAGCCTACCTATTGTATTATATATTATATTGTATTAGTATTGTTGCTGACCATGTCCATCCCTTTATGACCACAGTGTATCCATCTTCTGATGGCTACTTCCAGCAGGATAACGTGCCATGTCACAAAGCTCACATCATCTCAAACTGATTTCTTGAACATGACAATGAGTTCACTGTACTCCAATGGCCTCCATCGTCACCAGATCTCAATCCAATAGAGCACCTTTGAGATGTGGTGGAACGGGAGATTTGCATCACCGACAAATCTGCAGCAATGATGCTATTATGTCAATATAGACCAAAATCTCTGAGGAATGTTTCCAGCACCTTGTTGAATCTATGCCACAAAGAATTAAGGCAGTTCTGAAGGCAAAAGGGGGTCCAACACGGTACTAGCAAGGTGTACCTAATAAAGTGTTACAGCCGAACTACAGAGGCTTCACCGTAAGGTGCAAACCACTAGTTATCCTCAAAAACAATGGTCACTTACAGTTTGCTAAAAAGTACCTAAAAAGCCTGCAGTGGTCTGGAAAAAGGTTTTGTGGACAAATAAGATGAATATTATCATGAGTGCTTGCAAGTGGAAAGTATGGAGAAAAAATAATCTGCCCAAAATTTAAAGCATACCTCCTCATCTGTGAAACATGATGGAGGGGGTGTTAATGTCAGGGTATGTATAGCTGCCACTAGAACTGACTCATTTGTGTTCATTGATGATGTAACTGCTGAGCACCAGAATGTATTCTGAAGTGTACAAAAACATCTTGTCTGCTCAAGTTCAAGCAAATGCCTCCAAATTCATTGGATGGCGCTTCAAACAGTAATGACCCAAAACATACTGTCATAGCAACTATGGAGTTTTTCTGATCCAAAAAAGTTCTCGACTGGCCAAGTCAATCTTCAGATTTAAATCCAATTTAACATGCATTTAATTTCCTAATCATTTTTAAATGGTGAAACCAATCTGTACAATCTCAAATACCATCAAATAAAAGCTGAGGTGAACCCAAGTGCGGACGAATACTCAGACGGAAGACGTAGTATGAAAATACTCTACCATTAAAATGGGGCCCATGGTGATGGTCATGAAGGTACTGATATGAATAAGAGATGTGCTGACTTACCAGTTACAGTCAGTCTGACTGGATCACTCCAATCAGAATACTGTTGGTTACTTGCGTTTTTACCAACACATGTGTACTCCCCAGTATGACTGAGTGTCATTTCAGGTTCCACTTTGTTGGTCAGGGTAAGATTACCATCCTGTTTCCAGGAGTACATCCAGTCAGTGACTTGTCCCTCATCTATCTCACATCTGAGAGTGATAGTCTCTCCACTGAACACCTGTGACCTGTCAGGCTGCCTCACAGAAGCCTTTGGTGTCCCTACACAAACACAACCACATTGCAATTACTTCAAGTGTTCAAGTGTTATCAGAAGACAGTAAACACTGAATATTATTCACCTATTGGTTCACTTATGTTTCACCTATTTTGAAGAGTGTAGAACACAAATTGAACATACATACTGTACATCTCTTTACATACACTGTACAAATAAATTGACACGTTTTTTCATGTAATGAATTAACAGAATGAAAGAAAACATTGAGACAAGCAACAGCTGTGAAAGAGACAGGAGCATAAAGAGATGGAGATGATCAAGAACTAATATCAACCATCACCTTGTGTGTGTCCAGAACATAGGAGCACTGAAACAAAGACAGAGAACGTCATGACTGAAAATGTGAAATATAATAGTGAAATATCATGCCATTTTCATGTTACCAAATACTAAAGCCATCCTATGTGGTCATCATGTGTCTTTACTCATACTTGTTACTTTACTCTGGGCAGCCACTCACTTTCCAAACTCTGCACAAAGAACTGTAGACTAAAGACAATAATCCCATTCTCATTACTCTTACTCTATTCAGCAGTGTAAATTAAGTGGCGGAAAATCAAACAATCATATAATGCCCATAAAATCATAACATATGCAAGCATGTTGTAGAGAGTATATTTGCCATCACTGTTCCCATGCTGACATACATAGGTTGTGACCTGTCTTAATGTACTGTACAGTACACCACACTGATAACCCCCACTTGGCGTCTGGTGTACAACCTCACATTCTCACAGAGATGACACTGATTAAACAGCTACAGGAGGTACTCTACAATAGCCTACAGTATATAAGCACTCACTCTCACTTTCTAAACACTAACAAACACAGTACTCACAGAGTAACACAGAGACAGCTACTGGAGTTCTCTATGTATTCAGTATTCACTCTCACTTTCCAAACAATTAACCTCCTATTGTTCTCCTACTTCACTCTTGCCAACTGACAAACACAGTACTCACAGAGTAGTAGCACACAGAGCGAGGTGTGCTCCATTCTCTCCTGCCAGCGATGAGTGACTCTCTCTAAGCGATTGTGCATCTTCTCACTCCTCCACTTCCTATGTGCTCAGACTAAGATCATGTCTCTGTAATAAAGAGAGAGAGAGAGAGAGAGAGAGAGAGAGAGAGAGCACTGGAAATATTTCAACATTTTTCTCACTAACTTCTGCTTCTGCTTTCCTCTTAAGTTGAAATGAAACGGGGGATGAAGCAAGAGTACAGATGTGAGATCCAAGATCCAAGCCACCCCGCACACAGACTGTTCAGCCTCCTTCCTTCTGGAAGAAGGTATAGGAGCCTCCGTGCCCACACCACCAGACTCATGACAAGCTTCATACCCCAAGCTGTTAGGAAGCTAAATTCTCTCCCCTCACTCCCCCCAGCCACATCCTCCAGGCTGCCAGGAAGCTGAAACCCCCCCCCCCAACCCTTCAGCCCCCCCCCTAAAAACATTACGGACTCTGGACAATCTACCGATCTATTGCACTATTATTATTACCAGCATTTGGCCGCTATTTACTGTATTTACTGTCTTTACTGACTGTTCTTTTGCACTGTTTAAATTATTTTATTGTCTGTCATTGAATGTTTCACTTTTAGTATGTCTTGTCTTATCTGTTGTGCCTGTGCACTTTATCTGTCTCACCGTGGGAGAGTGAGAAACGTCCTCTCGATTCCTTTGTATGTCTTGACATGTGAAGAATTGACAATAAAGCCACTTTGACTTTGACTTTGATATGTAATACTAGCCTAATTGCACAGCTCATGTAAGTGACAGATCATGACAAATTTAAGTGTGCTTACAAAACAATAGCATTACACAAATAAATAAATTCTACACCGTTATTATATAACATTTTATATAGCTAATCCAGCCGGCATAGAACGATATAGAATAGACAGTGACAAAAAAATAATAATACACAAGAAATACGCTATTATTTGGTACTTGATTTTTTATTTTATTCTTTACAGAATATTCGCATATGATTTACTTGAGAGAAAATAATGTCTTGTCAGCTGTCAATTTCAAGACTGAAGTGTCGTATGACGTTGAGTTTCCATAGAGTGTATCAGCAAATTAACGCGTTGAGACTGGTTCAAACGTAGGCACATACGAGGCGAGCTGAGTAACAAAACACTAGTTTTATTGTTTTTTACTTAGTTCACTCAACCATTGAACCTGTTAAAGAGTTGTGCTTGTGCATTTTAACATTATTGTAGCAACCGCAGCGCTCACAACGCCACTGTCTGTCTGGTCACATAATGTTAGCTAACGGGGGGAAAAGAGCCAAATCAAATGGATCGTTCACCAAAAAGAATCAAACAATCATATAATGCCCATAAAATCATAACATATGTAAGCATGTTGTAGAGCAGTGTTTTTCAACCTTTTTTGAGCCACGGCACATTTTTTACATTGAAAGAATCTTGCGGCACACCACCAACCAAAAATGTTACAAAATGACTGTAGCCTGATACAATAATATCCGTAGACTCATCAAGTTGCAACGCAAATTTCCTACTGATGCGTATCTTTCCCAAAACATGACTTTCGATGTCTGTAGACATGTCATCAATACGCCTGGCAATTGTGTTATCTGAGAGCGGGACTTTAGCTATGTCTTTAACCGCGTCAGGGCCGAGCATCTCGTTGACAATGGCTTTGCAGGCAGGTAGTATTAATGTCTCTGCCACAGAGTGGGACTTTTTTGATTTAGCTACGAGTTCAGCAACTAGGTAACTAGCTTTGAGAGCTTTCTCATTTACCTTTGTGGTTTTTCCTCATAAAAGTTGCCTGTTTCTCTGTGTTTTCACGCAGGCGAACAAAATAGTCCATCAGCTTGTTTTGAAGCGACGGGTGTTTCGTTTGGAGATGGCGTTTAAGCTTGCTTGGCACCATGGCGCTGTTGGACAGCTTCTCGCCACACACCAAGCATAACGGAGTCGGTGTCGTCTCATCCCCGGTGAAAGTAAATCCGAACGAAAGATAGCTTTCGCTGTATTGCCTCAAGCTCACCATCTTTGCTTTCTTTTTACCACCACTCATACTAGGGCCTTTACCTGGGTCAGAATCTTGTCCAGGGCCCAGTTCGGAGTTTGCGTTTTTCCTTTTTAAAAACTTCTCCATCACTGTCACCACGACCTGTCGCATGCGTCACTAATTCTCTTGTCTCTAAGAAGGAACGAGGCAATTAGCTACCTGCTGCCACCCGGACGAATATTACATTACTCTGCCAGTCACTATATTACAGCACAGACACTCGACAATGGCATATTATTTGCAGATAATAATTAATAAATGTTAATAAAAAAAATTTGAAATTGGATAATCTCTCACGGCACACTAGTGTGCCGCGGCACAGCGGTTGGGAAACGCTGTTAGAGAGTATATTTGCCATCACTGTTCCGAGAGAGAGAGAGAGAGAGAGCAATGAATGATTAAAGGTCCAGTATGTAGGATTAAATAGTTCTACATGGATATGATCAATTGCATGATAAAGAATGTTCAGTGCAGAGGGCTGTTTTGGTCCACAAAAGCGTGGCCTTCACCCAGGATTTTTACATTTTGGTTATGCACATATTTGCCAAAAAAAATTTCTGTGCACAAAAGCCCTTTCTAAAACCTGTTGCTGAGGTCAAGCGCTGGTCTTTACCTCCAATGTCTATATTTTGGTTATGCATACTATTAAAAAGGTAGTATATTTACCTTTTTATTTTTCACTGTGGCCACAGGGGGGCAACAAAGCTCAGAACTAAATGCTGCACCTGTAATAACCAATACTTTATTGTATTGGGGTTTATTGGATGTAGATAAACAGCTTTTGAGATATTTGGTTTGTGTTTGACAAATGTTTTTATCTTAATATAGTAATATGTAACATGTGGTTTTACATATGTATTGAACAAAATATTTTGTATTTGTATTAAACAATTACATATTAGAGTAGTTGTTTTTCAGGTGTTGAATATGTTGTATTGTATGTATATTATTTGAATTTCATAAAGTGTGTTCCTATAATGCTTGTTTTTTAAAATCTCTCTCCATTGAGCTTTCTTCCAGAAATAAACTTTTTTGATCATCCACAAAAATACATCATTATTTCCTTTGACATGTATTGTCATCACTATGAATGTTTATCTCTGTTTCATTCCACCTTAGTCTATTCAACCCTGTTGTAGAGTGCCTCTGGCCCTATGTGAGATTAACACCACAGTGGGTCCAGGTTTGTGTCCCAGCCTAATGCTATCACACCCGATTGAACTAATCAACTCATCTTCAAAATCTTGATTAGCTGAATCAGGTGTGTCACTGCTGATCTGGGTCGAAAGCTTGTGGTACTGCGGCCCTCCAGGGCCAGAATTCAGGCTCACTGGTTTTACCCTGATCTCACATCTGTACTCTTGCTTCATCCCCCTTGTCCTTTCAACTTAAGAGGAAGGAACTGTAGCAGAGGTTAGTGAGAAAAATGTTGAAATTTTTTTTTCCCAATGTCAGTGCACTCTCTCTCTCTCTCTCTCTCTCTCTCTCTCTCTCTCTCTCTCTGTCTCTCTCTCTCTGTTTCCGTCTTTCATATCACAGAGACATGATCTTAGTCTGAGCACATAGGAAGTGGAGGAGTGAGAAGATGCACAATCGCTTAGAGAGAGTCACTCATCGCTGGCAGGAGAGAATGGAGCACACCTCGCTCTGTGTGCTACTACTCTGTGAGTACTGTGTTTGTCAGTTGGCAAGAGTGAAGTAGGAGAACAATAGGAGGTTAATTGTTTGGAAAGTGAGAGTGAATACTGAATACATAGAGAACTCCAGTAGCTGTCTCTGTGTTACTCTGTGAGTACTGTGTTTGTTAGTGTTTAGAAAGTGAGAGTGAGTGCTTATATACTGTAGGCTATTGTAGAGTACCTCCTGTAGCTGTTTAATCAGTGTCATCTCTGTGAGAATGTGAGGTTGTACACCAGACGCCAAGTGGGGGTTATCAGTGTGGTGTACTGTACAGTACATTAAGACAGGTCACAACCTATGTATGTCAGCATGGGAACAGTGATGGCAAATATACTCTCTACAACATGCTTGCATATGTTATGATTTTATGGGCATTATATGATTGTTTGATTTTCCGCCACTTAATTTACACTGCTGAATAGAGTAAGAGTAATGAGAATGGGATTATTGTCTTTAGTCTACAGTTCTTTGTGCAGAGTTTGGAAAGTGAGTGGCTGCCCAGAGTAAAGTAACAAGTATGAGTAAAGACACATGATGACCACATAGGATGGCTTTAGTATTTGGTAACATGAAAATGGCATGATATTTCACTATTATATTTCACATTTTCAGTCATGACGTTCTCTGTCTTTGTTTCAGTGCTCCTATGTTCTGGACACACACAAGGTGATGGTTGATATTAGTTCTTGATCATCTCCATCTCTTTATGCTCCTGTCTCTTTCACAGCTGTTGCTTGTCTCAATGTTTTCTTTCATTCTGTTAATTCATTACATGAAAAAACGTGTCAATTTATTTGTACAGTGTATGTAAAGAGATGTACAGTATGTATGTTCAATTTGTGTTCTACACTCTTCAAAATAGGTGAAACATAAGTGAACCAATAGGTGAATAATATTCAGTGTTTACTGTCTTCTGATAACACTTGAACACTTGAAGTAATTGCAATGTGGTTGTGTTTGTGTAGGGACACCAAAGGCTTCTGTGAGGCAGCCTGACAGGTCACAGGTGTTCAGTGGAGAGACTATCACTCTCAGATGTGAGATAGATGAGGGACAAGTCACTGACTGGATGTACTCCTGGAAACAGGATGGTAATCTTACCCTGACCAACAAAGTGGAACCTGAAATGACACTCAGTCATACTGGGGAGTACACATGTGTTGGTAAAAACGCAAGTAACCAACAGTATTCTGATTGGAGTGATCCAGTCAGACTGACTGTAACTGGTAAGTCAGCACATCTCTTATTCATATCAGTACCTTCATGACCATCACCATGGGCCCCATTTTAATGGTAGAGTATTTTCATACTACGTCTTCCGTCTGAGTATTCGTCCGCACTTGGGTTCACCTCAGCTTTTATTTGATGGTATTTGAGATTGTACAGATTGGTTTCACCATTTAAAAATGATTAGGAAATTAAATGCATGTTAAATTGGATTTAAATCTGAAGATTGACTTGGCCAGTCGAGAACTTTTTTGGATCAGAAAAACTCCATAGTTGCTATGACAGTATGTTTTGGGTCATTACTGTTTGAAGCGCCATCCAATGAATTTGGAGGCATTTGCTTGAACTTGAGCAGACAAGATGTTTTTGTACACTTCAGAATACATTCTGGTGCTCAGCAGTTACATCATCAATGAACACAAATGAGTCAGTTCTAGTGGCAGCTATACATACCCTGACATTAACACCCCCTCCATCATGTTTCACAGATGAGGAGGTATGCTTTAAATTTTGGGCAGATTATTTTTTCTCCATACTTTCCACTTGCAAGCACTCATGATAATATTCATCTTATTTGTCCACAAAACCTTTTTCCAGACCACTGCAGGCTTTTTAGGTACTTTTTAGCAAACTGTAAGTGACCATTGTTTTTGAGGATAACTAGTGGTTTGCACCTTACGGTGAAGCCTCTGTAGTTCGGCTGTAACACTTTATTAGGTACACCTTGCTAGTACCGTGTTGGACCCCCTTTTGCCTTCAGAACTGCCTTAATTCTTTGTGGCATAGATTCAACAAGGTGCTGGAAACATTCCTCAGAGATTTTGGTCTATATTGACATAATAGCATCATTGCTGCAGATTTGTCGGTGATGCAAATCTCCCGTTCCACCACATCTCAAAGGTGCTCTATTGGATTGAGATCTGGTGACGATGGAGGCCATTGGAGTACAGTGAACTCATTGTCATGTTCAAGAAATCAGTTTGAGATGATGTGAGCTTTGTGACATGGCACGTTATCCTGCTGGAAGTAGCCATCAGAAGATGGATACACTGTGGTCATAAAGGGATGGACATGGTCAGCAACAATACTAATACAATATAATATATAATACAATAGGTAGGCTGTGGCATTTAAACAATGCTCAATTGGTACTAAGGGGCCCAAAGTGTGCCAAGAAAATATTCCCCACACCATTAAATATTTGCGTTAACGAGCAGTTGAGCAGGTGTACCTAATAAAGTGACCAGTGAGTGTATTTTGCGGAAGGTAGTCTCTGACACATTCACACCTACCTTCTGGAGTGTTCCTGACAGTGGGACAGTTGTTTTGTGTTTTTTCTTAATTATGGTGAGCATTCTTCAGTCATCTGTTTGATTTCAAATCCAAACTTTTGGAGTGTAGAGCCAAAATAAGGATGACTTATGCAGGACACTGTATATATACTGTATATGAAAGGTGAGTCATTGTGTGTGTGTGTGTGTGTGTGTGTGTATTATTCATGATATTTTTTTGTAACTGGTGTATTCACCATGTTGTGTGTTGTGTCTGTGAAGAGAGACCCATGGCAGTTCTGACCCTGCAGCCCAACTGGACACAGGTCTTCCATGGAGAGTATGTCACTCTCAAATGTGACATCCAGGGGGGAGGAGACACTGGCTGGGAGTACGGATGGTATAAGGATGGTAACTCAGTGTATAACTTCAACAAAGCACCTGAACATAGAATATATTATCTCCTCGAGTCTGACAGTGGTCAGTACACTTGTGAGGGTAAAAGTGACTCTCTGCGCTCCAAGACCAGTGATGCTGTTCAACTGACTGTGTCTGGTAAGTCTGTTTGCTTCTCGAGTTATTGCTGTTTAAGTAGAGAAGAGGCAATTAGGAGAGAGACAACTGTATGAGAAACGAAGAAAACAGACAACGTCTAATCAGTGAAGAAAGTGATAAACTGGTGATGAAACACTTATTAGACAATACAATTCCATTACAGTTATAACTGTTTTCCATTGAAGACTGAGTGTATAAAAGGCATACAGTGCTGTATTTTGTGCCAGTATGTCTGTGTATAATTGATAAACGAAAATCTCCCTAAAAATGAAATATGGGAATCTGCCTGCTTTATTACAGCCATACCCAAGCCTGTCCTGAGTATCTCTCCCTCATGGTGGCTGAACCCTGGGGACTTAGTCACTCTGAGCTGTGAAGTTACAGAGTCCTCTACAGGCTGGATGTTCTCCTGGTACAAGACTGTTCCCTACAGAGATGGGCTACCTTCTCTATCAGACAAGTCCTACTCTCTACAGCTCCTGTCAGACAACACAAATGGAACTGCAGGAATCTCCTCATACTCTCTCAGATCTGTTGGTCCCACATACACAGGGGGATATGTGTGTAGAGCTGGGAGAGGAGACCCAGTCTATTATACATTCTACAGCCAACCTCAGTTCCTATGGTCAGGAGGTAAATTACTGCAGAACGGTTTCAGTCTCTCTCTGTGTGTCTGTTTGTATCTCAGTGTGATCTCTGATCCTGCCTATCTTTATCAATAGATCCGCATCCTTCAGTCTCTCTCAGAGTGAGTACCAACAGAACCCAGCAGTTTTCACGGAAGTCTCTCTCACTGAGCTGTAAGGTCAACTCTACTGAATGGAAACTGAAGAGGTACACAGAGGGTGGACAGCTGTCACAGTGTCCCTCTGACTGGGGATCAATAACAGGATCCATGTGTACCATTAGCTACATCTTCACATCTGACAATGGAGTGTACTGGTGTGAGTCTGCATCAGGAGAGTACAGCAATGCTGTCAACATCACAGTGTATGGTATGTCCGTTTTACATTTCAATGTTTGATACTGTATGTAAATTCATTTAGTCAGTGAATCATTACATTTATCAGACAATATGATACAAACTCACGATGCTGATATATTGTATGTGCTGACATATTTTGACTTTTGACATAATAGATATATATTCAATTCAAACTGTTTCACAGATGACAATGTGATTCTGGAGAGCCCTGCTGTTCCTGTGACTGAAGGGGACTCTGTGACTCTGGGCTGTAGATATAAGGATCAGGCCACTGACTCAAACTCCAAGGCTGATTTCTATAAAGATGGAAGACTCATTATGAATGGAACCGCAAGAGAGATGACCATCCCTACAGTATCAAAGTCAGATGAAGGCTTCTACAAGTGTGAATACTCTGACCAAGGAGAATCTCTAGAGAGCTGGGTCGCAGTGAGAGGTGAGAAAACATACACAAAACCTTTACTAGATGAATTAGGAATTTTTAAATGTATCTCATCAAATAAACATTCTAAAACAGTTCAGAATGTAATGAAGGTTCAGATCCATTTTAAACAGACTATACTATTTGTCTGTCTTCATGGTGAAACACCTGTTTGATTTCCCCTCCAGATGGCCCCACTGTCTCCATCTCACTCCTGCCCAGGCTGCTGTGTGGTGTACTGGTGGTGCTCCCACACCTGCTGGTGACCATTGTGCTGCTGGTGAAATGTCGCAGGGCTCGAGGTGAGAATGTGTCTTTCAGTTGATCTCCTGTATCTACAAGCAGCCTGTTCATCTTCATCTCTCTCCATCTTTATGTCAGGATGTAGATAGAAGGTGTTGAAGGGAAGTTAGTTCAGTATGAACTTGTGGGGGGACATGCAGCGTTCGGCCTGTAGAGGGAGCTACAGGACCGTGGCCAGGGTGACGTCAGCGAGGCTCCGTTGCACACCTGTTGCAAATGAAGCCTCGTTGACTAGATGGTTTAAGAGGTGTGTGCCTCTGCGTTTGAGAGGGAAGGAGGGCGACTGGAAAGTCGCCGAGTGTTTTGGTTTTGGAGGGCTAAAAAGCCGAACTATTACTGACTTTATGAATAAACGGGACCTTTCCCTCACTATACCACTGCGTCTGCCTCTGTGTATCACGGACATTGTTACAGAACTACTTCTCCTCCTCCTCCCATCTAAAGATTATGTTTGTGTTCTACAGCCAAATCTCCTGAAGATGAGTGAAGAGCTGATGTCACTGAACACACCACATCATCCACATGGACGTGTAGGACTGGGAACTGAATATTAATTTAGGAATTATCTTTGAAGTATTGAAGCTTTGTTATGATGTACTGTATGATAGTCAACCGAGTTACCTGTACATGTTGGATGAAAGAAGATCCGTAAACGTCTAGCTTTATTTTAGGTTATGCTGTAACGTATCAGAACTAGTGTCAAAACGTGTTCTTTATTTGAAGGAGAAGACAAACTACTTCTTACTTTTAGCTATTTATTTATGTCAAAATTCTAGGCTTGTACAAGGACCACTTTTGGCGAAGAAAATCACAGTCAGCAAGCTGTTAATCTGTAACCAACCCTCCAAAAATGGATACATTCAAAATGTCACACAAAGCATTTCCGGTAAACAAAGTGATTGTGATCGGCTATTTGGTTGGGGAGGAGCCGCGGTTTAGACTTGGCTCGCCCCTTGTTGGTGCTTAGGCTGGTCCCGGCCCCTGACACCCGATCCGTTCCAGGTGGAGATATCGCCGATCCGTTCCATCTTGGGAACGAGTTGACCTGCTGAAAAAAACATATACATACTCTGATTTGTCCTTTCCTAGCCTAGTATTTTTCCATTACATCATTCTTGTATTGTGTGTGTTGCAACATCCTTCTTGATGACCTGGTTTAACCTCTCCATGTATTAATCCAACGTGCCACGGGACTAATGCTTGATCCATCTCTCATTTATCAACAGGCCATCACATTAGTAAATTTAGCACACTGCAGTAATGTATTTTTTATAGCAATAATAAACTGTTTCTTATAATAATGGTTTCCAACACTTCTCAATCAAGAGTTAATGATTCTCTGAATCAGATGATTAAAAAACAAGTTAATTCAATTGATTTGCACATGAAATATCAAATACAATTATTGTAATCACCTCAAATAAAGAACTGAATACCTTTATTTACTCGTCTGCTATTGAGCATTATAATGCAACTGTTTTCATAAAAATAATTTCTAACACTAGTGAACCCAAGTGTAGCACACAGAGTCAGAACACAGATATAAAATAATAGAGTATTTAATAAGCAACAGGGGGAAACAGGAAGGTAGGGTAGACTAGGCACGCAGGTGGGCAGGGCATGCAGAGCAGACAGGGCAGGCAGGCGGGTAGTAAAAGCAGGGGTCGATACACGAGAGGGCAGTCCATAGAAAGGCAGATAATCTGACGGGGTGTTCCAGGCAGAAGTCGAAACTCGATAAGGCAGTCCTAAGAAAAGCAGATAATCCGACAGGGGTTAGGCAAAGACACAGTCCAAAAACACACGTAGAGTCGAAACCAGGAAACAGGCGATATATTGCTGGAATGTATAGGAATTAAGCACTATGACGAACTGGCAGGGTAGACGGAAAACCAGGGTATAAGACACAGAAGGGTGATGAGGAGACGAGCTGCAGGTGTGTAGATGGTGACGTGAATGATCGGCAGGAGCCTGGAGCCACTCCCACACACTAACACCCAGACTGGGAAAAGGGAGAGGGACTGACACAGGCTAGGTGGAAGTGGAGGGCGTGACAGTACTCCGACGTCTCTCCTCGCCCCAGCCCCAATATCACTCCCTGTTAATCGGAAACAATGTAGAAACAACTGAAGATGCTCTTTCTTTACACTAGCCAAGATTCAATCCATATTAGAATTGATATATGTGAATTGTCTTTCCTTTCATTCCTCCTAGGCTCACTGCTCAATCTGATTTTCTTTTGGTTGATAGTTGTGACAATGTGATCATATCTGCACTTTTAAGACTCACTGTTTTCTATTTCCATCACCTCAGTCAATAGTTGAATTCTCTCTTCACCATTCCATCTACAGCAGGTTATTGTTTGATTATCTTTAGGTGTTTGGCCAGGTTAGGCAGAAGAGGTAATTGTAAACCCCTCCTTTAATTTAATTGTTTAATTGATTACAGGTGAGTAAATGTGTGTAGGAGAGAGGCAGTATGGGGTGAGATGCAAGGAGTGACCAGTAAGAAAGTTTGTTTTATTGAAAACTCTGACTTGGACCTTGCTGTATCTTTCTCTTCAGACATGCATTCCTATTCTTAGTTGGTGGCCTAATGGCATATTCTACCCTCTGCCCTGCCCAAGACACCCCATCCCAAATGACCTTCTGCCTTCTATCTTCCAACTTTCCATCAACTGTATTTCTTCTCCTCCTCCTATCATATCCCCCCTTCACTCCTCTAGTACTGGGAGAGACAGGCTCTAGGAAAGTTAAAGTAAATCTTGTGTAATACCTTTGTAATAAACATGGTTATCTATTTCTTACTGTCACTACCATGGTAACAACAGAAACAGTGAAGCCATTCTGCTGTATCAGGTCAGGTCAGCTGCATGGTCAGAGCTGACAACTTAGCAAAGATCTGAAGGTGATAATGACGCAATGACATTTCTGCAGGGTGGGTGAATATGTCACGCTCTCCACTTCCTCCTAGTCTGTGCCAGTGCCTCCCTCTCTCCTGTCTGTCTTGTCTGCCTGTTTGTGTTGTGTGTGGGCGTGGCCAGGCTCCGGTTCTCATTTCAGTTCATCATATCCACCTGCCCAATCTACACACCTGCTATTCACCTCTCATCACCGTGCTGCATTTAAACCCTGGCTTCCCATTCACTCATCGCCAGATTGTTGTTCTCGGCCTCTTAGTATTCTAGATTCTAGTCTGCGTGTTTGTTCTCTGTTTTGACCATCTTTCCTTTATCCTCCAGAAACCCTACCAGGCTATTCATCTGTCCGCCTGTCAACCTGCCTGCCCACACTACCCGCCTGCCCTGCCTGCCCTATGTGCCCGCCTGCCCTATCTGTCTGCCTGCCCTACCCCATTTTCCATTCCCCCTTGCTTGTCCCATTCCCTGCTTGTCCCTTATTAAATACCATATTATTTTATATTTGTGTCCTGACTCTGTGTCCGTGGTTGGGTTCATTAGATCTGACCATAACAGAATATTTAGCATTTGTGTTGCCCACAAGCTGTGTTTAAACCCTGATGTCACATCTTTCTTGCTGCATCCCCTTTTTCTTCCACCTAAAGAGGAATTAACTGGCCACGTAGACCAAAGCAGAAATTGGTGGGCAAATGAACATAACATTACATTTTTTCCCACCGTCACAGTGAAAATACAGCTGAGTTCCTGTTCCCACCATGGCTGTTGTTTTATGAATTGATAAATCTAAATGTGCATTCTTGCAGTGAGTGATATGATATTGCAGAAACCCTTTTTAGCAAGTTTGAAAGAATAGGATCCATATCTGTTTGTTAGAGAATAACATCTCAGTCTACCACAGGTTATTCTCCTGCTGAGATGTTACAGGGTCGCAGACTGCTCTCTGCACTGGACCTACTCCACCCAGACCTGAAAAGGAAAGTGGTAATCAAACAAAACAAACAGAAAGAGAACCATGACAAATGTACCAAGGGCTGAAGCTTGGGTGAAGGGGACGATGTCCTTACCATAAACTTCAGTCACGGACCAAAATGGATTCCTGGATTCATAGACACTGTGACAGGTCCGGTATCTTACATCAAATACTAGACATCAAATACTTAACCGACGACAAGAAACAATGGATGTTCTAGATGTGATGGCGGAGGACAAGCTGTGCTCCAGCTATCCAAGTGCTTCAGTGGTGCACATACCACAGACTGAGGCAAGGCTAGAGGAACATGTTCACCTTGAGGAAAATGCAGTTTCTCTGAGCCCTGCTCAGAAGAAACTGGTGGCTTCTCCACAAAGGGGCACTACTCCTACTGTCCATCATTCACAGAGGCTTACCAAATGTGCAAGCCACTTAAAAGACTTTCAACTTTGAAAAAGAAATTAATGTAAATTGTTGTTTATTGTGGATACTGACTTGTGTTAGTTCAGTCGAGTATAGTACAGGGGAAACAAATGCTATTTTAGTTAAAAGTGACATTATTTCAGCGTTAGTTCAGGATTATAGTAGAAAGACATAGTAAATGTTTTCTTATGTTTATTTGTACCCTCAGGGAAGGTGTATTGTTAAGTTATTTTGAAGTGAAATCTTAAGCGGTGAGGAATGTGGTAATGTGAGAATTAAGTATTCCCACTGCTGTCAGGACTGCAGAGTCACTACCTATCTTCCGCCGTAGATTGAAGACCCATCTCTTCAGGCTACATCTTGACTGTCCCTCCTTAAGACCTCTTCATCCCTACTACCCCCCCATACAGTTTCTCTACTGGAAATAATAAAATAATCTTTTTTAAAAACAAGCAAAAAACAGTAATCCTTCCTTCTTCTACCATTGTGAATGCCAATGGCCCCTGGTCCTAGCATTTTTTGTCTTGTATAGATGATTCACTTACTTTAGGCAAATGTACTTGTAAGTTGTAAGTCGCTTTGGATAAAGCCGTCTAAATGTCAAAAATGTAAAATGTAAATATGTGAGTATTCAATTACCAGTTGTTATACATCTACATCCTGTGTAGCTTACTACAGTGTTTAAGGTCAGCCTACAGTTTGTGAGTGCAGTTCTGAGAAATACCACACAACAGGTATGCCTCAGTCACATGACCAACTCTCCCTTCCTACCTGCAGATTTCTGTAGTAGCATAACAACCAGGACATGAAAGACCAACATTAACAGGGCATTAACAGGGCAACATAAATACCTACATAAATATGTTGCAGAACCAGTAAGACTGGAATAGAAGGCCTGGTTTGAACCCTCCCATTCAAACAAGCGAGTACATAGTGTGTAGCTGAGATTTTTTTTTTTTTAGATTAGATTCAACTTTATTGTCATTGTGCAGAGTACAAGTACAGAGACAACGAAATGCACTTAGCGTCTAACCAGAAGTGCAAAAAAGCAGAAAAGTGCAGTGTGAACAGTATATACAGGTAGTGCAGTATATGAGCAGTATAGTAGTGCAGTATAGTATAAGTAGTGCAGTGTAAGCAGTATCTGAATTAGTAGTAGCATTATAAGCAGAATAAATAGGATGCAGTATGAACAGTGCTGAGCATTCACCATCTAAGCTCTATACTGTAAATGCTCTACTTTTACTAAACATCTACTGAGGTTAGGCCTACCACGTGACACCAGATTACCTGGAAATTATTTCAAGCATAATAAAAAATCTGTAATGAATATCCTGGGTATAGTCATGTGCTACAAAATGTTTTCCTGATGAGCACAGTACGCAAAATAATAATTCAAAAACAATGTTTATCGTGGATGAGGTAGATAGTAATCTATCATTTGATAAAATAAGTAATCATGAGAAATGTTGTTTAAACAAAACAAAACAAATAAAACAAAAATATCTACCATTAAGTTTGTGTTTCAGTGTTTCACTCCACAGGGAAAACCAAAACACAAGACATTAGTGTTGTTGAAGTTTTTAGAATGGCAAAATTAAAACAAACATCAGCCTGGAAACCACACCTGCACACGTGAATAGGGTTGATCATTGTGCTGCCAGTCAAAGGTGAATGTCCTCATTCAGCTTCCTCAAAGTTTTAATGTAACACAATAGATCGTTTCAAACCCTGACACATAAACATGGCTGTACTGAATCTCTCCTCAATCCACCTGCTGCTTCTTTTCTTCTCTCTGTCTGGAGTGGGTGAGTAACAATCCTGCTAGATCATATGAGGAATTGATTTGAGAAACAACCTTCCATCGTTTTATTCCCAAACAAACACATTCAGTAGGTATATAGCTTTGCAAAGTGTTTACAGTTATCGACACATCACAACACTGCTGAATACAGTAGATTAAAGGCACTTGGAATGGCAGATTTTCCACCAAGTTGTAAATGGGGATTTTTCTGTTTTGTGCACATAGGCTACAACAAGGTCTGTTTGGTTACTTTTAAGGGTGGCATTCCTGCAGTATTCTTTTGTGCTTACCAGTTAGATGATATAGTGGAAGAGGAAGTGGCCTCTTATGAAAGGAGAACACAATTAAAAAAATATTCCACTGACTTCTTCACTTCACAGATGGTTTCTTTTCTCACGCTGAGGTGAAGTGTCGGTTCAGTTCATTCGGGTACCCCTATGATATTGAGTACCTGGAACAGTTTTACTTCAACAAGATGTTTCTGGGACAATACAACGGCACTTCAGAGAAATGGACCGGCACCACAAAGAGCTCACAGCACATCGCAGAAGCGTTCAATAAAGACCCTGG
Source organism: Argentina silus (assembly GCF_951799395.1). Taxonomy (NCBI): domain Eukaryota; kingdom Metazoa; phylum Chordata; class Actinopteri; order Argentiniformes; family Argentinidae; genus Argentina; species Argentina silus. Next base: position 21,864,081 of record NC_139664.1, read on the forward strand.
TTTTCTGAGGCAGAAACGAAAAGACATGGAGAAGAATTGCAGGAGCAAAATCCCTGCAGTCTATGAATACGTGGATGCAGTAGGTAAGTTGAGGTCACTGAGGAAAAATTAACCGATATATAAAGAAATATATGTATATATTTAACCATTGAATAGGTCTGTTGTGCCCACCTAAAACCTCAGTCAATCAGTCAATCCTCAATGCTGCATTTAGGGTCTTTTGCGGCCCTGCTTCAGAAAGAAACTGAGGGAAATACTGAGCAGGTATATGTTTGGTGGTTTACACACATCATTGATTTGTTTATAATAGAACTTAAGCCTATCCATATTCTAATTGTAACACAATTAGACTTATTGTGAAACCTTGTTGTGGTCATCTGTGGCTCACTTGGTAGAGTATGATGCTAACAATGCTTAGGTTGGGGGTTTGATTCCCATTGGGACCATATATACTGAAAAATGTATGCACTCACTGCAATGTAAGTTGCTTTGGATAAAAGCGTCAGCTAAAATGACATATATTAAACAGACACACATATTGTATAAACACTACTAGTGTATATTCTTTCATTACTAAATTCTGTAAGCTATATTCCCAAAAACATAAAATGACCAATGTTGCCAATTGCCTCTGTGCCAATTACTAATTAAATCATGGACCCGTGCATGTCTTTGATAGGGTATAAAATCAAATAGGAGAATATCTTTGTGGTAATGTGAGAATTTAGTATTCAATTACCTGTTGTCGCACTAGATAGCAAAGTTATACACCTACCACCTGTGTAGCTTTCTACAGTGTGTTGAACTAGCCATTCGGGATCTAGGAGGGAACCTTGAGTCGCTAATCACAATGGCTATCAGGATTGACAACCGCATCCATGAGCGGGTGCGACAATGCTACATCGATGCCGCCCAGTTTTTCAACTTTCCAATCATCCCAAGCGTCCCGAGCCCAGTCCTGAGGAACCATTGCAGCCGCGAAGGTTGCTGCCACTACTGCGGAGACCTTAGCCATTTTCGTTCTTCCTGCCTGGAGGTGGCAGGAAAAGCCAAAGCTCGCCAATAGGAGGCCATGACGAGCTGTGCACTGACTCCCCGACCTTCTGGTCACCGTCTACTGCTACCCGTGACCTTGCATTGGAATAACCGCCAGCACTAACTCCAAGCTTTTGTGGACTCCAGAGCTGTTGACAACAGATCGACAAGGACTTTGTCAAGGAGCTATAGATCCCCTGCATGAACTGCCCCATCCCTCTGCAAATACTACAACGTCCCATCGGTTCTGGTCAGGTGGAGGCCCAGACAAGACCCATCCACTTACAGGTTGGGGAGAACCACGTGGAGACAATTCACTTTCTTTTGATCACTTCCCCCTCATCCTAGGGTATCCTTGGCTAGCGCAACACAACCCACATTTCCCCAGGGCCTTATTGGACTGGGTAGAGACCTGCTGGAATGACTGTCTCCGACCCCGGCCAAGATCCTCCTGTCTCCAGGGAGACTCAAGACCTCTCCACACTCCCTCCCGAATACCACGACCTCCATGAAGTCTTCAGTAAAAAGCGGGCCGTTACCCTACCTGCCATAGACCTCCTGTCTGGGTCCACACCTCCCCGGGGCCACCTGTAACCTCTCTCAGGACTGGAGGCCGTGGCCATGGAGATCTAAAAAAAAAAAAAAAAAAAAAGGATGGGGGCCTGCGACCTTGTACTGACATTTACATTTACGCCATTTAGTAGACGCCTTTATCCAAAGCGACGTACAACAAATACATTTGTTTAAGTAAGTGAATCATCTATCCAACAATCATCATAAGACAAAGTAATCAATGCTCACACCAGGGGCCAGGGGCCCTGATAGTTCTCTGCTGGTTTGGCTGGTGGTTGTCTAGGTAGAGAGTAGATTTTTTTTATCCTTTTCACTCAGAGCGTTCTGGTACCATGCAGCTACCTCTCTACTCTTTCTCTCCATCTGGAATCTCTGACCCCTACATAGCTGCACATTGTTACCCATGCAGTCCCCCATAGACCTGTTTTGGAGGGTCTGTCTTAGGTGACTAATCGTGTTGTCCTTTGCTTTAAGCAGATCAAAAAAAGTTCCTCTCTCCATCTTTACTTGTGAATTAATTAATGCTAATGAATCAGTTGAAAAGTTGAACGAAAAGGCCAATATTCTAAAATGACGTGGTCATATTTTTTCAAACTGTAAAATGATATGTATTGACAAATAACGTGTCCATTTAGATCGTTTGAAATATTGTTTTGCTCCCATATGTAATAGGGTATGCATGTGTAAATGTAGGCTAGTTATTGATTGGTGAAAATCAACTGTCTATCACAGCATATTGCATATCACCTGTTAAACAAGCAATACTGGTGACTTTTGATGGGAGAATAACCCCCCCCCCCTTTCAGCTCGTGGTTACATTCGTTGCCTAGCAGTTTTTGTATATATATATACTCTATATATATTCATATTATCCATTCAAACATTTGCAGTGAAATCCTGATTGGTAGGGACAAAGAACAACTTCATGTCATATTAAAATATCTCCACCTGCTCATTACCGGAGACCTGCCCTCCGCCTCTATGCTAACTGAAACTTTGCTGAACGAAATTACCAATTTAGCGACCATGCCCATCAAAACTTAGTGTTGCAGTGCTCGTTAGCAGAAGCAATTTGGAGACCTTAAGAGTATAAATTAGGCTGTTTGAGAGAAGCTTTGAACCCTAAGCAACCTGTCCAGTGGTGAGTACCTGTTGTTGGTTTCTGTGATAACTTAGTTTATTGGTATCATCTCTCTATGTTCATGGATCTCCAGCTGAGCCGTACGTCAAGCTGAGGTCAGTGAAGCCGGACAGTTCCAGACACCCTGCCATGCTTGTGTGCAGCGTTTATGACTTCTACCCCAAACCAATCAGGGTGACGTGGCTGAGGGATGGACAGGAAGTGATGTCAGATGTGACATCCACTACGGAGCTGGCCAATGGGGACTGGTATTATCAGATGCACTCCCACCTGGAATACACACCCACACCTGAGGAGAGAATCACCTGTATGGTGGAGCACGCCAGCTTCACTGAGCCCAAGCTGTATGACTGGGGTAAGAGTGGTTGATGTGTGCAACAAGGTTGTGTGTCAGTCTTGCATGTGTAATGTATGCGTAATTGCAGCCTCCTCCCATCCTGAGTCTGAGAGGAATAAGATATCGATCGGAGCTTCTGGGCTGCTGCTGGGGGTGGTATTTGTTGCTGCCGGATTGATCTACTACAGGAAGAAATCTACTGGTGAGGAGCTACCGGCCTCTGCACATATAGTCAGTAAATGCAGTCTATACTTCTGTAGGACTGTAGGAATTGGACATCAAAGACATTTATTCTATGTCCAAATATTCAGGCTAATCGTGTACAGTAAGTTAATGTCCATGATAAAATAGTACAAGATGTTTGTGATATTCCTAAGTTGTTTGATCCTATAAACCCAGTGCTTTTATGTCTCTTTTGGTAGAACACACGTTGGTGCCCAACAGTTAAGGTATGGCTCCCTCTAGTTCTTATGATGGAGACAAGAAATCAACTAGAGTTTGTGATGTGATGCATAAGGTCTAATTTTAAATCCAAATGTATTTCTATCCAATCATACGTTTCTCTCTGTCTGACAGGCCTCTTCAGAGAAGAGGAGGATCTATAACCAAAGCTCCTCTGGGGCCTTCTATGGGAATCAGAATTAGACAATTACATTTTATCATTCTGATAGAAAGACAGCCTCTACAACAGCGTACCCGACATGATCCACATCTACAGCTTTTGTGTCAATGACATTCTGAGGGGAAGTTACTGTGTATGGCTGGCCACTTGTTTGATTTTACTGCATCTGTATGAAATGATCTGCTTACTTCTGAGGCTGGGTTCTGAAACATGTTTCCTCCTATACTGTCCCAGTCATACATCAATGATATAGTAGTTATTTAAAATGCTCTTTAAGCATGATTATCAGATACAGTGGGGGAAATAATTATTTGATCCCCTGCTGATTTTGTTAGTTTGCCCGATTACAAAGAAATGAGCGGTCTATAATTTTTATGGTACTTTTAGTTTAACAAATAGAGACAGAATATCAACAAAGAAGTCCAGAAAAAACACATTATATTAAGTTATAAATTCATTTGCATTTGATCGAAGGAAATAAATATTTGATCCCCAAGCAAAACATGACTTAGTACTTGGTGGAAACCCTTGCTGGCAAGCACAGAAGTCAGACGTTTCTTATAGTTGGTCACCAGGTTTGCACACATCTCAGGAGGGATTTTGGTCCACTCCTCTTTACAGATCCTCTCCAAATCCTGAAGGTTTCAAGGCTTTTGCTTGGCAACTCGAAGCTTCAGCTCCCTCCACAGATTTTCAATAGGATTAAGGTCTGGAGACTAGCTAGGCCACTCCATGACCTTAGTGTGCTTCTTCTTGAGCCACTCCTTTGTTGCCTTGGCTGTATGTTTTGGGTCATTGTCATGCTGGAAGACCCATCCACGACCCATCCTCAGTGCTCTGGCTGAGGGAAGGAGGTTCTCGTCCAAGATCTTATGGTACATGGCCCCGTCCATTGGCCCCTCAATGCAGTGAAGTCGTCCTGTACCCTTAGCAGAGAAACAACCCCAAAGCATAATGTTTCCACCTCCGTGTTTGACGGTGGGGATGGTGTTCTTGGGATTGTAGCATTCAGCATTTCTCTCCCTCCAAACACGAAGAGTCGAATTTATGCCAAAGAGTTCAATTTTGGTCTCATCTGACCACATCACCTTCTCCCAAGCCTTCTCTGAATCATTTAGGTGTTCATTGGCAAACTTCAGATGGGCCTGTACATGTGCCTTCTTGAGCAGGGGGACCTTGCGGGCACTGCAGGATTTCAATCCGTTACGGTGTAGTGTGTTACCAATGGTTTTCTTGGTGACTGTGGTCCCAGCTGCCTTGAGATCATTACCAAGCTCCTCCCGTGTAGTTCTGGGCTGATCCCTCACCCTTCTCATGATCATCCTTACCCCACGAGGCAAGATCTTGCATGGAGCTCCAGGCCGAGGGCGATTGATGGTTATTTTGTATTTCTTCCATTTTCTAATAATTGCACCAACAGTTGTCTCCTTCTCACCAAGCTTCTTGCTGATGGACTTGTAGCCCATTCCAGCCTTGTGCAGGTCTACAACTCTTACCCTGATGTCCTTTGAATGTTCTTTGGTCTTGCCCATGGTGGTGGAGAGGTTGGAATGGAAGAGATTGATTCTATTGACAGGTGTCTTTTATACCCATAACAAGCAGAGATTAGGAGTACTTTTCCTAAAGTGACAGGACTAATCTGTGTGCCTCATGGGCATATAACCGGTCTGTATGAGCCAGAATTCTTGCTGGTTTGTAGGGGATCAAATACTTATTTCCTTCAATCAAATGCAAATTAATTTATAACTTTATATAATGTGTTTTTTCTGGACTTCTTTGTTGATATTCTGTCTCTATTTGTTCAACTAAAAGTACCATAAAAATTATAGACCGCTCATTTCTTTGTAATCGGGCTTAAGTTAATTAAAAAGTATTTTTCAGCAATGTGTTTGTGATGGATAACTGACATCTCATTATGCTGTTGTTTTAGTTAATAGTTGTCTACTGTTCCAAATACACTGGCAAGAGTTCTGATCTTTACTGGGCCAACTGTTTTTACAGACACTCTTTTTATACAGTTTGGAAAGTAAGTGGCTGCCCAGAGTAAAGTAACAAGTAAAGACAGATGACGACCAAATAGGATGGCTTTAGTGTTTGTCTTTTTGTCTTTTTGTCTTTTAAGTCTATTTGAATGAAAATACAGGTTTAGGGTTAGGTTTTCACAGCTGAGTTCTTTTTCCTGCCATGGCCATTGTTTTAGGATTTCATGAATCTAAATGTACATTCTTGCAGTGAGTGAAGAATAACATTGCAGAAAGAATAGGATCCATATTTGTTTGTTCTTTATTCACCCTTAGAAAGATAAGCATTCATTATTTTACTGCAAAAGACATATGGGCAGCTTGTGTACTTGGAGCAAATTTGAATAAAGTTTAAAGACTGCAGGGGACAAAGACATTACAGATTTCACCTTTACTGAGTGGACCCTGTGAAGGAAATTTACAAATGTATCCTTAGATGACCTTAATATCTGTGAGAAAAGAAGAAAAACAATTCCTAATATGAAAATGTGACAAACAGGCAAGTTCCTATCTGAACTCGCCACACACAGATCCACAAGGCTAGTTTTCAAGGCCATATTCCCTTTTCTCTGCACCAAATGTATTAATGCTTTGTATGCACTTTCCTTATCTAGTTTTGTATTCATATCTCTGTGTTTGTGCTGCTCTTAGTCAGTCAGTCAGCTACAGTGCTACTCTGATCCATACTCGAATGTGACTTATTCTGTATCTGTGTTCGCTGTTTGACTAACAATAAATAACACAAAGACAGTTGTCTGTTTCTCTCCAAGAATTTATTAAACTCGGTTTGATTTCCACCACAGACACCATGTGTACATCTGTGTTTTGTTAACTTTTTTTAGTTTTTAGCCTGTTTTTAGCCTGTTTTTAGCCTTTTTTATAGGTTTTAGCCTACATCAACACATGGGCCATTTGGAAGGAGATGTGTGTCCAAGTCCGTTCTATTGAATTTTGTTTTTTGTATTGCTTTTATTTTGAACAACTTTGTGAATCGAATGTGTTATAGTTGAATCACAGGTGCAGATATGAGCAACAGCAGCTGTGATCAATTAATAGGTTTATTACAATTGAGTAGTAACATGTTGCAACAAGGGACAATATCCAGAATCAGACTTAGAGAAATGGTCCAACCTCCAAAAGGAACAACACCACTTATTGGGCGATCAGCATTGTTCCTATGATAGATTTACTGTTTTTTTACATAAAACAAAAACCCCTCAGTTTACAGATGACATGTCAGAGGGTCACTATATGCTCTGCGACATTTATGCAATTTGTGTTGGTCAAACAAATCCATCATTTTATGTCACTATCTTACCAGCATATTTTTTGCATGTTGCTCACCTATTGTGGCTGAAGTTTTGTTTTATATCCAAACATGTCAGCCACTGTCATATTCACTGTCAATAAGCCTCGTTCCTAAATGTTTTTGCTTTTCTAATAGGACTGTAAATTGTCTCGCAGGATAGTGATGGGATCACAGTTTTGTAATTTAGCAGCAGATCAGTATAAAAACAACATGTACCACTGGGCTGTTGCTATGGATTCAAAGCTTCTCTCAAACAGCCTAATTCATACTCTTCAGAGTGACAGTACAAACCCATAGAGGTCAGGCTGCATACAGAAGAATATGCAGGTCAGTCATTGAATGGGTCTGTTGTGCCCCACCTAAAACCTATTAATCCTAAAAGTCAATCCTCAAGGCTGATTTAAGGGATTTGGGCACCCATGCTTAAGACAAAAGGCTGAGGAAACACTGATACAAGTATATGTTTGGTTGTTTACACACATAATCTTTTGTATATAATAGAACTTAAAGGGTCTGGCAAGTCAATTGCCTGATTGCCTTGTAATTATGTTATTTGGGGACTTGTATGCATGTAATAAGCACCAAAAAGGAATGAGGAATATACTGTATTACATTGCAATTACGAGATACTGTTTATCAATCGAAATATTTCCCCATTTTCCCTGACATACCATCACTGGGCTTAAATTGGGCAGGATCAACGCAGGGAGAAACCTTTCATCATGTGTCTCTGCTTGTTGCATGCACCGATCAGAAAGTTGTCTCTGCACATTATTATTATCCTCTGCCCACAGCAGTAGTCAAATAAAACTTCTTTATCTGCCTCTTAACGTCTGAGACACATTCTTTTCAACCCATTTGTCTAATCTAATCTATATCTATCAACAATGGACTAGTCTGTCTGTGGTAATGTGAGAATTGAGCATTCAATTACCAGTTGTCCCCACTAGATGGCATAGTTATACATCTACCACCTGTGTAGCTTACTACAGTCTTTAAGGTCAGTCTACAGTTTGTGAGTGATGATGACAGACAAAGAGCCATTCGGCTTAGTTCAGTTGGAAGCCAAACCTACAGTTTAATGAGAAATCTACTCAGCCCTGACAAGCCTGGACAAAAATCATTTGTTGAGCTTGTGGACTTGCTGAAAGAACATTTCAACCCACAAGATTCAAGATTCAAGATTCAAGATTCAAGATTCAAGATTCAAGATTCAAGATGGTTTTATTGTCATATGCACAACAATTACAGAGCAATCGCTGGCAATGAAATTCTTAAGTCTTGGGCTCCTCCAACAGTGCAATAAGAAGTGTAAATAATAAAAAATAAAAGAAACAACAACAATAACAATAATTACCTAAATACAAAACTAAATAAATGTAAATGTAAATGTAAAATGTAAAAAGTGAAATGTAAACAGACGTTTTTATCCAGATGTCGACTGGTATAAAGTGGCATTTTATAAAGTGGCATGTTATAAAGTGGCATAGTTAAAGTGTCATTGTGGTGAGCTAAGTAGCTCAGGAGTTCAACAGTCTTATTGCCTGTGGGATGAAACTGTCCCTGAGTCTGGTGGTGTGAGACCGGATGCTGCGGTAGCGTCTGCCAGACGGGAGCAGCTGAAACAGTTTGTTGCTGGGGTGATGAGGGTCTTTAATAATCCGGTTAGTCTTCTTCCTGCAGCGCTGAGTGTAGAGGTCCTCCATGGATGGCAGCTCCGTCCTGGTAATGTGCTGGGCAGCTTTCACCACCCTCTGTAATGTCTTACGGTTGAGGGCGGAGCAACTGCCGTACCAGGCGGTGATGCAGCCAGTCAGGATACTCTCTATGGTGCACCTGTAGAAGTTGCAGAGTATCCTGGAGTCCATGTTGAACCTCCGCAGCCTGCGGAGGAAGAAGAGCCGCTGTCTTGCCGTCTTTGTGATGGCGTCGGTGTGGTGAGTCCAGGTCAGGTCCTCGCAGATGTGGACCCCGAGGAACTTGAAGCTGCTGACTCTCTCTACTGCCGTCCCGTTGATGGTGATAGGGGCGTGCCCGGCTCCCTGCCGCTTCCTGTAGTCCACAATCAGCTCCTTAGTTTTGCTGAGGTTGAGCTGGAGGTTGTTGTCCTGGCACCAAGATGTCAGGGCTCTCACCTCCTCTCTGTACGCCGTCTCGTCGCCGTCGGTGATCAGGCCGATGACGGTCGTGTCGTCAGCAAACTTGATGATGGTGTTGGAGCTGTGTGTGGCCACGCAGTCATGTGTGAACAGGGAGTAGAGGAGAGGGCTGAGCACGCAGCCCTGGGGTGCGCCGGTGTTGAGAGTCAGGGTGGATGATGTGGCGCCTCCCTACCCCAGTGAAATTGTGCAATTAAATTCAAGGAACAGAAATAAGGATGAGAGTGTTCTGGACTATGTGGTAAACTAGCACAAGATTGCAATTATGGAGACAATCTGAAGGAAATGCTGAGAGATAGGTTAGTCTGTGGCATAAATGATGATCACATTCAACGTAGATTATTATCTGAGACTGACCTTACTTTGATGGAGCATTGAAACTTGCTCAAGCCATTGAGACTGAGAACAAGGATGTACAAGAAATCCATGGTCATTGTTCAGACAGTGCAAATGTTGTTTGGAAGCAAGGACAGGCTAATGTGCACAATCTAGGCATATATCAAAGTAGGAAACCACAAAGTGAGCACATGAAAGCATGTTACAGATCAAAGGCGACCACATGGCAAGTGAGTCCCAAAATGTACACAGGTGAAAAAGTAGACACATTAGGTGCAGCTAATGTAACTGTGCAGCTTAAGGACACAGTGAGAAAGTGTATTTGTATCCGGCACCGGACCAAACCTTCTAGGTTGAGGCTGGATAAAATAGCTAAAATTAGACTGGGGAGCAGTAAATCAGATAGATGAGGGAAAACAGTTGAGTTGAGTAAACATGAAAATGTATTCAAGGATGAACTTGGAACAGTGAAAGGCCCCCCAGCTAAGATATACTGTTCGTGGACAAAGAGACATCGGCAAGGTTTTTCAAACCAAGACCTGTACCCTATGCAATGAAACCCAAGGCTGAGGCAGAACATGACCATCTCTTGAAAGAGATCATCATCAAGCCAGTGAAGTTTTCTGAATGGGCAGCTCCCATAGTGCCTGTTTTGAAACCAGACAATACAATAAGAATCTGTGGGGGTTACAAACTGACTGTTAACCATGCTTCCAAGTTAGAGCAGTATCCCATACCAAGAGAGACAATCTTTTTGCAAACCTGGCAGGAGGAGAGAAATACTCAAAACTGGATATGAGTCATGTGTACCAGCAGATCACACTGGACGAGGAATCAAAGAGGTATGTAACAGTAAATACACACACGGGTTTGTTTACTTATAACCCTTTAGCTTTTGATGTGTCTTCCAGTCCAGCTATCTTCCAAAGGACCATTGAAGGTGTACTGCAAGGGATTCCCCATGTTGCCATCTACCTGGATGACATTTTGGTGACTGGGAGGACGGACCAGGAGCACCTGCGCACTCTGGCAGAGGTACTGCAGAGGTTAGAGGATGCCGGGCTACAGCTCAACAGGAGTAAGTGTACTGTCCTCAGGCACGAGGCAGTATTCTAGGGACACAGAGTGGACGCTACAGGAGTCCACCCAATCAAAGACAGAATCCGCCTGCTCCTACTAATGTGACTGAGTTGAAAGCTTACCTACAGTAGGGTTGCTAAACTATTATAACAGGTTCTTGCCAAACTTGTCTACAGTGTTAGAGCCTCTTCACACACTACCATGCAAAGAGACACGGTGGCAGTGGGGGAAAGAGCATAAGGCTGCGTTTGCTGAGTCAAAAAAACTGATGCAGTCGTCAGATGTGCTGGTGCACTACAATGGCGAGAAAGACCTAATTTTCTTGTGTGATGCGTCACCCTATGAGGTAGGGGCAGTTCTGTCACATCGTATGCAGGACGTAACTGAGAGACCAATAGCGTTTATGTCAAGAACTCTAACACCAGCAGAAAATAACTATTCCCAGTTAGACAAAGGGGTTAGCAGTAATGTTTGGTGTTCAGAGGTTCCACAAGTACATATATGGCAGGAAGTTTACTATATGCACAGATCCTAAACCAAGCTAGATGATGAGATAGAAAATGTTGTCAAAAAGAACATTTAAAGACACCAGCAGCCGCACCTCTCCAGCCCTGGGAATGGCCAGAGAAATCATGGAAAAGATTGCACATGGATTACGCAGGTCCGTTCATGGGAAAAATGTTCCTGGTAATCATAGATGCTCATTCAAAATGGATGGGTATCAATGTGTATCCTGTCAACTCTGCTTCATCCACTACTACGATATATTGCCTACGACGGAGCTGCAGCATTCAAGGGTTACCTGAGATCATTGTGAGCGACAATGCAACGTGTTTGGTGAGTACAGAAACAAAAGAGTTCATGAGAAACAATGGCATTGTGCATGTGACGTATGCTCCATACCATCCTTCTTCAAATGGACTTGCTGCAGTACAGACATTTAAAGAAATTATGAAGAAAAGTGCAGAAGGGTTCTGTTCCAGAATAACACCTCGTTAATTTTGTTAATTTAGTCATTTGCACTAACTTTGTCTCTCTGCCTCTCTCTCTCTGTACCTCTCTCACAGGTGATCCACATACAGTAGCCAGTATCTCTTAATTGGGCATGCTCTTCATAGCCCCAATTTGGATCCCCTCTCCCCTCTCCAAGCCTTTATGAAATGAAATAAACTATAATATAACAAACTACAACTATAATAAACTTTATTTTTAGTTCAAACTAATATACTGTGTCTTTGTTTTCATTCACCTTTTTATGTCATTTGTATCAAAATGTACCTAGTTAGTAAGTTAGTTTTAAATTACTGATTGGTAGTATTAGTTAGTTAGATAAGTTAGTTATGTAATAAGACTAACAAATGGAAACTCCAGACTCTGTCACTTGAAACACAGCATGGTAATTTTTTCAATTGTTCTGTTGGTGCCCTGTGAAATATGCATTGTGAAACTGTACCATAGCTTAGCATAGCTTAGTATGGCTACTCGCAGCTATATTAAATATTGATGTTGTTAAGTAAAAGTTGTCATGTGGTAATTATTCAAACAGAAGATGTACTGTATGTCCTATAGATTACATTTTGTCTATTTCCTTCACTTTGTCTTCAATGGTTAAGTCATGTAAGGCCTTTGCATCTCTAGTGCCCTGTGTAAATAATGGGACAGTGAAGCATTTTTTCTTCTTTTGGCTCTACACTCCAAACAAATAAAACATTCAGCAATTACAACATTTTGATGTATAGTCTCCCACGGTTCCAAAAGTAATGGGACAACTGGCTTGAGAGGTGTTTTGGTAAGTCAGGTATGTTCCGTCACATCATTTGTGCAGGCATACGAGAGCTGTCAATGTCTAGTATTGATTCTAGGCTTTGCGTTTGCTATTGGTATCTGTCAACATGAGGACCAAAGCAGTGTCAATGAAAGTCAAGCGTTTATAAGGCAAAAAAACTCAAACTATCAGTCCATCCGCAGAATACGTCACCAGCCGAACTACAGAGGCGTCACTGCAAGGTGCAAACCACTAGTTATCCTCAAAAGGATGGTCACTTAGAGTTTGCTAAAAAGTACCTAAAAAGCCTGTGATGGTTTGGAAAAAGAGTCATTGCAAGTGGAAAGTTTGGAGAAAAAAGGATCTTCACAAGATTTACAGCATACCACCTTATCTGTGAAACATGGTGGATGGAGTGTTAATGTTATGGCATGTATAGCTGCCACTCGAACTGGCTAACTTTCTCATTGATGTAACTGCTGACAGCAGCAGCAGAATGTATATTCTGAAGTGTACAGACACATCTTGTCTGCTCAAGTACAAGAAAATGCCTCCAAATTCATTGGATGGCGCTTCGTCATACTGTACAGTAAGACAATGACCCGACACATACTGCCATAGCAACTAGAGAGTTTTTCAGGGCCAAAAAGTGTAAAGTTCTTGACTAGCCAAGTCAATCTTCAGATTTAAATCCAATTTAACATGTATTTCATTTCCTGATGATAAGTCTGCAGTACAAGCTTGACAGAGCATCACCAAAGAAGGTACCCAGCATAGGGTGGGTTAAATGGGTGGCAGACTTCAGGCAGTTATTGCATGCAAAGACTTGTCGACCAAATACTGAACATGAGTGCTTGATTTGGACATTATATGAATCTGTCCCATTACTTTTGGTGCCATAAAATAGGGGGACTCTATGGATCAAGATTGTTGTCATTTCTAAATGGTGAAACCAATATGTACACAAATGCCATCAAATAAAAGCTGAGAATCTATACATGGACCTCATAGTAATTGTTTGATTGAAAAGTGTTGAAAAGATTGATTGAAAAGTGTTGTTGTTTCTAAATGGTAAAACCAATATTTACACAAATACCCTCAAATAAAAGTTGACAATCTGTATTTAACCTCATCTGAATTGTTTGAATTCAAATTGAAACATTTGGAGTATAAATACTTACGCAGGGCACTGTATAAAAATATACAATAGCAAATAGTAAAAAAAAGCAGTAATAGTAAAAAAAGTTTTTTTTAAAAAAAAGTTGTAATATCCAATCAAAATATAGACAAAAATCGCACCACCATCACCAATCACCAAGAGAGTGATCCCTGCTATACAACAACTTATGAGCTGGAAAGATAGACACGGGACAATGAGTCTGCAAAGCGAGTCAGCTTGGGGTGGATCCACACACACACACACACACACACACACACACACACACACTCACACACACACACACACACACACACACACACACACACACACACACACATACACGTCTTCACATGCTTTATCCCAAACACAGCAGTCTTACCATGGATGCCAGGTTCCTCTGCAGCATCTTGAGCCTCCTACTGTCTTTCATCGAAGGTAAGCAAGCCACAGGGTAACACACTTTATGCTGTAAAGCCAGGGCTCAAATACTTGCCAAACGGGCTAGTATTGGGTCAGACACACTTTTCAGTGGTTTCGAATCTACAAAAAGGACAATCTTCCTTTGTCAGTCCGAAAATATCAGGGTCTGACATGCCTTTGTTCTTTTGGGGTTCTTTTTTTTGTAAATTCTGTTTGTTTCATCTCTGGCAGTGTCGACCCACACGTTTTGCTATGTTCATCATATCCCAGAGTCTACCTTTAAAGGTTGTCTTGACTAAAACTATAGTTGTTGCAAAATGCGTTGTTGCACCCTATCTACAGCGTGTACCAAGTACGGTATATGCTCTAGATAGAGTGCAAGAACGCATTTTGGAACACAGCCTATATTTCTCTCAAGATTCATTTGATTAAGATATTTGTCTTTGATATAAAATAAGCCCTCTGCTCAGTGAACAAAAAAAGGGCTATAGTTGGATTTTTCTTGGAGTTGAATGTCAAACAGGAAACAAAGGTTTTTGATCTCAACTGCTATGCTTTACCCAGGACTAAGCTTTCATGAAGTGACAGCTTACAACTAGCCCATAATGACTTTAAAGTTATAATAAGTGTGTATACTTTGTTGGTATAGTATATAATTAATTTCCAACTTGTAAATGAATACTTAGAATTTCACAGTAGATAGCAGTATATCACCATACCTGCAAGTATTAGACCAGAATTAGCATAGAGAAGAGCAAGAAGTGTGCTCTGAATGTGAGATAAGTTGTACATGAGGTGCTAAATAAATATACCAGGATTAATGTTAATGTTAATGTCTGTTGTGTCTTCATCTAACGTATAAAACACAGGTTTAATACATAAGAGCAGAAGTATCTTAAAAGTCAAAATACTGCACAGACAAACCCCTGTCCATTCACAATGAGTCATGGGAAACAACATGTACAGCTATTATTTTTAGCAACTGCATCATGGAATATATGTCTGAATGTGTCAAAAGCCTTATTTGATATAGTTTTTTCCTTTTTTTTGGTGGTATGCATCAGAGTGCAGCTTTAAAGGACAATGTCACCAATTGTCACGACTCAACAGCAAGTTATTAATGGTCTTTATTGTCTAAAGCCAGGAAGTTTAACAACATTTTTAGCAAATAATTAGTGAAGTGCTTGCTTCAGCAAGTCCAACTATTGTTCTTCGACATAATAATAATAAGTATGCCAATGAACAATTATTGGACTGGCTGAAGCAAGCCCACCTAATAATAATAATAATAATAATAATAATAACAAGTATTATTAGGTGGGCTAGCTTCAACAAGTCCAACTATTGTTCTTCGACATACTTATTATTATTATTATTATTATTATTATTATTCCAATTCTTCCTAGTGCGACTCCTCCTACAACTTTTAAGCTATTCACACCAATCCAACTTTAAAACATGCAGAGAGGTCGCTTTGCTATGACTTTTTCCTTTTGCTGCACTTACACCTGTTAAACTATTCATACCATTTCAACTGTAAAATGAATATGAATCTCCATCTTAAACTTGTTAAACTATTAATCTTTTTGGAACTCTTTTTGTAAGTTTCATCCAGTTAACATGGTGTAACATCATGTTGATTTAGGTCAACATTCTGTGAGCTCCTTTGTTACTGCAACTGGTATGGTACTTTCAGGACTCAAAAACAACAGGAGACCTGCAGAACACATTAGTAGAATCATTACATAACAATGCACTCTCTTGGCTACCAGTTCTACCCCACTGAAACCACTCAACATTCTATCTATGACCTTTTAACATACTATCTATCTGACGTTCTATCTTTCCAACCTTATAACCTTTCAACTACCTAGTCATCATCCTTTCACCAGTCACTTCTGCTTCACTCAGTATAGCCCATACTAATTAACCTCTTAATTGTATTGATGTATCTATACCTCCCCTCTCTCATCTATCCATCCTCTCTTTCATCTATCCATACATCCATCCAACCAGCCTCTAACCATTCAAAAACCCTCTCTAACTTAACCGCTGCCACAATAAGACCATCTCACTCTCTTTCAACTACCCTGCAAATCTATCTATCGACCTATCCAAACATCTTCAAGCATGTTCCACTACCAAAATAAGACTTTGTAAGCCCACAAAGTTTATTCTGGAACCTATTTTTCTATACCCCCCTCCCCCCCCTGCAGCCTCAGCTTCCCAAGACGATGGCTGGTCCATGAAGGTGCCCCCGGAGGTGAGGGCTAGGGAGGGCTACCCGGTGGTGCTCCCCTGCTCCTTCACCCACCCCCACCACATGCTGCACTCCTCCCTGCAGGTGGTGTGGCGTCTGGGCCACGGCCAAGGCTCATCTGTGCTCTTCCAATGCTCCAGCCCCAGCGGGACCAAGACCTGTCAGCCTGGGCACCTGCAGGACCAGCGCTACCGCCTGGAGGGCAACCCTCGTGAGCATGACCTCTCCCTACGCATCAACAGCGCCGCCCTGCAGGACAACGGACGCTACTACTGCCGTGTTGAAGTGCCTGGGCATGCCCATGCCAGCTATGAGGACAAGATGGGCACAAGGCTTCGAGTGGAGGGTAAGGGCAAAGATTGAAATGTTGGGTGCAGGCATTGTTACACAGCATTAAAGTGAAAACTTAAAGAGATGAGTCATGACCTCAGTACAGAAGGTTGGAGTGTTTGGCATAATAATAGGAGACACGTTTTGAACAATGTAGGATGGTTAAATATCTGGTACTATAGATTAGGTGTATTGTTTAGGAGAACTGTTTGAAATCTGAGAGAGTAACCAAATGGGTGATATCGTTGATATCGGTACGTGTTTGTTCATCTGCCCTTGTTTGTGTATATGTGCGTATATGTGTGTATATATATGTGCGTGTGTGTGTGTATATGTGTGTGTGTGTGTGTGTGTGTGTGTGTATATTTTCTTTTTTGTGTTTGCCGTGACTGTCATTGTTAGCTGCCCCTCGGATCTTGGGCTTGTGGGTGGAGGGCAATGAAGACACTGGCTACAAGGCGCGGTGTCTCGTACAGGGCTCCCCTTTACCGGACGTCCAGTGGCTGGGGTCAGACAAGCTCCTGGAGGGGGCTGACACATCCCCCCTCTCCCAGGAGTCCCCAGGGCAGCACCACACCACCAGCCAGCTCCGAGACGTCCTCCCTGGACAGCAGTACACCTGCATTGCCTCCAATCCCCTGGGAAAGGACCAGGCCACCCTGTACGTGCTGCCCCCCAGACTAGTGGAGGTCACCGGGGAGGCGCCTCCATTCCTGCTCCTTCTCTCACTTTCTCTGGGGACCAAGGTGATCCTGCTACTGGGAATGGGAGCCTGGATGGTGCATGGAGGGAGACTGTCATGGTGCAGATGCTGGTTCAGATGACATTGAGTGAATTGAGTTGAGAATTGCTGGTGCCACTTATAGGCAATTTTGGCATGTAATTCAGACAATGCTATTATTGGGTTATTGGAGAGGATGCAGCTAACTGTTAGCAAAGTAGAGAACAGATAAGCAGAGACTTTTTCACTACTGGTGTATGAGGATACTACTGGCTTCCCTTTAATTCAATATACATTTATATGAAATCCATCTCCGTCTTTTATTCTATAATTTAGGATGCGGAACAGGGTTGGGGTGAATTAGATTTCATTGACTAAACCACACAATCACTACACCACTTTACATCCGTGAGACTAGCAGATACAGAGTTGATACTATATTATATTCAATGTTACCTGCTAGACCAGAGTTGATAGACTATATTGTAGTCATGGTTACCTGCTACATCAGCGTGTGCCTAAAGTGTAGACGTTGCGTGGCCGTTGTAGCAATGTAAAGAAATATGTTTTTTTTTTCTGATTCACACACATAAACTCCATACACAGTGCCTTCAATGCTTTTTGGATGCTTAAAAACATATTCACTCAGCTTCACAGTAAGGTAATGTAATATGAACATGACAGTAGTGCATGCATATCATACATGCACGTGGTGCCTGTGTGATAAACTAAAATACAGCTCATGTCAGTTTAACCATTTATGCAAAGGATTGTCGACCAAATACTAAACATGAGTGATTAATTTGAACATTTGATAAATCTGTCCCATTACTTTTGGGTACCCTGAAATAGGGGGACTATGCATAATAAGTGGTGTAATTTCAGAATGGTGGAACCAAAATGTACACATATACCATCAAATAAAAGCTGAGAATCTCTACTTTAACCTCATAGTAATGTGTTAGTAATGTGTTAGTGTTTGATTTAAAATCCAAACGTTTGGAATGTAGAGCCAAATGAAGAAAAAATCACTGTCCCATTATTTACGCAGGGCACTGTATATCATATCGACCATCTCTACTACGTGAAGTCCTCTACCAGTACCTGAGCAGGCTAGACCCTTACAAGACATAAACACAACCTGCAAAAGATAATGAACAAAACAACGAGTTAGGTCAGAGCTTTAGACATTTAGACGTTTTTAACTTCCCTGTTTCTGATGGTACCGGCATGGGCACACCACTTAACAGGAGAGAGCACCGCTGTGGCAACAGGGACTGTAAATCTTCGCTGGGCCTTGCCAACCAGAATGGCAACAGGAACATCCGTATCCAGGCATTCAACGAAAAGCTGAAACAGTCATCATGATCGACGTCCATGAGGGAGCAACCTCCCGGCAAAGCTGAAACATTGAGAATGTGGCCTGTAGACCAACGGGAAATGTCAAACTTTGGGACAAGTACTACGCCGAACCTTGCTGACCCTCGACCCCCCACCTCATCGACCTCAACCGGCAACAGTACAGAAGCCGCCATTGTTGAGTCCAGTGGAACCTCTTCACCGGTTTCCTCGTCAAAAAGGCATTCATCGTCAGGTTCAGAAAGTATCTCCATAAGCACTGTATTAACAATATTTTAATTAATGTCTAACACCTACGGTACTATAATTGTCCATGACAAAAAAGTGATTTTACATTCAACATTAAGAAACAAATTTTGCTCAAGTAGTCTAAGATAGTTGAAAGAATCAGGTTTGTAATGCACTTATAATATATTAATGAATTACAAATAATATGTGCATGCTCTAAAAACCAACTGAAAAACAAGCTGACAGGATGGTTTTGGGTACATACTGTAAACTCGACCAACTGTACTTCTACCTGGTAAAGTACTGTAATGACTTACTGTACCACTTATACCAGGTACACCACCATTCTCATGCAGCAGGTACCCTAAACAAATACACTGTGTGGACGTTCTATGGTAGCAATCCATACCAGCTAATGCGGTACATCTGGAAAAAATCTATCAAGTTTTTAGAACTTAGGGTGTTCTACAGATACATCATGAGTTTGGGTAAGTGAGGTTAAGAATGAAATAGGGGGAATCAGAGGAGGAGGGTAGGTGGGGTTCAGAATGAAATGGGGGAATCAGAGGAGGAGGGTAGGTGGGGTTCAGAATGAAATGGGGGAATCAGAGGAGGATTTACTGCATGTGCAGATCCCTCCTGCTCTGTATATACTGTAGGACAGAGAAGTCAATTGTTGAGCAGACGGTTAACCAAAAGCTAGGCCCCCAGTCTTTCTTCTCACCTTGTTTGGAAAGCCTGGGGAAATTCAAGGCAGAAGTGCGTTAGCGAGGGGTGGAGTAACGTGAACTCCCAACCAGTCAATTGGCAGCTCAAACTGGAACAGCCAATAATTTTCAGTGATCCCCACGTGGGTAGTGTTCCAACAACCTAATTACAATTCCAGAAAAAATAAAACCACTTCAGCAATGCCCATTTTCAAAAAATATAGCTTGCTAGCAGTGTTAGCTAAGTTGATAACGATTAAACTATACAAATGCCGTCACGGCACCGTAACATCTCAGTACTGTGAGCCCCGGTTTAACAACAAATGGTGATCTATGAGACATGCTAGACTGCATGCAAAAGCAGCACGTCTGCGAAACGAGGCTCGCTTGAAGCAAGTTCAAATTCAAGTTTATTTATCATGACATTACATACAAGTATAGAATGCAATGAAATGCTTGGGGCAGAGCAACTCTTCAACAACATGACAGCAATCAACAACAATCAACAATAAAATGTAATAGCTAGATAATAGCGTAGTTTTATGTATTTTCCTCGGGAACAAGAGCATTGCAGAGGCATAGATGCAGAGAAATAAGCACAGAATATTACATGTAAATTCACAAATAATCTCAATCATCCTAAAACTAAGTTGGAAAATTCCCAAAATCACCCTTCACACATTGAAAGGTTTTGTATTAAAAAAATAAAAACAGTGTTGATGCAATTATTGATGTCATGCAGGTATAGGCTACTTCAAATAATTGAAATTGCAGATTAGTTGTTGAGGTTTGAAGAATATAAACCTTGTTGAGACCTAGTTTCCTAGTTCGGAAAGCCTGGGGAAATCCTTTGCAGAAAGTAGTGACAATGGTGTGGTTTGAATTAAGTGACGCCTTGCAACACATCAAACCAATCAAATACCTTGTTTGGGAGAATC
This sequence comes from Argentina silus, assembly GCF_951799395.1. Classification (NCBI taxonomy): domain Eukaryota; kingdom Metazoa; phylum Chordata; class Actinopteri; order Argentiniformes; family Argentinidae; genus Argentina; species Argentina silus. The sequence continues at coordinate 21,884,581 of NC_139664.1, forward strand.
AATTTAGTTTTTCCTTCAGGTTTTCTTTAATTTTCTTCAATGTTGAAAGCTAGCATAGGCAACAACTCTCTGCAAAATCATCCTACCCGGTCAGAAAAGATGATGCACATAACAACAAGCAACCGTTCTATGGGCATGTGGGTTATGTAAGTAACAATTTCTCCAGACCTCCAAATTGTGGCGTAAGAATTACATGATTTAGATGTATGGCTACATGAGATTAGCATATGTAATTTGCCGGGAGACAACACGTCTGAATTGGGAGACTAGAATTCAAGTGCTAGTTAACAGGGAAGTACTCCGGATCTTTGTAGCAGACGGCTCGGAGAGCCTGGCAACAGTTCTCGTCACTCCACGCAAAGTCAGCCTCAGGATCTAGACTCATCACAGCACACTGGCCCTGCATGGGGGTGCCCGGCTCGCCCTCTGCCCAGTGGGTAAAGTCAACTGGGGCCCTGCTCAACCAGTACCACTTCCCCGTTTGTGAGCTCCGACGGAGGCCTATCCACACCTGCCCCTTCCCCTTCCCCTTCCCCTTCCCCTTCCCCTTCCCCTTCCCCTGCCCCTGTCTCTGCCCGTGTCCCAGACTCCCTGACTCCCTCAATCTCTTTGTCACATGTTGATAAAAAGGCTGGGTGTTGAGGCTAATCAGTCTGAATCCTCTTATATGGCAGTACTGCAGCGACTCAGGCCAGCCATCTTCCTCCTCCCCTATTTCTATGACATCTGGTCTCAGAACACAGCCCTGGGAGTCTTTGCAAAAAACACAGAAAAAGAACAAAAGATTAATTCATGCTAAAGATTAGATCGGAACAAGCGTGATTATCTGCTATTCAGAATATTAATGTTATAATTTTTATGGTATCAAGCACTGTGTGTTAGCACATTTTTTCACTGGACTAGGAGATATATTTAGCTTATTTTAAGCCATTTATATGAGAAAACGGCTTAAAATAAGATCAATTATCTTCCCGTGCAGTGACATTTTACCTGGTAAGCAGTAAAAGCAGTAAGACAATTTTAAAGCTCTAAATATGTATAAACTGCTAAAAAGAAACATACAGCATGATCAAACTTAAACACTTATTAAAATCCTTCTGATTGATAATGCATTTTAACATTAAAGGGGCAATCCGAGATTCAAACAATAACAAAGTGGTCACCTGCCACTTTTTTGGTAAACAGCTAAGGGATGGGGCTGGAGAAATGTTACCACTCCCAAATTCATAGAGAGAGCTATGGATGCAAGGACTCATAATCCATGAGATGAAAATAATAGTTTAACCATGTATTGAAGCTACACAGTTTTTGTTTACAATTACATCGTTTCCAAACAATAGTAAAGCAAGCTTATATTTGGGTTTCTGATGGGGTAAGGCAAATTAACTAAGCTCATGAGGCATTTCTTATATTTTATTGAAGAATAAATGTCTATATATCATTAATTTAGATGTGAATTGATATACCAATCGAAGAATGCCCCTAATTTGATTCTTAACAATTGATAACGTAAAATGTATAGTGTGTACTTTTTGTTGTTTCTATTTAGTGTGCGTCTGCAATGAGAGACAAATAAATGTACCCATGAGGGTTAGTTAGGAGGAGTTGTGGATTGAATTGTACATATTGAATAAATATGATGATAAAAATAAGTTGAGCAGTTGTACATACAGGTTTGCAGAAAATTAATATTACAGGAACTACACTGCTCTGGAACACCATACCTGGATCATTGCCGAGGCTGAGAGCTGGATTCCCAAACATCTTTCCCCTTGCTTCATCAAATCCCAGGTAGTAGGCAGCCATTTTAGTGGAATTATGCCAGATCACATACTTCATCTTGTATGGTTGCAAGTCAATAACTGCCCAGGAGTGCTCCGTTCCCTCCATGGATGTCCAGGTGGCTGTAAGTTGATCTGTCCCCAAATGCACCCCATCTGTCTTGGCTGTGGGGGCCACTAGTAAGGCTTGGTTCCTACTGTACTTGAGGGAGTGTAGGAGGTAGCAGGAAGAGAAGTCGTTCAGTGGGATGAGGCTGAGGAGAAGGCCAGGCCTGTAGAGGGTGAGGGAAACAGGACCAGAGGTCCTGATCAGGGAGGAGCTGCCAGGGAGGCCGGGGTAGAAGGGCAACTCGTGGGCAGACAGATGAGAAGGCAGCTCTGGGGGTCCACTGAGAAGAGACACGCTCTGTTCGGATGTCAACAGAAAGACTGTTTCATTTGGGGCTCCTTTTGCCAACCAGAGGGGTACCAGAAAACTCGATCCCCAAGAGAGGACAGGGGCCAGGGGCATAACCAGCATGGTGCAAGTACAGTTATTCATCGCAGCACATGGATGGCTAAACAAAACCGCCACAGGGTGAGAGGCAGACACATGCAGCAATGGCTGTGACTCATTGATCCAGAGCTGGACAAGCCCATATGATTTGAGCCTGATGGTCTCGTCTTCCCCCCCATCCGCCCCAGAGATGGTGACCGTGTTGACTGTATCATTGACATTACCATTAATGATAAGGAGTCTAAACAAGCTATTCTGTGAGTCTTTTAGAGGCCCGGACGAGGAAGCGCCTGATGTTAAGGGGGATGGATGTTTCATCTTGGGTATCGGCGGGATGCGGTACTCTTTTCCCCAGCTCTCTACAGGTGGAACCAAACTTGTCTGGACGCTGTCACCTCTTTGGCTGATGACATGAACAGTGATGTCGTTGTTGCTCGATACAACCAATGTCTTGTTGGAGTACTTTGACCAATTGAGATCTGAATTTGGTAGGGGTACCGCCTGCACCTGTCCTGCCGACAGATACAAGTTTTGTATCATGGTGGATCTATCCATGGTGACAGTGACCTTGGTGTCGCTGTAAAGGGCTGTGATTTTGACCCTGTTGCTAACATGAGTAGGATGGTAAAAGGCGATGTTCTCAGGGAATGCTGTGATGAACTCTTTGCCATAGCTAGTTGGAGAGCAGAGTGCTGTGGATTTTAAGAGAGGGAAGGTGTTTGCTTAAACATTTTCAAGTGCCATTTAAAAAAAACTTTGCTGTCAGAGAAGTTAAAGTATCCAAAGCAACCCATTTACAGCTCCACTCCTGTGTATGTCTGTTGTAGTTCCCTTATTTAACTTTCATTATCACTATAATATCCCAGTAGTCTAAAATGGCTTCCTCTCTCTGGAAAAGTGATTTTGATGATGCCTTCAGTAAGTGTTCATCCCCTGGACTTTTTCCACATGTTATGTTACAACCTGTAGGCTGTGGGCTAAAGCGCTCTATCTGCTTTAATTTTTTAGATGATCGATCCCTGGCGAGGGAGGAGACAGTATTTTTATATATATATAAGCTACATATATTTTTTTTCAACATATTTTCGTTTGTTGGCAATGTAAATTCTTCCACATTTTAGTAAACCAATCCAAAACTCTTGTAATCATCTTGTGACATTGAGTCTGCCAATCACGTTCTTACCAACTGAGAGACAAGGAAGTAAACAGACACGGCGCAGAGAGGTATGAAAAACCTTCGCTCAGCGTTAGTGGCAGAATAACCATCATGAACAGGTGTAATGCCATCAGGTACGTACAACGTTTTGATTATTATCATCATCAAGTTAAATGATATGATGTCATTGATGCAAGCTGTAAAATATCTCTCAGGTTTGAACGTAGGATTTATGCATCTAGCTAACGAAACCTGCTAGTAGTACCTGGCTAGCTAGGTTAAAATCTACGGAAGCTATGGCAATATCCATCTTCAATATTCAATCAATGTGAAAACAATTTTGCTATTCTTAGTACAGTACATGTAGAACTAGAACTGTGGGTGCAGTTTCATCACGGATGTCTTCTGTCTGTGCTTGCACTTGTACCACATTGTAATGAGACAAAACGATAAGGGGGAAAGAGAGAAGATAGCCCCATCAGTTACCATCATATCATTCCATGTCTTAAAACTGTCTTAATCTCAGAAGTGATTGCTATTATTGTAATATTACACTTTACTTTTTCAGGGAATCTGTATGTCCCAATTTGGATTTGAGGTCAGGAGATGGCATTGAGCGATAAGTACAATTTACTAAAAATGTTTATGTTTGTACATACATAAGTACCTGTCATCTGTTTCTCATCAGCCCAAGACCATCTGTCTCTTTCATACTGTCACATTATATTATAACAGATAACAGTAGTTGTGTAAGAACAATAAAATTAACATCGTACCTATAGCCTTGTCAATGCTTGGTGAAGGAGGATGGGAGAGCTCCCTCAATGTGCTCTCTCTATTCTAGTACAGTAGTTTTGTTGCCAGTTATATACTGCTAGGATGTTCATCTATCTCCGCATCTGTAATGCTATGCCATATTTCTTTCATTTGGTTAATACTCTACTCTCTTACCTGGCATACACTAATGAGGAGCGGAGCAATTTAGCCCTGCTACCAGAAATCTGGTCATATTCACCAGTATAGACTTGAAGCTGGACCTGCCCTAGACAGAGCAGACCTCCCAACTGTCCATATGTGGGGTCCGAGGCTCCCCTGTTGGGGCTACTGATGGAATTGACTCCTACAACACAAGTCTCACGGGCGGTCTTAACATTATTTGATTCCTGACTGCAATACCTGATTCTGAACCTGAAGTCCTCTACTTCCATCCTACTTTCAAATAATCTTTGCAATTTAGACAAAATGTGTTCAATTTCACAATGAGATATTGCAATAGGGAATGGAATAACATTAAGACCTAGTAGGATGACATTGTACCATAGGAGTCAATCCCCTCAGCAGCCACAATAGGGGACCCCACATACGTACAATTGTGAGATACACTCAGGTTAGACCTGTCCCTGAGGGCAAACACCCCTACCACAAACCTGCAGTTATTTCAATATTTGATATAAAATTTGACAGATGCAAGCCAATATTCCCATTGTACAGATCTCATTTAAATAATTGTCAGTTGTGTGTTTGTGATGTGAACTGTGTCAGTGTATGTATAAATGTATATATTGTAGTGAACGGCAGGGTAGAGTAGCTTGCCCTAAGCGGGTATCGAACACACTGCCTTCAGTTTACAAACCGGTTGTGCTAGCTACAACACCAATTGAGTTAACTCCCTTGGTGGTGCCGCTAATGGGCCTTACACAGGGTCGTTACAGTATATTTTGATGTCATGAGGGGTTGTCGCCCCCTCTGGCCCTCCCCACACTACAAGCCCATCCATTTTAGGGGCATAGGCTGGTTAGATGGGGCCAGCTGAGACTGATTATCAATCAAAGGTATTGCTCCTACCAGCTGCTGCAGCCACACAGGTTGGATGTGTTTCTTTACTCACCTTTATTTTGAACTGTTTGATGTACGTGCTTGTAAAAGCTTGAGTTCATCAATGACATGCTGTATTTAACCTTATGTCAATAAAGACTTATGTCTGGACCTCTACCATGCCTCCCTGAGCCTCTGTACCAGTTAATCAACCCAGCTCCTTAGCCTGTAGTAGCACCTCACCCCACATGCTGCCTCAATATTTTTAGAATGCTATATATTGTTATGTATCAACTTGTTTTGTATCAACTCCTGGCTGAATAATGCATTTCCCTACTGGGATATTAATTGATTGATTTGAGGGGCTTGGCTGATTCTTAGCATAAACTGCTGCTGTACTTGAAAGAATAAATTGTTGTAAAATACATATAATCCCATCCAGGGATGTAGTGCTAAAAAGAAAATAAGTGGTCAAAACCCTAATGCAAAAAGCAGACCTAACGTAAAAGGTGGGTAAACCCTTTTCACCTAAATAAAAAAGTGTATAAACTGAGTTTACTTGGATTCACTGCACTAACATCACTGATGCTATCGTTAAGGACAAAAATTAAGTGGCATTCACATTGTGTGGTTTAAGTAAAGTTTAGTAAACCAAGGCAGATAAGAGAGACGCAAATAAACAGGTCAAATTGAACATTGCTCAGTCAAGATTGCACATAATTTAGAAACTATAGCCGCAGCCCTAAGCACAGGTTCTCTGTTTCTATTTCTTATATCATTACAATGTTTGACAATATAAACAAGCTTGAACAAATCCACTTACACCACGACGATGACATTTTATAATTCAAGTGCACCCATAAACAGATTTATCATATACCAAATAGAACGGCTAGCGGCAACGGTACGGGCATTACATGCTACCAAGTTGAACATTGTTTACTTATTTGTTCTGGTTTGAGGAACGCTATTGGCTGCCTTTTCCATGGCGTAAAGTACTGGAGATCTGATTGGATCATCAACAAAGTACTAAGACTGTAATATATTTAGAGTTATATATATTCACGTTTTCAATAACGGAGACAGAACATTACGTGGATGCTCGTTTACTGATCAATTTTAAGACGGAGTACAGCGCATGTGCACAACAGCTAAGGACTCTTATACAGCCAATAAGGAAGGCCCTTATTAATACATTTGAAACACAAAGTTGTAATAATGCCAATACATTACAAAGACGAAGATGCCTGAGCAGGCAGATAATTTAAAAAAAAAAGTTATTTGGAAGATGTGCACAAACTAGCGATGCCAAGAAATTGCGTAGGCTTTCTATAAATAGTTTAGACAATTTTGGGGTCCGGCCCATGCCCTACTGACATTAAAATAGAATTAATGGACTTTTTGGGGGGTCACTGATCGACACAAAAGGCCCCATAAAGTCAAAGTGAAATGTATTTGTTTGAAATTTGTACTAATTAAATAAAAATAAAAAGATTGAGTCAATAAGTATTCAGCCCCTTTGCTATGATACACCTAACGTGTAGCTAAATTGCCAACATGTCTTCAGTAACTCACCCAATAAGTTGAATTGAGTGCAAGGATAATAGTTCATGTGATTTTTACATTTTTGTCATGGCTGAGAGGAAAAACCACAGTCGATGGGACAACATCATCCCAGTCACTCTACAAAATTGGTCTATACAACCGAATGGCGAAAGAGAATCCTTTAATGAAAAAGATCTGTTTCACATCTATAATTGTGTTAACAATGAATTCAAGTGATACAGCAAAGAAAGTGGCTGGAAATGTGTTTATTTGTTTTTTACTACAAAGCATTAAGTTTTTATCAGCACATGCAATGCAGTTTCCACACCATCCCTCATGTGATGAATAGCGAGAGCTGCATGATGTTATGGGTATGTTTGTCACCGGCAGGGACCGGGGAGTTTGTCAGGATCAAGAGAAAAGTATGACATTTGCTGAGTTGGTAGTGACAGCCTAATCCACACAGTGTGTAATTGATTCCTATGCATCAGATGGACTCAATTCAACTTACTGAGTGACTTGTTGAAGACATTTTTGCATTTGAGCTAATTTTAGGAGTGTCATAGCAAAGGGGGTGAATACTTATGGTAGCTTTTCATTTTTAATGGATTTTTAATTAATTTGTAAACATGTAAAAACATTTATTTTCATTTTGACACAGGTTGTAACACAACAAAATATGGAGAAAGTCCAGGGGATGAATACTTACTGAAAGCACTTTATTATGGCACAAAATGCATCATCGAATATTTTTTCCAGGAGGTAAATATAAGCTTATCATTAGAATATACATTGCCCTGCGTAAGTAATGGACAGTAAAGCATGGTTTTCTTCTGTTGGCTCTATACTCAAAAAGTTTGGATTTGAAATCAAACAATTAATGAGGTTAAAGTAGATATTATCAGCTTTTAATTGAGGGTATTTGTGTACATATTGGTTTCACCATATAGAAATGACAACACTTTGTATACATGTTATTCAGAGCACCAAAAGTAATGGGACAGTTCAGGTGTGTTCTGTCACATCATTGTGCATCAGAGATCTGTCAATGTCTAGTATTGATTCTAGGCTTTGCATTTGCCTTTGAAGTCAGCATCAAGAACAAAGAGGTGTCAATGAAAGTCAAGGAAGATATTATTAGGCTGAAAAATCAGAAACATAGCCGAAGCACAGTTGTTGTGCTTGCCAAAATCAACAGTTTGGAACATCATTAAAAGGAAAAAAAACACTGGTGAGCTCAGCAATTGCAAATGGGCTGGTAGGCCAAGGAAGACTTCTACAGTGGATGACCAAAGAATAACCCTAAGCCTAACTCAAACAATTGTCCCACAGTTGTTTCCCACAGAATGTGTCAGAGACTACCATCTGCAGGATATGTCACCAGCCGAACTACAGAAACTTCACTGCAAGGTGCAAACAACTAATTATCCTCAAAAAGGATGGTCAGGTTACAGTTGGCTAAAAAAAGGTGTTGTTGACAGATAAGATGAATATGTACCAGAGTGATTTCAAGTAGAAAGTTTGGAGAAAAAATGATCTACCCACGATTTACAGCATACCACCATCATCTGTGAATCATGGTGAAGGGGGTGTTATGGTTTGGGCATGTATAGCTGCCACAAGAACTGGCTAACTTGTCTTAATTGATGATGTAACTGCTGACGGCAGCAGCAGAATGTATTCTGAAGTGTACAGAAACATTGTGCCTTTTTCAGAGCCAAAAAGTGGAAAGTTCTTGACCTGTGAAGTCATCTTCAGATATAAATCCAGTTGAACGTGCATTTAATGTCCTGATGATAATATGTTAGGCAAATGCTGCAATACAGGTCTGGTAGAGCATCACCAGAGAATATACCCAGTGTCTGGTGAGGTCAGTGGGTTGCAGACTTCAGGCAGTTATTGCATGCAAAGAATTGTCAACAAAATACTAAACATAAGTGCTTAATTTTGTTATATGTGTTGTCATTTCTAAGTATAGAGTATAGAGCCAATAGACAAAAAAATGCCCTACTATCGTATAACTTACACACAGTGTTTTCTCTTTATTGGCACTATTTGAAAGACAGTATAGCAGTATGGTTGATGAATCTGCTTTGTGTGAATGATAGAAAGGACATTAGAAGAGTGGAGCACTTTAGACTAGTAGGATGCACCCAATATTCGACCCTGTCTTTCTCTCTAAATCTTGTGACAGGGCAGAACTCGAGAGCTACTGTGTGGGACTCACTCACCTGGGTAAAATGATGCTATGATTACAATAATTATCATCAGACCCATGACTACCAGTGGGGCACCACTCCAGATGGGTACAGCAGGTACTTCAGGCTGGAGTTTAGCAGGAAGCTGGGCTGTTGAGGTAGACAAAATGTTTTGCCATGTGAGGCTATTCTATGGAGATAGAATCCTGCTGATATTATTCTAAATAAATAGAGTACAATTCATGAATGTCTACCATGATTCTCAAACAAAAAAGACAAAACACAAATATAATTTACTAACCACACACAAACACCTCTTGACTTGTATTTGTAAACCATTATTAATGGTTGCAAAACTTTATAAATGCAAAATGATTTGTAAATATGGCTAAAGATCTGTGAATAAATGCTCTTACATTTGCAAACAAAATGCCACGATGTGTGAATAAAAACGAAAGCAGTGACAAGCATCTTTCTGAAGTTATAAATAAAAGTATTACTTTGTGTAGGTATCCAATAATAATTCAGATTAATACCCTCTTTGATCATGTATTTTCAGTAGATAAACAGGGATCTTTAGGTTGAAATAGAGCAGATAAAAGCATCAGCTAAATTCATGCATGGGATATTGCGCATTACACCATGTTGTATGGTTAGGGTTTTAGGGTCGTCTCAAGGACTCTACTTGGCATCTACCTGTTCCATAGCTCTCCTTCTGTATTTATACTTTTCACAAATGACAAGAACGCCCAAAATTTATGTCGGGTAACAGTGGAATGTTCATGATGTGTTTGCGACTTATTGTATCAAATGACAGTACTACTGAGTATAAACCGTAGTAAAAATCGATGGGATAAACCAAGTCAACCCGAAATAATTTTTTTACAGAAGCCTTCCAGCCTACAACTTCTTGTTAAATTGAGATAGCCAACTAAGATAAAGCCAATGCATTTGTCGATCATTTCGCTATAAACACATTGAATGTTAGTGCCAACATTCTGAAAACAAATCCACAGACGTAATTTGATCTGCAAATGCAGATTCGACAGTTCTAATGCTTAAGTGTTGTATCAAATTCAGTGCTTTTTATTCAGAACTTTAAGAAAGATGGTTGTCACTGCTTCCATTTTTATTCAAATCTTACATATTACAAATCATTGTGCATGTATTAAAATAATGTTTTACAAATACATATCAAGAGGTGTTTGTGTGTGGATAGTAAATTATATTTGTGTTTTTTGTTTACGGATCATGGTACACATTTGTGAGTTGTACTGTCATTTATTTACAATAATATTGGCAGTAATCTATCTCCATACTTATTATTGAAATGTCTGTCAACAAATTCTCAAACCCAATTCTTTATTCTTTTCGATCGTTACCCACCTCCCGGGTAATTAACTCAGGGAGTTTCCCCAATTCTTGTACATTGCAAGAGGCCCTTAGCCTCCATTCTTTTGATAATGTGTCTAATGGTGTTTCTCAGATAGCAAACAGGTGTGAAAACAACACTCAACTCTATAACTACTATATCTACATAGCAATTGACAAATGACTATGTAACCATGAGTAGTTATTTTATAGATACAATGTTGTTACTACAGGAATAACATAATTACACAGTTATAGAGCTACTTTTAATTCTATTCATTAATTTATATTGGTGTCATGTACAAAAAGTGTTTCAACTTAAAACGTTTTGAAAAGTTAAGAAAACTAATATTGTTAAAAGAATCATATATATTCTGAAGTAATACATTGAATCATTCTGGCTGGAAGGTTTGGGTGTAGACGGATTTTGGTGGCGCCAGCCTTGATTTAAATGTGTATACCTATTTACAGTTGAAGTCGCACCCTCATCATTTGTCAATTCCTTTGCGATTGTAATGTGTCTGAAGAAATCGCATCCTCGCCATTTGTCAATTACTTTGCGATTGTAATGTGTCTCACACCTTGTCCTTTGTTGGGAATGACACTTAAAGAGGGGACAGCGAGACATTCTTTGAGTTTTTGGGTTAGGCCTGCGATGGGCACCATTCTCCTGTGTTGTTTTTGACACACATAGCTTTAGACGTATGGTTAAACTTCCATTAGTTTACTACAGTTTGTTTATTTTGTATGTTTCTTTGAAACCATTAAATCGGTTAATTTGTTGATACTCTATTCTCATTCTTCCTATGTGCGTTAATGTGATGTTGCGCGCTAGATAAAGGTTATGTTAAAACAGCACGACATAATCGTGACCAAGTTATCACAGAGTTCACCATTAATGTTTAATGTTCACATGCATAGTTAGCAACACGTAGACTCGAGTCATCACATCAGGTATCGGACCATGTGTAAACTCCTCACGATTTCTTCTAACTTAAAAGCATGGTCATATCATATTGGGTATTCTTAATGGAATCTAGGATCCGATATGATCGAGTGTCTGTCACACAGGGATGAGCAAAGCATTGTCAATCATTATTAACCATAAAATATCTTTTGGAGTCAGATATAACGGAATGTTAACATGTGTTAGTTGGTCATGTGACCACTTGTGTTGAGTTCGCTTTATCATGTCCATAACTGTTAGAATAATCATAATCATTGGGAATAAATGTATGTCTTATGTTTGACCCGTATTCTTCAGTGTTTTATTTTCATATTCTTCATGGGAACTTACTCAAATTCACACATACAGCAAAATAGCCCCATGATCTAATACCTTTGTAGTTGTTGTTAGCAACCTTGGTTAGGCACACTGCAGGTTTTACATATCTACTCAAATACCCAGTCTAGATTTGACCATATGAGTTGACTAGGACAACATTGGAAAGAGGCTTCTGTTGTTGTGACATCTAGTTTGTGATGGCAGGAAGTTATTTGCATCATGACACACATGAAGGGTTTTCTCCAACATGCTCTTTCATTTCAGAGAGGTGAGTAGTCAATGTTGAAGGCTTGTTTTATCCTGACACAAAAGTAATTAAGGTTAAAGGTGCAATACTTCACTCGACTTTCCGCCAAATGTTTCCTGACACTTGTTTTGGTATTAAACGGACAATTCAGCCTATTTTCATGTTTAGGTGAAATATCATCTTACCCTGAGTTGTCCTCATAGGCCAGTAGTGAAAGCGTCTCCAGTTCTACATTCTCTACTTAGCTACCATAGTAAAGGCTAACTAATAAGCAGTGTAAGTTGAGATGGGGCTGGGGAAATGTGACCACTTCTAGACAAATTCATAGACAGATGGAACAGTCCATGATATTGAAATATTATTTAGATTGTTTGAAACAATTTGAAAAGTGTTATGTAAATTCGATGACATGGACATTGTTTACAAACAGTAAATAAAACCACCTTATATTTCGGGTTATGATAAGGTAAGACAGTATTACTAAATTTATTAGGCATTTCTAACTAATATTCTTTAAACTGGCACGTTGGGTGGCCAATCAGGCGCACAGGTGATTTGTGTAAAAAAACTGGATAAATCAGATTTGAAATGGGAAGATACCAATTAAGTTCTATCAGAAAGCATTGCTTGCATAATGTCTTCAACTTTTTTTATTTAATTTGCTAATCCCTACCACCCCCTCCACTGATTATAGGACATGGAAAAAAAGAGTTTGATTTCGATTTACAGGTATTTATTGTACTTGGTAAAATGTCAAATATACAGTATATATCTGTCGATAATTTCTTATTATTGCTTGTAATGGACTTATAATTAATTAATTAATTATAATAGTTAATTAATTAATAATTCTATTAGTAGCTGAGTATAGGCTACTGTAATATTGAGTATTGTAATAACATGATGCGCCGGTGCGCACAGCAGTGGACGTTCGTTTATTTTTACTAACATATGTATTATTTTTACGGCCGGCATGAGGTGGCATTTGGTCCATTGCGGCCCGCAACCAAAATTAGTTTGACACCACTGGTGTATGTCATGAATAGAAATGACTATTGAACATCAGATTAAATCCCAGAATATAACAAAACAAGCAATCTATTAATGGTTAAAGTACTTGGTTAAAGTGACATCCCATTGTATAAGTGGTTTCAATTCATTTGAGGTAGAACAATCAAATCATTTCTGGATTTTACAGCAATAACCCCCTGATCCTAACTATAACTCTACATGCAATGTACATAGTTTAACTAATAATAACAATATTTCACTACACAGAAATACAATCACTGTTACATAATAGTTACAGATTGACCAATTGGTTTTAAAACAAAATGCTTATATTGGTCCTGAACAAAATTCCAAAGTCAACATCATCTTACCAGAGGGTGGATGCACTCTCTCCACCTTCTCTCAGTCTATTGACTCAGGTTAGATTCTCCTTTTTCCTCCTTTGGACATGTAAGGACACATTTGACAGTCAAACTCCTGTTATTTGGCAACTCTTTGCATGGGATGCAAAGGTTTGGAGGATTGGGAGGGGGGGGGGGGAGCATTTACTGCTGTAAGTGAACTGACAGCACCTACACTATGATACACTCAATTCTGTCATAACATGTCATTGTCATTGTCATTACAACAGTTGACATTCAGTTTTAACTAAATCATTTTGATTGACTGAAACTGTAATGGCATTGTGCTCACTGTACAGCCCAGGTCAATGTTGTATTAATCTCTGTACAGCACAGGTCAATGTTGTATTAATCTCTGTACAGCCCAGGTCAATGCTGTATTAATCTCTGTACAGCCCAGGTCAATGTTGTATTAATTAGTGGATTTCTGATTGTTTAGTGATTATTGGGATTTCCTTTACAAGTACTTTTTCATCAGTGACATGTGCATGTAATTTAAATTAGTTATTGTCCAGTACAATGTCCAGAACACAGTGCAGTGAAGAAAATTGTGCAGGTCAGTGATATTCAAACCTTGGATCTGGACTGCTTAAATCCAATCACAGTCATCTTATCATTATGTTTAAATGTCCTGAGTGAGTTAGCAGATTGTTTAATGGAAGTCCAGTAAATACATTGCCATAATAAACGCTTTACAATATTAAAAGCATCACAAATGGCCAAACAGTCACTTTGAGTAGTGACCATTCAGATCATTATACAACATGTTCAACTTCATACTGTAGTTATCGGAACACTCAAATGTCACATAACCTTTTGCTGTGGGCATTTTGTTATTGATGTGTCATTGCCCAGTATCACATATAATAAAACAATAAAGTAAGCTCAGACCAAGGCGGATGGAGGATGTTCTTTGTAATATCTAATATCTGTCTTTGCCACTTATTAGAGTATGTCATCTTAGCTCTACCTCTGATGTATTGAAAAAACAGACCTCTAGCTCTCCCAATCCAGCCAGAGACGTATTATGCATGGTTTCTCAAAGATGCTCACTTAAACCTGGCTGCTAAACTCCAACAGTTTGATGTGGGCTTCTTTTATTGACAGAGCATGAAGTATGAATTATGATACCTGAATATGATGTTGAAAACAACAAGCCCTGGCTAATTAGTTTCCTCCAGAACAGATAAGTAAGTAAACAAGGAGTATGGACTGTAATGGAAAGTATTTGACCACTAGGCCTAACAACAGTATCTTGTAAACAGCAAACAGACAGTAAGTACATTCATATGTACACACACAGCAATAAGCAATGCAATAACAGTTAACCCATTTAGAGCCGAGGGTGAATAAAGTCGCCCAAATGGTCAACATTCTAGAGTGCCAAGGGTGACTTTATTCACTGAAAATGCATAAATTATAATGCTTAATTTTGTAGCCAATCAAAGTATTATTGCTAGGTAAAACACTTGGCAGTCCAGGTGGTGAGTGTTCCGGAATTCTTTGGCAGTTAGTGAGTTAAAGCAATGATTAATAAGTAGACATTTTAGCAAAAAGTCAAACTCAAACAGCATATTTTCAGGTCTTCTGTATTAGATAAATCCAGCAACAAAAGGGCTTAATATCAGCACAGGAACTCTGGACCCAACTGAGAATAACAAGAAGCAGGAAGAACACTTTATATTAAGATGTTTTATTTCATATAATTATATCATTCTGAAATTAAATTGTAATGAAAATAAAGGTGTTCTGTCAACATAACCAGTCTCATCGATTGCAATGGTCGGTGGGGTCCTCTATTTCAGAAAGCCACTTCTGAACCTCAGCGTTCCTCTTTGCCTCTTCTACATTATTGCTCTTGTGCCTCAGCTCCTCTGCCCCCCTCTCCATCTTATTCCTGGCAGAGAAGTGGTTGTTTCTTTTGGTATTGGCCTCCAGGGACCTCCCCTGAACCTTCTTCATGTCACTCCGACAGCAGATCTCCTTCAGCTTCCTGTAGTAGACCCTGCAGCTGAAGCCCTCCTTCCAGCCCAGGGTGATGTGTGTCTGCAGAGATGACAGGCTGGGGTAGTACCACAGACAGCTGGCACAGCGGTACAACAGCTCCCCGTTGATTTTCTCCAAGGCAGAGGAGGCTCTCAGGAAGCGGAAATCAAGGTGGTCCGACGTAACCTGAGGTTCTACCGACTTACTTCCGCCTCTCCTCACTGTGTGTCTGTAGGAGGGGTCTGCTGGCTTCAGTGGAGGGCAAAAAGAGTGAGGGGCTCTGGCCCCAAGTACACAGGGGCGCTCTGCTGCTCTAAATGCCTGGGTGTGGGGAGGGCACCACAGGGTACCTGGTAGGGAGAAACAATGCTGTTGTATCCTGGTTGCATATCTATCAGTGTTAATCCTCAGTCATTTTATTTTACAATCAAGTGGACTGTAAAGAATAAAATACATCGTAATTGTAATACACATTTGCAAAAACATTTCAAAGCATTTATGGTACCTGTCCTGTCCTGTAGCCTATTAGAGACACAAGGATCTCTCAAGAAAACTTGTGAGGACTTCATCTTTAATAAAACCACTAAATAGAACACAGGAGAATGTGTGATTTTGTAGTAATTCTATGTTGTCATGGCAATTTTCAGAATCCCCAAAACAATTATGTCATAATTATCTGTTTCTCATGAATGATGATGATGTTTGCAGGCCATTGTAGTGTCATTAGAATAAATTAACAATGAGTTAAAAAAGGAATAAAAAAACAAAGAAATTAGCAACAAGAGGGTAATAAAGCTCCCACCTCAAAGTCAAAGTCAAAGTCAAAGTGGCTTTATTGTCAATTCTTCACATGTCAAGACATACAAAGCAATCGAGAGGACGTTTCTCACTCTCCCACGGTGAGACAGATAAAGTGCCCAGGCACAACAGATACACATACTAAAAGTAAAACATTCAATAAAAATAACCTGCTTTACTCCTTACTGTACTTTTCTTTCCTCAAAGAGTTTGTACTTTTTGCAACGGCCAAGGTCCAACATGAACACAAAACATGTTGAATCTGAATAAATCCACCAGAGAGTTTTATATATATATATACACACACATACACACACACACACACACACACATACACACACACATAAGGAAGGCAGAACTGATTGATGAACTGAATGATTCCATGTTACATACAATACAGTACTTCTCCCCCAACAAAAATAATGACATCTCATATTCTACTGCAAGTTAGCCAGCCAGCAGTAGTTACCTTAATGTAGCCACTATTATGCTAGTGGTGTTACAAGTGGGCCCTTGTCCCTTGCACTGTCATGTTCACCTACATTCACCTTTCCTGCACAGAATTTTCACATGGCAAAATGTGTGACCTCTTTGGTTAGCACAAAAAAAGATTGCATTCAATGTAAGTATTGTGTAACTGTGCAAAAGACTGGATCCTGTCACCTAACAGGAGATACAACACCAAACCACAGCAGAACATTAATCCACAATCTGGTACACATTATAGTTTTGGGCAGGACGTTTGTGCTGGTGACATCATTAGAAAGCAGGGGACAGAGATGTAATTGGTCTTCCCATGGCTCCAACCTCTTGTTGGTTGGTAGAACATGTTGTGTGCCAGTTTAAGAGGACTGTCAGACTCACACTGGTGAAGTGACACTACAGTCTGATAGGAGCAGAACAGCATGGTGAGTTTCTCAATCTGAGACATCTGTAGCTTTGTGGACCATGATTTGTTTGATACAAACAATGAGCTGATTGATTCTTTGTTTAATTGTTGATTGATTCTTTGTTTAATTGTATTTCAACAATAAACGCTTGAATGAAAACTTTTCTTTTGTTAAACATGTAAAACTGTATAACGGAAGTATCTTTTTACTTACAGGTTTCTAAGATTAATTTAATTAGATTGAATCCATTTGAAGTAATGCATTTGTATTAATCTTACATGATTTTAATGTAATGTGAATTGTCATACAATTTATTTGATTTAACTGGTATTTGGTGTATATTTCTTGTTTTAATTGAATATCTTTTTGGGACGTATGCAAACACACTGACACATTGAAAAAACAGTCATCTGATGTGTTTACACTATCCCTAGATTGGCAAATAAATACAAATTCAATGTAAAAAAACATGATTATATTCTGTATATAGACAGAAACAGTTGATATACCTACATATGATGGGAATAATAATGTTAAAAACTGCATAGACAATTAATGGAAAAATTCAGACATGATTTGTTCATTTGTTGTAATATACACACATTTACACATTTAAAGATGAAAATGATTAACCTTTACATTTAGACATTATTTTACTTTCAAAACTGCACACTGGATAGAAATACTGTAATTAGAGAATAAACTGATGCTCTGCTACGCAGAGAATGAGTGAAGCACATTTTCATGGGCAACATTTCTTAAATCTGAATATTGTATTCCAATGTGTACAGACATTAGGTCTGCATCAGCCAGAAGTAGATCTTTGATGAGTCGGATGCCCTCTTGAGAGCTGTCTTGAAATTCTATTGCTGGAAGAAAGTCATTGGCATTCGGCTGGTGCAACCAGCATGTGTGATAATCACATCTGAATTTAGCTCTGTGTCACCTCTATGTACATAATGGAGAGAGAGCTGTCTGGGGCATTGTGTAATATTCCGCCATCTCAATACATGAAATGAGAATGACGTCTTTATAAATATCACATTTGATCTGGTTTAAATTCTTTGTTTACCACTCTTGTCCACACTTACCCGACTCCTAAACTTCTCTCTTTGAATCTCTCTGGGGGTCCATATGTTAAAGGTTCAGAACTGCAGTCTCTGGTGTGTCTGATAAAGTGTTCTTATGTTATTTTGTTCATATATTATATATTTCAACCAAATATCATTGGGTCATATGATATTTGATATGATCATGATCTTGATTACAGCATAACAGCATGTTATGGTGTCTTAGATCTAGTGACTAGATAGATATATCTTTCAAGTTAGGATTTGGCCCTTCAATAATAACAAAGCAGCAAACACAGAGGCCACAGAATAACAGGGACCAGCAACTCTGCCATCTAGATTTCCCTGAGTTTGGTGCAGTTCAGAATGTACACAATACGAATTGGAATCATTGTCTCACCCCGGGACAGTGTGAATTGGAATCACTGTCTCACCAATGGGAGTCTGTAACACTGAATAGCTTACCCCTGTGGCTTACTCCATTTCACTTTTCCCTCTTGCCCTCTCTCACCTCTCTCAGCTGGCCACGTGTCATCACTGCAACATATCTTACAGAAATGGCATTGTGTGCAGAGACTCAATTTCGGCTCTATCCAAGAATCTCATGGCTCCCAGTTACACAAGTAAGCACAGCACACTTGTTGGACTTAGAGCCCTTTTACGAAGAGACTGATCATCCATCTGTCCTGTGTGGAGGCCAAACCTCGATCTAGAAGGTAAACTCCTTGAAAAGAAAAATAATAATCCTCCTAGGCAGCAGGGAAGTAATTTTTAGACTTTTTAGTGCCATCCTCAATACATTTTGGATACATGTGTACATTTTGACTAAGCTAATTCATGTTATGTGCTTAATGGCATGGATATAGTGCCTATACTGTATATATGAAGACTTTCCTGTGTGCAGGACCCCATTTTGTGGTGTGTTGGATTTGTCTGTTTTTTCTACAGCAAGTGTTAATGTTGATACTGCTAGGTGGTACATTTCATAGTGTTCCATCTCTCTTCTAAGGCCGGATCCCTCAAAATATGTTGTCCTCGCTCCCTCTAAACAAGCCAGCGTGAAGCATGTTGTGCTTGTGCATCTAAGGAAGTTGTTCATATTGAGTGACACCCAGAGGCATGGAAAGGGTGGTCTAAAGCTCCTCCTCCGAAATATTGCACTCTCACTGGATGGTAATGTCTATTACATGACCACAAGGGGACCCACCATTACTTCAGTTGAGTACATGGAGGAGCGTCATCAGAAGAACTGCTCATCTATCAGGGCCATACAGTCACTGAACACTTTATTAGGAACACCTGTACACCTTCTCATGGTGGAGGTGGTGTAATGGTGTGGGGCATGTTTTCTTGGCACACTTAATACCAATCAACCATCGCTTGAATGCCACAGCCTATTTGAGTATTGTTGCTGACGATGTGCATCCCTTCAAGGCCACAATTTACCCATATTCTAATGGCTACTTCCAGCATGACAATACACCATGTCACAAAGCAAAAGTTGTTTTCAAACTAGTTTCATGAACATGACAATGAGTTCAGTGTTCTTCAGTGGCCTTCCCAGTCACCGGATCTGAATCCAATAGAACACCTTTGGGATGTGGTAGAACAGGAGATTCACAGCTTGAAAGTGCACCTGCAGGAATTGCGTGATGCAATCATGTCATCATGGACCAGAATCTCAATGTTTCCAACACCTTGTGGAATCAATGCCACGAAGAATTGAGGCTGTTTTGAGAGCAAAGGGAGGCCCTACCCAGTATGAGTATAGTGTTCCTAATAAAGTGTTCAGTGAGTGTATAGCGACGGTCAGGGCAGACAGGCAAGCAGGCATGTATACCTGAGATCCTCATCTGTGAGGGGTTGAATCATGGTCATCAACTTGCAGCAGGGTTGAGCAGGGTTCATTGAGCAGGATTGTGGTTAACCGTACAATTATTTTGCTACTCTCTCTCTCTCTCTCTTTGGGCAGTAGCCTTTGTATAGGCCACAAAGAAGTATTGTGCAACACACAGGCTCTCTTGATATGAATTTCCCTGATGCAACACACAGGATCTCTTGATATTAATTTTTCTGATGTACAAGGAAGTCATCAAATCAGACATAATCTTTAATCAAGCCACGTAGAGCTACTACAGAACTTCTATCAGTGACAGTCTTATCTTTTAATAATGAACAGATTGTTCTTTATAGAATCATTACATCAATCAGATTTCTGTTGTATATCCCTTGCTGCTTGTGCTAAGATTTAGTTCCTTCTACATTAGCTTTGTACTTTATGAAAATATTGGAAAGAGCCATCTCAGAATTAGCCATGACATATTCATAATGCTCAATTCATAATGCTCAATTCATAATGCTCAAGTTGTTCTGTACTGCTGAGAGGAGTAGTGTGCAGCACTTATATGCATAAATAGAGTGTGTTGGTGTTAATATTATTATTATTGTTGGTTTTGGTTTTATTTAAACAGCAACATAGAGTGAATATACAGTATGTTTTAACTGTAAGTTGCACTGAATAAAAGTGTTTACTGAGGGTGGAATCCAAACTCAACATCCGAAAAACTGAAAAGTACCCTAAAAATAGTTGCTGTTATTTCATCCTAGTTTCAATATTTTAGTATAAGTATAAGGACATATAGAACATATCTTATCTAGTATCTACTGATTAAAATGATATGCAACATGACTCCTCGTATGATGTTAGTGTTAAGAAATATGACAAGAAATCTGCCCTGTACATTTCACTCTATGGGAAATCTCATAGGAAAGATTTTCATCCAGTGGAGAGATAAAACACCAATGATAGCAAAGTGTTTTAATGAAAAGTTAGCTTGAACATTTTAAAGGTGGATTGGGGTGATTATCTTAAACGATGAAAGAGGAGAAGCATCTTAAAAGGGAATGGAGTGGTCCCTATAGAAACCCATGTTAATTTAGGGTAACTTCTCTGCTAATGGTTTAAAAAGTCAAAATAGTTTTAAAAATCATAGAAGTTGTATTAAGTGGAGTAGGTCTACACATTGTAAAGTTGGATAAGGTTTGTCTAGCTTAAAAGATGAAAAAGCAGATACATTAAAAATGTACCATTGAAAGTCAATAGCCATTGGAATTAATTAAAAAGTATACATTATATCAGAAATATGTTTACAGTGTATTTAAGTGGAGTCAGACTACACATTGTAGAGGTGTTTGGGGTGTCTATATTAAAATATGAAAAAGAAGATACATTTTGAAATTCTGAGCGAATGGCCATAGGAATGAATGGGATTTC
This sequence comes from Argentina silus, assembly GCF_951799395.1. Taxonomy (NCBI): domain Eukaryota; kingdom Metazoa; phylum Chordata; class Actinopteri; order Argentiniformes; family Argentinidae; genus Argentina; species Argentina silus. Next base: position 21,905,905 of record NC_139664.1, read on the forward strand.
ATGTGAATTTGAGTATAGCTCAAAATATATAGATGGTATCAGAAGGTTATTTATCAAGTAACCTGACATGGGGAAGTCTGCACAGTTTAAAGTTGGTTTGAAGTTTATAACCTAAGTGGTTTAAGCTGTAGAGGCGGTGGAAAAAGGCAATAATATAAGGTAATACAGATTACTGTAGTTAAACTTGCTGATGCAAGCCATATAACAAGCCAATTTCTATTGTCTTGTTTATGTTCTATACACCACTACACACATTATTAACAGCATCAATAATTCATTCAGTTATGGCCAGTCATGGTTTGGGCCCCGTAGTGATACTGAGCAGCCATTTTGAAAAATACAGCCATGGGTTCAGCTTCAATCTGCGATGGCCCTATATCCAATTTCATTTTTTAGGTCCCTCTCTCTCCGAATTGAAAGGTTATATACTCTCATCATTAAAGGCACCATATGCAGGATTGCGCCCTCTTTTCACTGCAATGGGAATTGCAATGACAATTCAGAATAGTGTCTCCTCCTCTCTCCCTCCCCTTGCTCAATGCAAACTATAATGCCCTGCGTAAGTAATGGGACAGTGTAGCATTATTTCGTCTTTTGGCTCTACGCTCTGAAAGTTTGGATTTTAAATCAAACAATTACTATATGATTAAGAAAACCCCCAAAACAACTACCCGTGAACATTATCCAAGAGGTAGGTGTGAATGTGTCAGAAGACTTCACCAGCAGAAATACAGAGGCAACACTGCAAGGTGCAAACAACAATTGAAAAAAGCTGCAGTACCGGCCTGGCAGAGCATCACCAGAGAAGATACTCAGCGTCTGGTGAGGTCAATGGGTTGCAGACTTTAGGCAGTTATTGCATGAAAAGGATTGTCGACCAAATACTGAACATGACTGCTTAATTTGGACATTTGATAAATCTGTCCCATCACTTTTGGGTACTCTGAAATAGGGGGACTATGCATAACAAGTGTTGTAATTTCTGAATGGTGAAACCAATATGTACACAAATACCATACCATTTGCAAAAGCTGAGGATCTCTACTTTAACCTCATAGTAATTGTTTGATTCCAAACTTTTGGAGTGTAGAACCAAAAGAATAAAAAAAGCTTCACTGTCCCTTTATTTACACAGGGCACAGTATTTCTAACTCAAACATAATTCTGTCAATCATGTTCAAGTTTTTATCCAGTGACTGTCTTAGTTACATTACCTTGAAACTAGCAAATGACCTGTCTGGTTGTGCAGTTGTTACTTAGTTTGGAAATGTTCACAGAAACATGAACATGGAAATGAACCAGCCAGCGGAGACACTCACAATTCACATAAAATGAGTGCATTCATACTGTGACAGAAAACAAGGGATGGGGCTTGAGAAATGTAACCACTCACAAATTCATAGACATGGATATGCAAGGACCATCAATTATATCAGTAGCTTTTCATACGCCCTAATAATTTCATCCGAATTGTGTGTTCTGCTGTTTGTTTACAAACAATGGAGTAAAACAAGCTTATATTTTGGGTTCTGATGGGGATAGACAGTTGAACTAAGCTCACTTATAAGTTATATTCTTCAAAAAACAAAAACACTTCTACACAAGAAACCCAAAGTGGTGTCTAATTAAAGAGATGGAAACAATAGGGTACTTTACTTTACAAGTTTACAATTAAATTATTGTTCTTGGGGAACCCTCCTCCATGGCAATGTCTGCCGCTAGGGGAGACATGAGATTGATGCTAAAACAGTTACGGCTCATCAGGCACGTAGGAGCTGTGAGTAAAAAATAAAAAAATAAAAAAATAAATAATATATATATATATATATATATATATATATATATATATATATATATATATATATATATATATATATATATATACATATTAATACAGATCCTGTGTTCCTGTGATGGTGTGTGTGACAGTGTGTGGAATTCTATGTGCGTCATCTAGGCTACTGATTAATTTGTATGACTGTGCTGTAGGATTCTGCACTTTTCACTCGCACTAACCACTATGTTATTCTCCCGTCAAAAATCACCAGAATTGCTTGTTTAAGAGGTGATAGGCAACATTTTCGCTGGGTACATATAAAGGCATCTTCTGTCATTGTCGGAATCGGTACAAATCACCAAAATGCAAGGAGTTCACCAGGGACGTAGGAAGTATATTTCACAAGGGGTGTGGCCCAAAGGGATTACATTTTGAACAATGAATTATGACGATAATGGTGCCGAACCCGCCAATAGGAAAAGGAGTATAGACAGTCAGGAGTGCAAACAATCACTGAATACAAATCTGAATGAACATAGCATCTTTTATCATTTTAATTTTACAGGAATATACTGTAAAATTAAAGACTATAAAGTAGGAAACAAAATACCAATCCATAACATAGGTTACATTTTAATAGCTCAAAGAATTTGACCCGAACCCGCCCGATCCGATCTCACTTTTATTTTTGATTGACCTGAGCCCGCCTGAACCCGCCCGAAAGTCTTGATGAGGACGGGGACATCAACCTCCAGAATGGAGAGCAAAAAAAAAGACATCTGCTGCCGCACCCCCACTTCCTACGTGCCTGGTGTTCACCTTACTCCATCTCCATCTCCATCTCGCATTAAGCTGCTCTCTCTCACTCTATGCGATCACTTTGTGTGGTGGTGCGAGTTGACATAGGCTCCTGCTAGATTGTAGTGCAGATTTGGATGAGTTGGGATTGACATATTGACAAATATATGCAATGCTCTTGTGATCAGAGCTGTTTATCGGGTCTGGATGGGTGCACTCAGGTAAAGCAACTGTAAGCCTTGTGTCATTTACCTGAGACCCAATCATTTCATGCTTTTCACTTGCACTAACCACTATGTTATTCTCCCATCAACAGTCACCAGAATTGCCTGTGATGCAAAATGTTCTCTGGGTAGAAGGGGGGGGGAAGCACCCCCCTCACAATACATTAAGCAGCACCCCCTTGCGAAGTATACTTCTTACGTCCCTAAGGCTCATCTAGATTAATGTTTTGAGACATGGTTTCTGTGGTGTTTTTTCAATTCATGAGAGATTTCCATGCTCATTCATTTAGTTTCATGGAAACTGTGGGCAGGAGAAATGCATTTGATACTATATAGCTAATTTTTATGGGGTCCAGAGCACAACAATCACAAACTGTATAAAATAAAGAATGGCCATTGAAACAATAGTACAAAAAGCATTACTCTACATATTCAAACAATAGCAATGAAATAATCAGTACGTAGAATTGATTAAATAGATATTTAGAGTTGTCAAAAGCTGAAAAAGACAGGAAATGTAAATGAACACCATAACTCTAAATCTGACCAATGCACTGACAGGGTTTTCACACTCAGTTTTGACTACTGCTACAATAGTTTTGTTGGGCTACGGTACTTCAAACATAGGCTACACTCAGCACTGGGCATGTTGTTTGTTTCTCTCAAACAGCCTAATACTTACTATTCAGAGAGGTAATAGACCTTATCGTGGATTGTTTTCAGAAGAAGGTTATCTAGATTCTATGTTATCGGGATTCGATTCGATTCGATTCGATTCAACTTTGTCATTGTGCAAAGTACAGAGACAACGAAATGTAGTTAGCGTCTAATCAGAAGTGCAAAAAAGTGTGCTCTAGATAGTGTGCTCACAGCAACAACACCTGCAGCTCCAATTCCGCTCCTCTAACATATAGCAGTTTGCTATAGGTCAGAAAATATATCAGAACATTTGTTCATTTGGTATCAATCTTGCAGACACTATAGAGTACCAACCCCACATTTGTGGAGTGTGGAGTACGAGGTAGGAAATCATTTTAGTTCGATGAATGACGCTCAATGTCTGGTTTATGTGGGATGTACGGCGCTCATCATTTGCTAGCTATGAATCTCCACTGCTGGAGAGACATGTTTAGGTAGCTAGCTACATACTCTCCGTTATAAACGTTATTACATCGTTATTAGTTTGTACTAATACCTAGTACCTAGCAAGTTATTATTAGGCTTGTGTTGTATGAGATATCGTTAACAACCTATGATGAGATATGTTACTAGCTACAAACGCAGCTTGGTGATAATAAAATCTTAGCCGACCACACTGTCAACAAGGTTGGCTAGCCACTCTATGTTCTCGTTATTGGGACATAAGCCATGGCTTGAGGAAAATGTATAGTTGCCAACAGTCACCCAAATTTTGCTTACATTTGTTACATCTAAATTAGTAGCCTTATTACATCTAAATTAGAAGCCTAACTAATGAGAGAATGCTGCTACATTGTCTCATAATGAGAGCAGGTAGGAAAAATGGATCAAGAAAATCACAAACCAGGAACATAACGTGTTTACCGACGCATACCAATTCTATAGGCTTCATGTTGCTGTTAGATTAGATTAGATTAGATTAGATTCAACTTTATTGTCATTGTGCAGAGTACAAGTACAGAGACAACGAAATGCAGTTAGCGTCTAACCAGAAGTGCAAAATAGCAGAAAGTGCAATGAACAGTATTTACAGGTAGTGCAGTATATGATCAGTAGTAGTGCAGTATAATATAGCAGTGCAGTATAGCAGTATATGAGTAACAGTAGCATTATAGCAGAATAAATAGTTACAGTATGAACAGTGTAGCAGCATATGAGCTGTATGGGTAATGCAGTCTAGCAGTATATATGTATTAACAGTAGCATGAGGTAGATAGCAGAATAAATATAAATATGGAATGCCGTATAAACAGTATAAACAGGTATGTACAGTATGTGCAGTAGTATTAAAGAAAATATAAGGATATGTGCATTATGTGCATTATGAACAGTATGAACAGTATGGACAGGTATGTACAGAAGAGCAGTGGTATTGAGTAAGAGCAGGGGAGGGGAGTAATAGTGCAATAGTGCAATTGTCCGGGGGGGGAGTGGGGGTTGCAGGGGTAGTAGGTTGTCAGGTCGGTGCAGTGTTTAAGTTCAGTAGGGTGACAGCCGCAGGGAAGAAGCTGCCTCTGAACCTACTGGTTCGGGTGCGGAGAGACCTGTAGCGCCTCCCGGAGGGGAGTGGGGTGAAAAGTCTATGGTTGGGGTGAGAAATGTCCTTGACGATGCTGCGTGCCTTACGCAAGCATCGTTTGCCCTGGACAGCCTCGATGGAGGGGAGTGAGGAACCGGTGATGCGTTGGGCAGTTTTCACCACCCTCTGCAGTGCTTTCCGGTCCGATGCCGAGCAGTTGCCATACCATACTGTGACACAGTTGGTAAGGATACTCTCGATGGTGCAGCGGTAGAAATTCACCAGGATCTGAGGAGACAGATGGACCTTCTTTAGTCTCCTCAGGAAGAAGAGACGCTGGTGAGCCTTCTTTATCAGGGTGGAGGTGTTGAGGGTCCAGGAGAGGTCCTCAGAGATGTGGACACCCAGAAACTTGAAGTTGGTGACTCGCTCCACCTCAGTCTCGTTGATGAGGATGGGGGTGTGTGCGCCAGCTTTAGACTTCCTGAAGTCCACAATGAGTTCTTTGGTCTTCTTGGTGTTGAGAGCCAGGTTATTGTCGTTGCACCACACTGTTAGGTGCTGGACCTCCTCCCTGTAGGCCGACTCATCGTTGTTGCTGATGAGACCGATCACCGTTGTGTCGTCTGCAAACTTAACAATGGTGTTTGAGCCATGTACAGGTGTGCAGTCGTAGGTGAAGAGGGAGTAAAGGAGGGGGCTCAGCACACAGCCTTGTGGGTTAGGGTTATATATTTTCATTTGGAAATATGATACTGTTACTGTCCCACACAGAGCCAAAGCTATTAAGGCAACTTTGGCCAAGGCAGTAGCACTATGGATAAATATACAGTAGATACATAGTGATTTTGCACAAAATGTCAAGAAATGCAAATGTCTATGAATGTTACAGAACAGTTTCTATGGTGAAAGGTGCCTCACCTTGGTTGAGCTTAAGCTCAGAAGCTAGGCTAGACTTTTGAAAATTGAGTTTCTAACAAAACCCTTCTGGGGAAGTATTTATTCGTCAGTTGCCTCTTCTTCCAAATCATAAGATCATGGAAGTTGGCCTCCAAATGGAAACATTCTCCATACTTTGATTGGGTCAGCTATAATTTCATCACATCTCTTCATCTCACATCTCGCTAGCACTTTCAACCACTACAGTGTCTCACTGAGGTATGTAAACAAAAAGCATGCTAAAAAAGTGGAAGACAGGATAGGGATGAAGATAATGAATATGGAGAAATGACAGAAATTTGTTGGCAAAGAAGTTATCTCAAAATGGAAGCCCTAGGTTCGTCAGATATTTCAGTGAAACCTGAAAGTCTGGCCTAGCAAGATTAAGGTGCCTAAAAACATTAATTTTAATCCAACCAAGGTCCCCTTTGATGCCAGGAGAAAGCAAAGTTTTAAACCTGCTAAGTTACCACCCCCTAGCTGTACAACTGGACCCCTGAGGAGCATTCTTTATGCCACACCATCACTTCCAGTAACTGGATGTATAAATAACCTGAGATCAAATGAAGGGGATTACAATGTTTACAGTCTCAAAAGGAGCGTGTCTGCACCTTTGGCCCCAAAAAAATGCCCCCCAGCATGTAGGGGCCAATCTTACTAATCACACACACACACACACACACACACACACACACACACACACACACACACACACACACCTGATCATCACATATTAGATTAGATTAGATTCAACTTTATTGTCATTGTGCAGAGTACAAGTACAGAGACAACGAAATGCAGTACTACTAGTTCGCAAACTCTGGAGAGACACTGAGCGTCGCGATGCATGCGCGCCGCCATCTTGGTCAACAGTTACAGTTTTCTATTTCTATATGCAAGCACACATACTGTATCTTCTGGCCCCTCTGATTATATCATTCCAGTGACATCTTACATATTACTGTATACATTAAGCCAGGATTTCTTCAATGGTACACGTTGCCCAAAGGACAACTGGAAGATTGGCATCGAACAAAGTGATTCCATAAATAAATAAACTATGTTTGTAGAAGAGGCATGACACTCTCTCAATAAAAAATATGATGTTATTTATCCTAGATTAAAAACATATTATTACTATTCGGCACTCCAAATGATCATTTTTGAAAAATGTATAATGTTTTTTGTTGCTATTGGATGAACTTTTTGATAGAATGACTAAACGTGGATCTTTGACTGTCTTTTGTGTTGATGATTAAAGCAAATGTTTTCATGGCATTTCACAATAAATTACAATTTTGAATCAATGATCTCACTCTGCCAAGTTTTTAGTATTCAGCAGTTCTCCCTCCTCTTAAATTTGGGAAGACATGTTGGCTTTCCAATATCTGCTTTACTTTGTCTAGGTGACAAAAGTGTCAGATGTTGTTATTGGCATTTTCAGTAAGAATTTCATAAGAGTTTATGAAAAAATTATGTCTCAAGGATTATTTCTAAAATACAAATACTGACTATTCTTAGGAGATTCAAACTCTTGCCCTTTCTCAGGAACAATAATGATCATGAAGTATTCCATAAGCAATCCATCAGGATTACAGCCTGCTAACATAAACTTCATGGGGGCAAACTCTGGACGAATATTAGTCTGCTAATCTCTAATAAGCTCCTTACAGGCATCAAATACATGCACAGTAGTTGCAATGACAGATTCTCTTCAACTATATTCATTAGGTTATATGGCTTCATACATTTTTAAAGTTGTGCTTGTGAAGACTAGATATCTATGTAGCCTATTTTGTGTGTTTTATTAATATTCATATGAATCAAACTAATTACCGTTATTGCTTTATTAGTATGTAAGTGTCAGATCTTGCATATAAGAGGGTGCGGCAAAACGCAAGCTAACAGAGAGGTCAGGTCAGAAAAAGCAACTATTTTCAAAGAAATATTTAGACTAAATTAGTTTTTGTTCTGTTATGGCTAAAAGTAGACATGTACCAATACAAACGTTATGTAGCCTGTTATGTTACGCTATGCTATTTGTCCAACAAATATTATACTAAATACTATTACCTTTGGAAGTCCTACATTGCCAACTTTGCCCCTTATGTCAGTGTGGGTGATTGATGCAAACTACTATGACTCAATGACCGACAGTGGTTTTGTGATAGTTCATGAATTCAGCTCCATTTATAATTTATATTTGGCTACACCATATGTTAAAAACATTCTCTTAATAGTCGGCTGTGGCAACATAAAACCCTAGTTGTCACCTCGTAGGCAAAAAAATAACTAAACATTGCCACTTCGTACTGGGTACGTCCGTTGACAAGGTTGGCCATCGGTTGTCTCCTTTCCTAAAGGCTGCACATTTACGTTGTCTTGACCCTTACAAGTATTCCATGGCTACCTTCTGACGAGGGTGCCGCTACCAAAAGGAATGGATTGACACTACGTTGCAACAGCAAGGCCAAAAGTGTTGGTTAAAGGTAGACTCTGGGATATGACATCGTAGCAAAAACAAACGTGACGCTGCTAGAGACCTTAAAAAACAGAGATGCATCAGACTAGAGAATAGTTGCGACAGAGCCCAAGCATCAAAAGATGTGAGCGTCGTCTAGGCAGCTATTTACTTTCGGCTAGTTTTCGGAAAAATGTAACCAAAAAATAACAAACATAGGGATATGTACAGAAAGAAAGTTAGAGTGAAAGTGAAGGGCAGTGAAACGAGTGGACGCTCTTGTTCATTACAATATATTTAATGAAAGTTGCTCTGTTTTCAGGGGTGTGTTGACATCATATCCCAGAGTCCACATTTAAGGCTGGTCTGATTAAAAACTGCACATGCAGTTCATCTGCTAACAGCTTGTAGACATACTCTATTCATTGGTTTGGATGAGTTCCATGGTTAAGAATCATAACTTGTTGCACGAAGTATACCTCAGCACAACGCATGAATGACCCGCAGCATCCCTTTGTCACAGGCCCGGCCTGGATGGGCGGAAGGTACCCGCCTATTTGCCTTTTCTCGTCACATCATTGGTCAAGTGAAACCGATTGCTTAGATTCAAAAGGAGAACTAAAGCTGTCAATCTATATGGGGCGGGTTACACATTGGGTTAATGTATGTACAAATGCCAGTCGGTCGAGTTAGTGGCGGTGACACGTCAAAGGAGCAATTCGTAGTTCAACATTCAAATTGGCCCGAGGATAGGGAAGAGAGAGGTTCCACCGCAGAGTTTGGACAAATGGAGGAAGGCAGCAGTGAGCAGATGAGACCACTCCTGACATCAGTAAGTACCCAAGCTGTAGCCTTGTGTATTGCTTTTCTTACAGGTTCCAAGTTCCTGAAATAAGTTGTTAGCTTTGGTGGCTATAGTAGCTGTTCAGTTTAGGGTACACATTTCTCAGAGAAAAAGGAAGGAGGAAGAAATGGGGGTGGGGGGTTATCTATTTTTGCCAGCCCAATTCAGACGAAAGCGAGATGGAAATGTCAATAACAAGAATCGGAAACAACTTCCTTGCTTTTACGCTAGAACGTGTAAACCGGAGATACAAACGCTTTCGACTCCTAGTCGTTGAGTTGGGGTACCAGGAAGTAGCTCGTCGGCGGCTTTAACGGTGATTCAGAGGCAGTGATGTTGGGAGACAAAAACCTTTCATTGTAATGATGACATGTGCGCGCCCCCGGACTCTCTCTCTCTCTCTCTCTCTCTCTCTCTCTCTCTCTCTCTCTCTCTCTCTCTCTCTCTCTCTCTCTCTCTCTCTCTCTCTCTCTCTCTCTCCTCTGTCATTTGTCACAACTAAAAACAAGACAGAGAAAAACAAGATGAATAGGTGACCCTAAGATATTGTACAATGAAATAAGATAAAATAACATTGTTTTATGAAAATAAAAATATAAATACATGTAAAACATTACAGGGACATACTAAACTGATAAACTGAAGTAAGTAAACACATTCAATTACAAAATACAGGACAGGCTAAGGTCTGTTATTGTGTTCATGTGTTCTTTCTGGTGACTAAAGTTCAAAGTTAATTGTCATATGGGATACAGGGGAGTGCATGACGGTAGAATTAGGGTTAGCACCTAATATTATATATATGTATCACAATAAAATACAATAACGCAGTCATGCATAACAATACAATAGCAGCAGTGACTAATAGGCATATTATATACAGGGCCCTGCATATCAAATGTGCAAATTAAGCACTCATGTTTAGTATTTGGTCGCCAATCCTTTGCATGCAATACCTGCCTGAACTCTGTGACCCATTGCACTGCAGCCGTCTTTAGTTTGTTTTGAGGACTTTTTGCCTTAAGTCTCCTCTTCAACAAATTAAATGCATGTTCAGTAGAATTAAAATCTGGAGATTAAATTGGCCAGTCAAGAACAGCTGTATGATGAAGCACCATCAACAATGAAGACAAGTTAGCCACTTCCTCTGTAGTTCAGCTGGTGACGTATTCTGCGGATGGTAGTTTCTGACACATTCATGCCTACCTCCTGGAAAATGTTCATGATCTGCTGGACAGTTGTTTTGGGGTTTTTCTTAATTATGGTGAGCATTCTTCGGTCATTCACTGTAGAAGTCTTCCTTGGTCTACCAGGCCGTTTGTGATTGCTGAGCTCACCAGTGCTTTTTCTTCTTTTTACTGACGTTCCTTAGGAATCTGCCCAAGATTTACAGCATACCACCTCATCTGTGAAACATGGCGCAGGGGGTGTTAAGTTTGAGCATGTATAGCTGCCACTAGAACTGACTCACTTGTCGTAATTGATGATTGTAACTGCTGATGGTGGCAGCAGAATGTATTCTGAAGTGTGAACACTGTCTGCTCGAGTGCAAGCAAATGCCTCCAAATTCATACAGTAAGCCAATGACCCAAAACACACTGCCATAGCAACTAGGGAGTTTTCTAGGGCCAAAAAGTGGAAAGGTTTTGACTGGCCAAGTAAATCTTCAGATTTAAATCCAATTGAACATACATTTAATTTCCTGATAAGATTTTAGGCTAACAGACCTGAAAACAAACAACAACTGAAGATGTCTGCAGTACAGGCCTGACAGAGCATCACCAGAGAAGATACCCAGCATCTGGTGGGGTCAAGGGGTCGCAGAATTCAGGCAGTTATTGCATGCAGATGATTGTTGACCAAATACTAAACATGAGTGCTTAATTTGGACATAAATCTGTCCTATTACTTTTGAGTACCCTGAAATCAACTATGCATAAAAAGTTTTGTAATTTCTGAATGGTGAAACCAATATGTACAGAAATACCATCAAATAAAAGCTGAGGATCTCTACCTTAACCTCATAGTACAAGTTTGATTTAAAATCAAAACTTTTGGAATGTAGCCAAAAGAAAAAAAAATGCTTCACTGTCCCATTATTTACGCAGGGTGCTGTATTTATAGACCATCTGGCTGCTAGAGACCTTCCCCCTGGGGAAGTGACAATAGTATATTGAATATGCCTGTCATAAAGTTACGTATTACAGCCGTGCGGGAGCATTTTGAGGGAACTATAATTACGTGGTGTATTAACACTGCAGAATTTCAAGGTGTCGTAGTATATGTAAAACACTGGAGGTGTGCATTAAGAAGGATATCCGCTCTCTTCTGGTCGTTTGAGGAGTCAACTATTAACGGCTAAAATAGCAAGTTTCAGGGGGAATCCTCACAAAAAAAACTATGGGATTCCATTTTATAAACATATCAATGCACTCCAGGGTGTGCATTAACTGCCGATATCTGCACGCTTACCGTGGTTAATGAACACCCTGTCATGCATTAATGCTTACTTATACTGACAGTATGTGTCTAATGACAACAAATAGAGAAAAAAAGGAGAAAAGATTGAGGGATTCACTAACATAATATTGAATCATACATTTAACTGGGGTGAGCTATCACTTTAACATTCCTCTTCTTCTCTCTCAGCCCATGCATGTTTATGAGTTGGCTGTATCACAAACAGATGTTGGCATTCATAAAGCCAAGACAACACTCCACTCCATGACTCCATTGCTAACAATGCAGTCACACATCGGCTAGCTCCCTTTGCAATTATTACCAGACTAAGTAAAACTCAGTGCTCTTGCCTCAGTCTATTTTATTCTTTTGCCACTTTATTTTGTTGTTGTTTGTGATGTGAGCTGCTGTAACGCCTTAATTTCCCCTCGGGGATCAATAAAGTACCTATCTATCTATCTATCTATCTATCTATCTATCTATCTATCTATCTATCTATCTATCTTACTATCTCCTACTAGTCTACACTTTGAATTATCTGTTGTTAGATGATCCATCAATGAAAGTATCAGAAATCTATTATAGATAGTGTTGCCCGATTAAACATGTCAGAAAAGTCCCGAAAGTGGTGCACAAACCTCTTGAAAACCTGGCAGTCCTCTAGAAAACCAGTTATCTTGCAACCCTAGTCAGAGAGAAAGTTTTAAGCTATCTTGTATAGGCAATGACTTGAGTCCTTCTAGGTGGATAAGTATCTGATTGTCTCTACTCAATTTTGCTTACTTGGTTAATTGAGTCACTGATTATTTACAATATAAACAAACATCTTTGAAGGCTTGGTTCTATGTCCCCACACTGACATGTGAGTCAGGCCTAACCACAGCAGGGCCTTACCCATGGCCATATTGATTGGCTGCAGTGCCTGATAGGCTTGTTGTGAAACAGTTGCTCATATCTGTGTCTTCACTTGCCCAACTTGTGAGCTGATATTAATTGTATATTTTAATTGAATTGCTATTATTGTAATTATTATTTTTTTCTTTCTGAATGAGCAATAATGGCAGCCTGCATGAATTACCTGAGGAGTAGCCTATGAGTTGTTGTTTCAATTTGGAAAAGGACAAATTATTGTATGGTCGGAGAAATTCGAAATAATGTCCTTGAATAAACCTTTATTTCGAGCAAATCATGTCTTCATCAAGAAGACATGATCATGATCAACAATCAAGTTCATAAAATGATGTCAGACATGGAATATATGTGGCAGTGTCAAGGATGAATTATGAATTATGTTAGTTCCTGTATAGAAGATCAATTGCACGCCCATATAGAACCCCAAGCTTTATTAGACAGAGACTGACCATGACGATGATCTCTGCTGCGATAGGTGAGGTGATCAGGATGATGAGGGTTCAGTAATGTGTACAGACAGAACAAACTCTTTTCAAAGGTCTGTGATGGGCAGCGAATTACAATATAGGGCTGGAATGGGGGAAAGTGAGCGAATTTGTCAGCAACTGTGGGCTGATGTCTCATCTTCTGCTGTCCTCTTTAGGTCGTTATCAGTGTCACAAATCGAACGTTCGCAGAGCCTATTGTCAGCTGGGGGGCTGGTTGCCCTCCAATTGATAGAAACACATTAAAAACGTTATGGTTATTTTGTGGTTTATATTAAATAAAACCACTTATCTGATGTAATATGGCCGAGGGCAGTCAACAGATTTCCCAAATACAGGAAAAATGCAGGAAAAATGGCATCCCCCTAATTATGACACCCAAACCAATTTACCCACACGTTAACTCATTCAGTGTTAAGGGCAAATAAAGTCGGCCAAATTGTCGGTCAAATTGAGTGCCAAGAGCGACTTTATTCACCAAAAATCCATAAGTTATGATGCTTCATTTTGTAGCCAATTAAAGTATTGTTGCTAGGTAAATACCACATAAAACACATGCCAAACGTGTTGTCATTGGTTGTAATTTGCATAGAAACCATAATAATGATGTTAAGAAGCTAAACAGTTAAACAAAATAGCTATATAAATAGCTAATAACACAATTTTTTTTTTTACTGTGAATTTATGTTTAATTGGGACTGCGACAGTGAAGAGGAGTTTTATGGGTTTGAGGATGATGAGCTGGATGAAGTGTCGAGTGAAGAGGAGTCGGATGATGAGGGAAATGTCAACGTGGATGGAGAGGAGATTGGCCGGTTGAGAGTCGAGGAGGCCATACTGAGGGAGTGGCGGGATGTGACAGGCAGGAGGAGGGTAGCCAGTGAAGCGACAAGGAGAAGCTCTGAGGGGAGGAGGCCTTTCGATGACGAGAGCCCAAGGCCAGGCCCACAGGGGGTTTGGAGTAGCAATGACCCCTATGATTATTTTTCATCAATGTTTACCAATGAAATGATCAAAGCGATGGTGGTGGAGACACCAGCCCGTTTGTGCGGTTGGAAACCCACAGACTGAGTGGAGAAGGAGACATTTCTGGGAATACAGGTGAGCTTGGGAAGGGTGAAAAAACCCAAGATCACTGACTACTGTGCTAAGGGTATGAACCTTTTAAACACTGGACTACTGTACAGTCCTTAACTTAACCTATTGATTATAAAGTTTTGTATTGGAGACAAAATAACTGAAAAGGTTATCAAAACCAAACACTATTTGAAAAAATCCAGGTGAGAAAAATTAATTGTTTTTTTCATCTTGAACCGGAAGTCAGTTCACAGACTACAATCTGACGAAATTGGTTTGCCACTCTATTGAGAACATCATTCATTAACCTACAGTTGAATAACAAAATATATCTACCAATACAACAAAATTATTGACCAGGCCTGAACCTCCTTAAATCTGGTTAAGGAGTCTTGCTTCATAATGGTTGTTGTTGCAGGTAGACAGTTGTCTGTCTAATCCTGTTGCGGGTAGCCTAATTGTGTTTTAGGGTTAGGGTTAGGGCTAACCCTGTGTTAAAGCCAAGAGTATTGTAAACCACAGTGTTCTGCTTCCATGGTGACGATCTCTGAAGACATCTGTGGAACTGCACTCTCATAAAAAGAAAGTCTTGTGAGTCATTTAAAACATTTTTGGAACAGCAACTCAAGCTGATGTTACACAAAGCTACTTTCATGCAATCGTAGGTGCATGATCAACAGAAACACAACTAGTAGTAGAGACTAGTATTTTTTCCCCTTGTTCATTTGTTGTTCCGTAGAGTGAGCACTGTGGTGTGTGAACTGTAGTGTTTGCTTTTGTGGTGTGTATCTGTAGGCATCTAGCGTTTCCTCTCCTTCAGCTTTTTTTTTATTTGTTCAAGATGGCTCTTGCTTGTGGTGCTCTTGGTAGTACTGTGTTGGATTGGTATCCATCACACTGTGTTTGTGTCAGTAAACAACCTCAACATATAGAAGTTCCAGAAATCCGCAATGGATTTTGTGATCGGGGAGGGATTTCTGCAATATTCCGCAGATTTAAAAAATGCAGCCTAAAATGACCATTTACACTGGCCTGGGTAATTGTTGAGACAGTGAAGCATTTTTTCTTCTTTTCACTCTATACTCATAGTATAGTTTGCATTTTAAATCAACAATTACTATGAGGATAAAGTATAGATTGTAATTTTTATTTGAGGGTATTTGTGTACATATTGGTTTGACCATTTAGAAAAAACAACATTTGTATGTATAGTCCCCCTATTTCATGCCACCAAAAGTATTGGGACAATCGGCTTTACAGGTGTTTCTGGTTAGTAAGGTGTGTTCCGTACCAGAGTAATGGCAAGAGAAAAGTGTGGAGAATAAAAGGAACTTCTCAAGGTCCACAGCACACTGTATCACCTAATCTGTGAAACATGGTGGAGGGGTTATTATGGCTTGGGCATGTATGGCTTCTACTGGAACTGGCTCACTTGTCTTCATTGATGATGTAACTGCTGACAGCAGCAGCACAATGAATTCTGAAGTGTATAGAAACATCTTGTCTGCTCAAGTAGAAGAAAATGCATCCAACTCATTGGACGGCGCTTCATACAGCAAGACAATGATCCCAAACATACTTCCATAGCATCTAGGGAGTTTCAGGGCCAAAAAGTGGAAAGGTCTTGACTGGCTAAGTCAGTCTTCAGATTTAAATCCAATTGAACATTTCATTTCCTGATAAGATTTTAGGTAAAAAGACCTCAAAACAAACAACAATTGAAGATGTCAGCAGTACAGGCCTGACAGAGCATCACCAGAGAAGATACACAGCATCTGGTGTGGTCAATGGGTCCTAGACTTCAGGTAGTTACTGCATGCAAAGGATTGTTGACCAAATACTAAACATGAGTGCTTAATTTGGACATTTGATGCATCTGTCCCATTACTTTTGGGTGCCCTGAAATAGGGAACTATGCATAAAATGTGTTGTAATTTCTGAATGGTGAAACCATTATGTACACAAATAACATCAAATAAAAGCTGAGTATCTATTGTGTCCTGCACTAAGTCAGGAAAGACAGTGAAGCATTTTTTCTTCTTTTGGCTCTACACTCCAAAAGTTTGGATTTGAAATCAAACAGTTACTATGAGGTTGAAGTAGAAATTCTCAGTTTTCTTTGATGTTATTTGTGTACTTATTGGTTTCACTATTCAGACATTACAACATTTACATAGTCCTCCTATTTTACCTATTCAATGGACTAAATAAAAACATAATTTCCTCCTGTTCCTTCAACCCCGTCTCTCCTAGGCTGTTGCGTGTAGGCTTACAAATTGGTAGTTCCAATTTAACAACAACTGATCGCAACCCTGCTATATTGTAATGGGCTTCATTTAGGTTTTCTGAACTGCCTTATTTCTTTGTGGCATAGATTCAACAAGGTGCTGGAAACATTCCTCAGAGATTTTGTCTATATTGACATGATAGCATCACTCAGTTGCAGATTTGTCGGCTGCACATCCATGGTGCGAATCTCCCGTTCCACCACATGCTCTATTAGGTGCTCTATTAGATTGAGATCTGGTGACTGTGGAGGCCATTGAAGTACAGTGAACTCATTGTCATGTTCAAGAAACCAGTTTGAGATGATTTGAGCTTTGTGACATGGCGGGTTATCCTGCTGGAAGTAGCCATCAGAAAATGGGTACACTGTGGTCATAAAGGGATGGACATGGTCAGCAACAATACTCAGGTATGCTGTGGCGTTTAAACAATGCTCAGTTAGTACTAAGGGGCCCAAAGTGTGCCAAGAAAATATCCCCCACACCATTACACCACCACCACCAGCCTGAACCGTTGATACAAGGCAGGATGGATCCATGCATTCATGTTGTTTACGCCACATTCTGACCATACCTTCTGAATGTCGCAGCAGAAATCGAGACTCATCAGACCAGGCAACGTTTTTCCAATCTTCTATTGTCCAATTTTGGTGAGCCTTTACGAATTGTAGCCTCAGTTTCCTGTTCTTAGCTGACAGGAGTGGCACCCGGTGTGGTCTTCTGCTGCTGTAGCCCATCTGCTTCAAGGTTCGACGTGCTGTGCGTTCCGAAATGGTCTTCTGCATACCTTGGTTGTAACGAGTGGTTATTTGAGTTACTGTTGCCTTTCTATCATCTCGAACCAGTCTGGCCATTCTCCTCTGACCTCTGGCATCAACGAGGCATTTTCACCCAGAGAACTGCCGCTCACTGGATATTTTCTATTTTTAGGACCATTCTCTGTAAACCCTAGAGATGGTTGTGCGTGAAAATCCCAGTAGATCAGCAGTTTCTGAAATACTCAGACCAGCCCGTCTGGCACCAACAACCATGTCACGTTCAAAGTCACTTAAATCACCTTTCTTCCCCATTCTGATGCTCGGTTCGAACTTCAGCAGGTCGTCTTGACCATGTCTACATGCCTAAATGCATTGAGTTGCTGCCATGTGATTCGGCTGATTAGATTTTTGCTTTAACGAGCAGTTGAACAGGTGTACCTAAAAGTTTTTTTTAGGGCATTTCTGCTTTATTTGGAGAGAGACATTGACTGGAAGGATGGTTAAGAGAGAGAGGAGGGATGATATGCAAGAAATGTCGAACCGCTCTCAAGCGTATTTCAGACTCTCTGCCGCCCAGCGAAGATTGACTTGGTGAGGTACAGTATGTGCACTTGTCCACCTCTCCTCTTGAACTGAGATAAACAGAGAGAATGATGCCCACATCACAGGTTGCCGTATTATGCTGTTCTTCCCTATAGGCTTAAGTTCGCCATAAAACAACATTTTGAGGGCAGACAGGGTGCTGAACTGTCTGATTTCTTAAAGTGTAAAATCGAGTTCTCCTGGTCGTTTTACGCAAATTATGGAACTACCTCACCGCTTCACTAATCACCTATGTAAATCGGGGTATCCTAATCGGTGGTAGACATCATAATTGAAAATGGCCTATTTGTCAGCATGTAAGCTTCATCATTAGGCTATAGGCAGTCTACACGAACCAACGGTGGTCCTATCCACACCTATATACAGTGCATTCGGAAAGTATTCAGATCCCTTCACTTTTTCCACATTTTGTTGTGTTACAGCCTTATTCTAAAATGGATTAAAAAATTTTTTTTCCCTCATCAATCTACACACAATACCCCATAATGACAGCCAAAAACAGATTTTTATAAATGTTTGCTAACTGATATCTCCCATCTCCACAGAGGAACTCTGGGACTCTGTCAGAATGACCATTGGGTTCTTGATCACCTCCCTGACCCATCATCAAGGAGGTGATCAAGAACCCTACTCCCCCTATTGCTCAGTTTAGCTGGGTGGCCAGCTCTAGGAAAAGTCTTGGTGGTTCCAAACTTCTTTCATTTAAGAATGATGAACGCTACTGTGTTCTTGGGGACCTTCAATACTGCAGAAATGTTTTTGTACCCTTCCCCAGATCTATTCCTTTGACCTCATGGCCTGGTTTTTGATCTGACATGCACTGTCAACTGTGGGACCTTATATAGACAGGTGTGTGCTGTTCCAAATCATGTCCAATCAATTGAATTTACCACAAGTGGACTCCAATCAAATTGTAGAATCATCTCAAGGATGATCAATGGAAACAGGATGCACCTGAGCTCAATTTCAAGTGTCATAGCAAAGGGTCTGAATACTTATGTGAATGTGATATATTTCATTTTTTTTATTTTTAATGAATTAGCAAACACTTCTAAAAACCTGTTTTTGCCTACACTAAAAACCTGTACATGCCCGAAATCCGTGCCAGCCTCCGATGCACTTTTTGCGCGTCACCTCGCAAATTCATGCTTTGTAGTATGGCAGCATTCGATTGTATAAAGGAGGGCCCCAAAAAATGTAAATGCAAACTGGCTTGTTCCGACACAGCTCCTATCGCTAATCCGATAAAGTGGGCCATATTATAAATGTGTACTGATTAGTCGACTATGTTTGAACTGCCGATTTTGATTCAACCAAGCCATTTCTTGGTCGGGTACAGCCCTATCTCATACTGTAATGTCAGTCCTCTTATTTGGGCCAAATGTATGAGTAGGGGGGTAGGTGTGCACTACTTGTTCAGCCCAGAGCTTTAGACGGCAGGAAGTGTTTCATTGTCCCTGGAGATTCAGCAGCTCTGGTGCTGGCAGGGCTGAGCTGACAAAGGCAGGGGTAAAGCCAGCTCACACACACACACACACACACACACACACAATACAACCATGAGGTCATCTTGTTCAGGCCTACTGCACCCTTGTACCCCTAGCCTGAGTGACCTCCCTTTGCAGCCTGCAATTGCTGACAGGACAATAACAAGTCTCTCCCCCTCTTCCTGCAGTCAGACTCCAGTGTTTTTGTTATATGTTATGTCATTCTGTCATGGCAAAAACTGTTTTAAGATCATAATATTTTTGCAAAAACACTTTTGTGACCAAATATTACTTTGCTATGTTCCAATTTAAAGTCAGTCTCGCTAGTGCGAGCCACAATTATGGCCACCCTTGATTAAACGTGTGTGACAACTCTCCGCTGATAAAGGTTATGTACGCTGCTCTTGCCTCCGTACCGACTTTGCACGGAGCATAGGCCCTGCCACAGTCTCAAACTACCACACTTCTCCTGACTTTCTCACAAACCCCCAAGGCCATGAGCTTTCTTAGTGACGAACATTTCAATTCATGAAAATAAAGCATTAAACTAAAAGCAACTACACGCGACAGCGCGAGATGGCAACACGACAGCGAGATGGAAAACAAGCGGGGGAAAGTATTTCACGCAAGACCTGAAGCCTGCTACAGGAGTTGCCTTCTGTGTGTGTAGGATAGGATTTGTAGATTTAGCATACTGAAATTTGACTAAATCTACAGGACAAGACACATTTTCCTTACAATATTATCCTCAATTCTGAATGATCAAGTAAGTGTTATGGTTGGGCGGGTGGAAGGTATTACTGGGAGCATATGGTGTACAAGCTTACACCGGTATAATTCCGGCCACACCGTCCATACTGTTATTTTTGCCGTTACACCCAAGCAGTGCAGGAGCTGACATTTATGAACTAAACGTGAGGCGAATACGTGAGGTTTGATCAGTTATACTGTGGAACATTTTGAGCCAGAGAGAGAGAGAACAAGGTGAAGCTAGGTAAACAAACACACACTGACTGTGCTTCTCGAGCTAGCATGGTGGGATCAAATTGCACTGACGTGAGGGGGGAGGGTTATTTTGGTGTAAAAAAGAGAAAAAAGAAAAGCCAACTGCCCCAGTATGGCAACATTTTCAATTCAAACCAGACAACAATGGTAGGGACCTTGATATAAATAATGCGGACGGAATCACGGAATTCAGACATAAGTGCAGAGCTGGCAATGTATAGGCTATTCCTATGCCGGTAAAAACAGCTTTTCAAAATGTAATTCAACATTAGCTGCAAAGCATGACTGAATACTACCTTGATTGCTGCTGTTAATTGAATAGACCACTAGATTCAGCTTGTTCATATGCAGTAAAATACCGGATGGTATTATCTCGGTATTCATTAAAATATGCTGAACATGTTCAATTTGATGTTAAAACATTAAAACAATACCTACACCACATGATTTTACATTGAAAGAAACGTTTTAACAACACTTTTGTTAATTTACATTACTGAACATTCAACTTTGCAGTTAAAACAAGGCTATAGGAAACGCAGTGTTGTTTTAAATGTTTCCTAAAAACCTATCTTCGATATATCATAGCAAAAAATAGAAAGAGGAGGGTTGTCAGATTACAAAACCTGGAGTCTAAACTGGTTTGCGTTTGGAGATCCTATAAAAACAAAGATATTAATTCCAAAATTACATTAACTATTATCCTTGCATTAAGATGGACTCAATTCAACTTATTGAGTGATTTGTTGATGACATTTTTGCATTTTAGCCAATTTTAAGAGTGCCATAGCAAAGGGTCTGAATAGTAATGTACATGAGGTATTTCAATTTTAATACATTTACTGAAATTTTTAAAAACCTGTTTTCGCTTTGTCATTCTGGGCTATTGTGTGTGAATTGATGGCAAATTCTTTTAATTTAATCAATTTTAAAGTGAGTCTATAACACAACAAAATGTGGAAAATGTGAAGGGGTCTGAATACTTTCCGAAAGCAGTTTTTTTTTTTGAATGAGCGTAAACTCAAATCTCTTTCTGTGGTCACACAGGCACATATTTGTTTGAATGAGTGTGAACTCTAATTTTTCTCTTGCTACATTTATGTGCTTGTTCCTGTGTGGTGCATACATTCATATGACCGATATCATAAAGCATAGGCTTCTTGCTTCATGAGGCAGCTATCCTGGACAGAAATAGAGTGCTCACAACATTAGTAAAACAGGTAATGTTGTCACTGTTCCCAACCTTGTCTACCCCTCTGATGACAGTCTGGGGTTGATGAACTTTTGAAACCTGTCCAGTCCTTGACAGGGGACTTCTAGGAAGGTGATCTTTTTGGTATGTGCTTGGCTATTTGTTTAAGAAGAGTATGTCAAAAACCATGCTTGGTCGGCTTCAAGTCCCAATCTACAATCTCACTCTGCTTGATTAATGATGCGGTGCATCTGTAAACACAGGATACTCTATTGTCTGCTGTCACAGCCGCTGCATCTCAGACACAACGCCTGTATAGACTTATACGGGCATTCGGCGGGTGAGACCCCAAAAAATTATTCAATGCGATTGGATCTGATTCGGCACTCTGTAGCCGAACTTCTGTTGAGCCTGAGGAAGTTTCTCCCCCAAAGCCAAGCCCCTCCTCCTACCCCACGCTGTTGCTTTCCATTATCGTCCTATAGTTGTTTATGGAAGCTAGCTAGTTAGCTAGAAGTTAGCAAAAGAGATGTCCGACAGTCTCCTTGAGTCAGTAACCCAGGAGGTATGCTGCCTTCATGGGGTACCATCAATGAAGGATTTAATTTCAAAACGGTACGTGCTCGCTTGTGATATCTGATTGGTACGTTTGTTTGAAATCTGTCACCTCTGAAATTCAGTTAGAAGTTCCAAACAACAAAATCCTCCATAATAATAAAATAACCCCTAAAAATGGACTTGTAGTGTCAGACATTAGCTGTTGTTTCTGTGAGTCCACTCCCCTAGAACACCACTGGCAGTAACAACATGTTTATTTCAGGGTAATCCATTTTAGAAAGGACTTTTTCTGGACCAAAGTTGTGTCCGTAAATTAAATATGACTTTTAAGGAATGTCATTCCTTGATTGCGACTGATTGGTTAAACATCCCAAGGATACCAGTTACATGTTTGCAGTCAGAACTACAGAAGACATCTGGAGACATATAATCGCTACATTGAGGGAGCTTTGGAGTTTCTCAGACCATTATTGGGCTGTTTAGAGTTTACAGACTCACTGAGAACATTATTAGGAACACCTGTACACCTTCTCATGGTGGAGGTGGTGTAATGGTGTGGGGAATGTTTTTTTGGCACACTTTGGGCCCGTTAATAGCAATCAATCAGCGGTTGAGTGCCACACCCTATTTGAGTATTGTTGCTGACCATGTGCATCCCTTCATGGCCACAATTTACCCATCTTCTAATGGCTACTTCCAGCATGATAATGCACCATGTTGCAAAGCAAAAGTTGTCTCAAACTGGTTTCATGAACATGACAATGAGTTCAGTGTTCTTCAGTGGCCTTCCCAGTCACCGGATCTGAATCCAATAGAACACCTTTGGGATGTGGTGGAACGGGAGATTCACAGCTTGAAAGTGCACCTGAAAAATCTGTAGGAATTGTGTGATGCTATCATGTCATCATGGACCAGAATCTCAAAGGAATGTTTCCAACATCTTGTGGAATCAATGCCATGAAGAATTGAGGCTGTTTTGAGAGCAAGGGAGGCCCTACCCAGTATTAGTATAGTGTTCCTAATAAAGTGTTCGGTGAGTGTATATATACATGTTGCTGAGAACTGAATAAATAACCTGTTTAGAGACTAGCCCTGGAGAAACTCCATCTCTCTGGCCCTTCTCCTTTTATCTGCCTCTTTAATGATCAACCCCCGCCTTTATCGCTCCCTCTGGAAGACGTGTGAGTGTGTGTTAGAAAGAGAACACGAGATTGGTTGTGGGGGCATTATAATATCATAGACTCTGGTTTGATTGGCTGCTGTGAGCAGCCGGTTACTAGACTACATCCGTCTGGTTCCCTTTTTTTCCCCATGCTCCTTTCCATCCCTCCCTCTCCTTCCCCCTTTCTCTTTCTCCACCTCTGTTCTCACTTATAGATACTGTCGATATAGCCTTTGGAAATATATTGCTAATTCCCATCTGGTGAAGATTTTACAAAGCACACAAGTACTGTGGAAAGGCAAACCCTTCCACCCGCTCAGGGAGGGCAGAGATGACAGAAGTAGCTTGGTAGTGATTCCTTCCCCGTTATGGAGAGGAGAGAAGGGGAGCATGTGCTGCAGACGGTAAGTCTGTTTACCTCTGGGAGAGAGAGAGAGGGAGGAGGATGGTGGCAACAACGACTCTGGGGGCGACCTTTATCTAAAGGAAGATAAACAAAAGAAGGGGGTGGCAGTAGCTTGAAACAGAAAGAGTTGCTTTTGTAGTGTTCTGCCTATATCCGGGGTTACTCTTTCCACAATTCTGTCCTTGAAAGTAGGCGTACCATTTTTACACTGTCATTTTGATTTTACATTGTGTAGGCTAGGCCTATGACTTTGTAGGCTAGGTCTTGCTTGTGTGATGCAATGCAGATTTTACAGTTGGTTCTTGTTCTGTTTTTATCTGTTTTTGCTCAGCTGATTCTCACTTCCTTTTAAGGACAGAGAGCAAGGGATCCAGTGAGAACAAGAAAGAAGCAGTTTTGAGTAACTGACTGGCATTTGTACGTGTCTTGGTTTGCTTTATCTGTATTAAATGGGGTCCGTTGCAGAATGTAACGATTTTGATGGTGTTTGCATGCCCGTTTATTTATTCTGATGAAGATTTTGTGAGTGTGTGAGTGAGAGAAAGTTGTTGCATGTAGTGTTGGCATGATACCAACATTTTACCCACAATACGATACCAGGCCAAGTATCATGATACCTCTGCAAATGATGGCACACTTTTGGCACCTGCTCACAAATAAAGCTGCCTTAACAATTGAATGTGAATAAACAACAGTTCCAAGATACAGAACAAGGGAGAGAGACACAGTGTCCTCTAAATTAACACAAAATAAGAGGGATTATTACGATATTCACATGACACATGAAAACACGTAGGCTAGTTGTCTTCTCTCCTCTCTCTCTCTCTCTCTCTCTCTCACACACACATACACACTGCCCTCTCTTGCACACTACCCCACGCGCGTGCACACACACACACACTTCTCTCTCTGTCAAATTAATGCCAGCAGTTAGATCAGGATGTGTGCTCATGTTAGCATGCTATGCATTTCATTCCATAGCAGCAGCTCTCCCGTCTGCTGCTCGTGGAGGACACAGCACAGCCCCACAGTAGGCAAGTTTTGATCATTCAAATATTGACAAATAACCCTGGCATGTCTGTAGTGAGTCGGCATTGACATTGGCTGGCAGAAGATAATCACCTGAGACCATCTCTATCCCATAAAAATCCCATGCAGAAAAACAGTGGCTCAGCCTGACCAGATAGCCAAAGTGTTGCAGAGATGTTCAGTCCAGAAGCTGCATTTTATCTGCAATAATGCAGCGAGCAATCCTTGGTGAGTCACTAGTAAGGTATTGTGTTGGTTGGTTTCAGGTTTCAATAAGGAGTGTAGCTGCACCTAGGGGGCGCATTTCTGCGATCCTGCCTACTGCCACTTTAACGTGGGTCACTGCAGTACCATATGCCATCTGAAGTTGGCCAATAGGACAAGGACAACTCCTCACTTTAATGCGATACCTGCATCCTCTGCATTGCCAATCCATGTGACTGCCCACCAAAACACTCAATGTTAACCAGCTACACAATTCCATGAAGCTAGCAATTCCACGGATCGGGTGGGAGCATTTTGTTTTCTTGGGATGGATAAGAACTTGACCCCCTTCAGAGGGGTCACAAGTGTTGTGTGTCATGTGGTATACCTGGCAATCTGAACTTTTTAGGTCAGTCAGAAATCAGCACATGAATATGCAAGACAGTGGATGGCAACGACCCCCCCATCTGTGGTCAGTAGAACAATGGCCAACAGTGACAGAGCAGCTCCTACAGTGTTGATGTAGACAAAGCAGCTTTAGACTTGCCATCACTCTGGTACATGTTCATCTTTGTGTCATCTGTCAACACAACCTTCTTCCAGAACTCTGTAGGCTCTTTTAGGTACTTTTAGCAAATCGTAACCTGGCCAGGGATAGAACCCCCAATCTTCCAATCTCAGGGTGGACACTCTAATTGCATTCAGAAATACATTCATAATAAATACATTCCAGAGATAAAGACACTGATTAACCATAAAACTGAGGTTCAGAGAATGTAGATAAATTATAGAGAGCCTAATGGAAAGTGTCTTGGTAAAAAGCTTGTCTCCATGGATTCATAGAATGCCCAGTGTGCTGGTAAACTTTAGCTTTTTTCTAAGTTCTTAGACCAGAAAATATTTTCTAATCTAATTCCAATTAGGTAAAAAGCAATGCTAGGGTTTTTAATTTGAGAGACATTTGTAGATTTGTACGGAGGCCAGCTCTTCTCACAGATAACCTATGTATAGGAAAACTCCCACAAAACATTATATTTTATCAGCAAGGGAGCTGATGGAGAGTAATGACAAAAATGTATGGGCTCCAATGGAGATTTCCCCCAAAAATGGGTTTACAAAATTATTCATAGATATTAAATGGCAATCTGACTTATTTCCAATAAATAAACAATTTGACAAATAATGACCATTTAAATTACTTTAGTATTATGAGTACTTAAAGAGGAACTATAGCGAAAAAACAACCTTTACTGTTGAAAAATGGTAGCATCGGTAGTAGTACATCAATTATAGCCCCCAAATGAACTAAAAAGTGTAAACATTTTAACTTTGGACATGAACCTAGCATTTTCATGCAGTTTAAATTGAGTCAGTCCAAGAACAGACCGTGATACATTAAACCACACCTCCAAGGAACACATCTTGTTCTCAGTTGCATTTTTTTAAATGAGGAGGAGGAAAATCAAGGCGAAAACAGCCAATTGAGTCCCTCCTTAAAATAATTTCAGACAAGTACTGGAATTCTTTGAAATGCGCATGCCTGGTCTACTTAAGGTAAAATGTTTGTAGTCTAACACCGAAACTACACCACCACCGAAACAAGATCGTCATAGTTCTGGTACAGTTTTCAGGGTGCTGCACCAAGAGTGCAAACGTTGATCTGAAGACAAAATAGGCTAGATTTCATAAAGGGAAGCTATCTGAAAATAATGTTGGCTACACTGGCAACACTTTCTTTTTTTAATTCAAGCCTAAAATGCGATACTGAACTTTTCAATGATCCCAATGCATTTCACTATGTCAATTACGGCTGTATGTGATGTACGTGACATACGATTTGATTTGATTTGAGGGTGGTTTTTGAAATTTTCCTACTTAGTTTTAGGATGATTAAGATTATTTGTGAATTTACATTGAATAAATATCATTTGCTTATTTCTCTGCATCTACGCTTCTGCAATGCTCTCGCAGAGGGAAATAGACTTTAAGCACAAAACTACGCTGCTTCAAGTGAGCCCTGCTTCGCAGACTTGCTGCTTTTGCGTACAGGAATGTTTGCACTGTCTCATAGATGACAGTTTCTGCCATGACTTTCCACAGGCTTTCCCAACAAGGTGAGAAGAAAGAGCCTAATTTACTGTTCTGTTGATGAGCATTTTAGAATGATTATCCTTCACTGCTGTCTAGACCATTTCTATTTAGTTTTGTATGCCCTTTCTATAAAAAAAAGTTGGTTCATGGTTAGTAGCCTAAATGAACTGATAAAATGGCATCTCTGAGATACTCACATAATCATATCTGCCAAACTTGCTCCCTTGTCATACAGTGCCCTGCGTAAGTAAAGGGACAGTGAAGCATTTTTTTTTTTTTTTTTGACACTCAAAGTTCAACGTATTGGTTATCCAAAACTATTGGGGCAATTGGCTTGACAGGTGTTTCTGGTGAGTCAAGTGTGTTCTGTCACATAATTTGTGCAGGCATAAGAGAGCTGTCAATGTCTAGTATTGATTCAAGGCTTTGCATTTGCCTTTGGAGTCTGCTATTGATGTCTGTCAACATGAGGACCAAAGAGACGTCGATGAAGCCATTATGTAATATCATAAAAACCATCAGAAACTTAGCCTAAACCTGCCTAAAATCAACAGTTTGGAACATCATTCAAAAGACGAAAAATAAAAAGCACTGGTGAGCTCAGCAATCGCAAACAGCCTGGTAGGCCAAGGAATAATTCTACAGTGAATGACCAAAGAATGCTCACCATAATTAAGAAAAATTCCAAAATACTGCTTAATTTGGACATCATATGAATAATTACTTGGTGCCCTGAAATAGGGTGACTATGTGAGTGTAGTGAGTTCATGGTGGTGATTGAGTGTTTGTCCCTGGTAAGAAAGCAAAGACAAAAAGAGGGGAAACAAATTGTTGAGACCGATTTAAGAGGGAACAATATTTTTTGGTGTGTGTGTTTGAGAGGGGGAGAGTTGGTTTAACCCTGTGTCCTGTAGTGCTGTGTGGACTCAGTGCTGGCCCATGCCCAACACAAATATTTACCTCAGGACTGCAGGTGCTATCCAGCTGCCCATGGTTTTTTCAGTACTGGATGGACATCCCTCTCTTTGTAGTTCTCCTTAGTGATAGTCTACTTCTGCTTACAGTTATATAGTCTAGTATCTCTCTTTCAATAGCTCAGTATTTTTATGTTGAGTGATCGTGATTTTGTTTGATTCCTGTTTGCAAGGGAAATAAATTGTCACAGACATCCTAATTTCTTTGGACAGTTCAAGTGCTAGGGCCCACGGCTGGCCCAGGTGTGCCACCTGTCTTTAAACAGAAGAATAATCCATCATTGCCCTACATGTTGTATTTTGGAGATGGATTTGGTCAGAATGCAAGGACTAAGTGTGTTAGGAGGGGCCCTAAGTGTGTTAGGAAGGCCCAGAAGTCAGTTCTTTTAATCCCCCAATTCTCCCTCTCACTCTCTTTTTGTCATGAGAAACATATGTTTACAAAGACTTGCCAAAATCAACAGTTTGGAACGTCATTAAAAAAATTAAATAAAAAAAGCACTCAGCAATCGCAAATGGGCTGGTAGGCCAAGGAAGATTTTTACATTATTGACCAAAAAATGCCATAATTAAGAAAACCCCCAAAATGAGTGATTCCAAGAGGAATATTTTGAGAATATTGAATGCCCAAGATTTACAGCATACCACCTCATCTGTGAAACATGCTGGAGGGGATGTTATGGTTTGGGCATGTATAGCTGCCACTAGAACTGGCTAACTTGTCTTAATTGGTGTTGTTACTGCTGACAGCAGCAGCAGAATGTATTCTGAAGTGTACAGAAACTTCTTGTCTGCTCAAGTACAAGCAAAATGCCTCCAAATTCATTGAATGGCGCTTCATCATACTGTGGCGCTTCATCATACATCATAAGACAATGATCCAAAACATACTGACATGGCAACTAGGGAGTTTTTCAGGGCCAAAAAGTGGAAAGTTATTGACTGGCCAAGTCAATCTTCAGATTTAAATCCAATTGAACATGAATTTAATTTCCTGATGAAAAGATTTTAGGAAAAAAAGATCTCAAAACAAACAACAACTGGCAGAGCATCACCAGAGAAGACACCCAGCATCTGATGGGGGTCATGCAAAGGATTTTGACCAAATACTAAAGAAGAGTGCTTAATTTGGACATTATATGATTCTGTGTCATTACTTTTGGTACACTGAAATACCTTAACTATGCATTAAAAGTGTTGCAATCTCTGAATGGTGAAACCAACTTGTACACACATACCCTTACATGCAAGCTGACAATCTATACTCTAACCTAGTAATTGTTTGATTTCAAATCTAAACTTTTGGAGTGTAGAACCAAAAGAAGAAACAATGCTTCACTGTCCCATTTATTATGCAGGGCACTGCATGTGTTTCTTTATATGGTTATACATTTGGCAGGAGTTTAAGAAGTGCAGCTCAGTTTCCACCTTGTTTGGCAGCCTATGGTGGCTGCTCTCAATAGCAAGGCCATGCTCACTCAGTCTGTAGATGTAGTCAAAGTCATTCCTAGTTGTGGATCAGTCAGCCAACAGCCCTTGTGGGCACAACCATTGTGTTGACTAGTAGCAGCTGCATACATTTTCCAAAGTGCCTCTTGACTATTCTGTCACCTTCAGTTCCTATCCTCTACATGTAGCCTATGTTGTACTTTTTCTGTCCCTGTAGTAAAATGTGCTATTTCTAACCCATCTCCATCTCACCATTTAGACTCCCCATTATTCTCTCTCTGTTGTTTGAGTCTATTTCCACTCATTGTGATGTCTTCTTTCAGGGGAACGATGATGAGGCGGTGGTTGACCTGGGAAAGACCAGCTCTACTATCCACACCAACTTTGAGAAAGAGGAGCTAGAAAGTAAGTCTGTGTGTGTGTATATATATACACACACACACACACACACACAGAAATTATTGAGTTAGGCCCGTCCTATCTGTGTAATATACACACACAAAGTATCATGTAAGCCCATCTTCAGCGGTCGTTTTGTACACATGGCCACAGGGCATGGGTGATTTGCAAATTCAAAACAGTACTGTATTACACACACACACACACTTTCTCTCACTCGTCCGATATCCTGGAAAAATCCAGAGTCACGTTTGTCACCTCACTCTGGAATCGTCTGGAGATAGAAGTATGCATGACATCACACATTCCATTGAGCACTGAAGTTGGGGGCAAGAGAGGGAAAATGAACTGACAGAGTTTGTAGAGAGTTTGTG
Organism: Argentina silus; assembly: GCF_951799395.1. Classification (NCBI taxonomy): domain Eukaryota; kingdom Metazoa; phylum Chordata; class Actinopteri; order Argentiniformes; family Argentinidae; genus Argentina; species Argentina silus. Next base: position 21,936,076 of record NC_139664.1, read on the forward strand.
ATTCAGATTGGACGCACACGCACACATACTACCACATAGACTAACATGTAGGCCTATGTAGGCCTATGCACTCAGTCATTAGATGTGCTGGAGGGACAAGGCTTTGTGAACTTCAACAACTGTTTAAAATGTGAATATGGTAGAGAAGCTTGTGGGAATGTTTTAGCTGCTGCTCCCCATCCCTTCCTGCTCCAGCTCTAATGGTATTAGTGTGGATTAGGTTGTCGCTCCAGACTTGACTAATTAAATAGAGCTGCCACCCCCCCCCCCCCCCCCCCCCCCCCAACCACACACACACACACACACACAGCTTGTGTGGTTCGCCGACAGAGGCTCCATGTTTCTCTCTTAGCTCCTTTCTCAACCCCCGTCCTTACACCAGCATGCTTCAGGTCCTGTTTATTTGTTTTAATGATTATTATTAAAACCTTATTTTAGGTAGGGTAGGTCCTACTGAGACCAAGGTCTCTCTTTCAGATGAGCCCTGCTTACAAACATGAAACAGATTATAAATGTGCATTCAAATTACAAACACAATCAAATTAATTAATTCCAAAGTTAATTTACACCATATAATCATTTAAAACATTTCACATTCTTTGGATGACAGATCCTTTATCAAGGACTTAAACTGACCAAGTGACACGAGAATCTAATTTTAGTAAATTTTGAAGGTCGTTCCAAGTACTCGGGGCGCAGAAAAAAGGCCTATTTACCTACAGTAGTTCAGGCGAAACTTGTGGAACTTTGAGAGTTGGAGACATGGTTTGGTACTCTGAGAACTGCAAGTGTAGAAGGGAAGTGAGGTGAGTTTTAATGGGTGACTTAAACCACAGACTCTGGTGACCAGTTGAAAAATGTGTGCTTTTAAGCAACTTATTTGGATAGATAGCCTGGTGTAGGATTTTGTAATCAATGTAAGGAATTGTGTAATGTTGTGTGCAAATGGATACATAACCTAGGCATTTAGCACCCCTTTTATGTTTGCAATTGTATACTTCTCTTATTCCACACAAGATCAAATGAATGAAAACCCTTATCCTTTTGAATTCATAGAAATAGTATGATTTTAGAATGGGCCCTTATGTCTAACATGATCCTAAGAAGCTTAAACAGTAAACCGATTTCACATTGGACATTCATTATGTTAACATAGGCCTAACCCTCCATATTTAACTGACTTGCTGCGTTGTGTAAGTGGACTATTGTGGTTCTGTGTACATTTTACAGCTGGGGGATTGTAACTGTTGAATAAGGCTGATGGTTCATCAAAAAATGGGGTAGAAATCCACACCACTTTCTAGTAGTATAATACAAACATTGCAATAAGCTCTTTGCAATAGGGTAATATGCAGAGTCTCATCTCTCTTTAAAGAAGAAGGCTGACATTCATTTGAAAGATTGTATAGCAGCAGATTGTATCAACTGACTGGTTGGCGACACAAACTGATCTGTGTCCACTAGTGGATGTGTGCCGGTATTTGGTTGAGTGGGTTTCCTTGGCATGCATTTTGGGGGTCTACGGTTAGTTCATATTGTTTGTATTCTATTTATTTTTTTAGAGCCCAACAGATATATTGGAGCACCGATATTATCGGCCGATATTGGCCTTTTACAGAAATATCTGTATCGGCACATATTCCTCTGATAATGCACCGATAGAGCACCAAAGATGTGCGTCAGCTTCATATTCCTAAAATCTGTGTAATTGGGTTTTTCCAGAGCAATTATAGACATATATGGATTTTTATGAATGAATAAACTTGTTCATTGACGTTTGTTGTTATAAATAAAATGTATTTTACATCCAGAATTGTGTTTCCAACAATGAATTTAAGTGATGCAGCAAAGAAAGTGGCTGGAAATGTGTTTAGTTTGCGTTGTTTAGTTTGCAGTGTTGGTAGTGACAGCCTAATCCACACACTGTGTACTGTATTTGATTCCTATGCAAATCAGATACCCTATAACAACAAAGATACTCATTAGAGAGGGTGTCAATAATCAAATCAAATCAACATTTTAATGGCCATTTACACAATATACAGGATACCATGTAATGAAATGCTTTAGGGTAAGAAATATTATAGAGTGCTGAAATGCGGCAACATACATATCACATCTGTACAACAATACCAAGGAATACACAATGTATCGCCCAGCCCACTTCCACATAAACTGTCTCAGTGCGTGACCTCTGACCCTCGGTTCCTTCTTCGTTGCCCCCTAGGTCACAGGGCGGTCTACGTAGGGGTCCACATTCCCCTGGATAGACAGAGCAAACGCAGGCATCGCCACCGTGGCCACAAACACCATCGGAAGAGGAGAGACCGCGGTTCGGACCGGGAGGACGGGCGAGAGTCTCCCACATGCGGTAAGACTGCGCTGCATATCGTTGGTGCCCTGGAAAAACCTGTTATCTTCAAAAAGTCCAACTTTTCTGGAAATTAGAATAGGCCTAATGAAGTCATCTTACATCTTACATCTTGGGATTTCACAAGATGTTTTGACTTTTCTTGGTCTGAGAGTCACAAACCCTTCACAGGACATGGAGGGAGATGACTATCGATTTATGTAAAAACAATAAATAAAATCTAAATCTGTCAAAATTGAGCTACAAGGTTTTTCCAGGACGATATCTAATATGCCATGCCACCTAATCATCTTCATCTACCCCTGCCCCAACAGACACCCCTTCCCAGAGGGTGCAGTTCATCTTGGGCACGGAGGATGACGATGAAGAGCACATTCCCCATGACCTCTTCACAGAGCTGGACGAGCTCTCCTTCAGGGAAGGACATGTCTACGAATGGAAGGAAACAGCCAGGCATGGGACCCTCCCCTCACTTCAAATCCCTCACTTGTTTCATACTTAGACCACATCAACAGCTTATTTTTTTTATTGTGTGTGTGTGTGTGTGTGTGTGTCTGTGTGCGCGCTCGTGTGCATGTGTGCGCAGATGGCTGAAGTTTGAGGAGGACGTGGAGGATGGTGGTGAGCGCTGGAGTAAGCCCTACGTGGCCACGCTGTCCTTACACAGCCTGTTCGAGCTGCGCAGCTGCATCCTCAACGGCACAGTCATGCTGGACATGAGAGCTAACTCCATTGAGGAGATTGCAGGTGGGTGTATTTGCCTCTCTGCTGACATCAGGTGTGCGTTCATCTTGATCCACTTTAATATCAATGATCCAATGGTGATGGAACCCCTGAATAAGAGAATGTCCTGTGTCGTTTATTTATTTTTTAACCCATGTTTTGTGCATATGGAGGAGGGTTAGTTTAATCAGAATCAGAATTATTTTATTTGGCCAGGTATATTTGCACATACAGGACATTGACTTGGTGAGGTTGGTGCATGGACATAAAAAAAAACAAATAGCAAATATAAGAAATTTACAAAATAGCAAAATATTAACAAAATAGCAATAACACATTTCCAAAAAAGAGCAGCAGAACAATACATCTTGTAGGCTGTGTGAGGCTAGAATAATTTTAAATAATTATAAATTACACTGTCAGTGCAGAGTCAGTGAGAGGCAGGGGGCTTGTTTGTGAGCCCCACTGCCATGGGGAAGAAACTGTTCAGGTGGTGCGAGGTTTTAGTCTTGATTGACCGGAACCTGTTGCCGGATGGATGTCTCTGGAAGAGGTTGTGACCAGGATGGGAAGGGTCAGCTATGATCTTTCCTGCTCTCTTACTCAAAGTACAATATGAACTTTTCCTTTAACCTCCATCCTTTGTGTTCCCACCCTCCACACTCTCACACACCTACACAGACATGGTGATAGACAGCATGGTGGCGTCGGGGCAGCTGGAGGAGAGTGTGAGAGCGAAGGTGAGGGAGGCCATGTTGAAGAGGCACCACCACCAGAACGAGAAGAAGCTCAGCAACCGCATCCCGCTGGTGCGCTCCTTTGCTGACATAGGCAAGAAACACTCTGACCCACACTTGCTGGAGCGAAACGGTGAGGCCCACCTTGTCACCACACTCCTCTGTTTTCTCTCCCTGGCTTTATTTCTCTTTATTATTTTTTGGGGGGGGAGGAAGGGTGTACTGTAGAGGGTTCCTTTCCTCTCTATTTAAGAATGTCTACGTTGACACCCAGTTTGTTGGAGTTTGGACATCTTTTGACAGATGTTTTTCGGAAGTGGGTTGGGTCTGTACAGATGCGGGTACAGTTGACAGAGGTAACTTGAGTGACGACGACAAGATGATGGGCCACACTGTTTGGTGCATGTCCTTGTGCTAGTGTGTGATTTGCCTATTTGTGTTTTGTTGTTGATGACGGAGCACTGAGATATTGCTCGTTTTTATAGGATTTGAGTTTGCAGTGTATTGTTCTGGAATGAGGGGGAAGTCTACCAATATGAAGTTGAAAAGCTACCTCTTTGCAAGTTGCTGTTTTAGCCAACCAATGAAAGCCAACTGAATGAGTTATGTTATAACTTATCAATCTGTCTTCAATTTGGTAATTGTGATAGCTTCCCCTTGCCTGTGATTTGTCTGTTTGTGAGTGACCCTTGGGCAAATTCCTAGTTTTGTAGTGTGACATAACCTGGGACATAGTTTTTCTAACATTGCACAATGTTGGAAAAGGTTGCTCAACATTGTTGTTATTGTACGGAACATGTTCACCCCTGTTTGTAATGTAACAGCTATCCTGATCTTCTAATGACTCCTGGTTCAATGCAGCTCTGCGATTTGGCTTTGTGTCACGTTTCGTTGAACATGGACCTGTCATTTTTTCAGAACTTAATACGCTTTAAACCAAATCTCTTCTGACAAGCCACTTAACCTGCCTGCACCTCCTGCCATGACGAGCATTGCTCCTCTGCTCTCATGATTATGATTTCCCCCTCTCAACTTAATTTATTTTAACTCTTCCCTGCCCTCCTTTCTTTCTTTTTCCTCCATCCCTCCTACTGTCCTGTTCTGTCTTCCCCACCCAAACTCCTGCCCTCTTTTAGGGGAGGGCCTCTCCACCTCCCGCCTCTCTCTCCTGCACCGCACCTCCTCTGTCTCCTCCAATGCAGCCTTCCCCCTGCCGCCCCTCCAGGGAGTCCTGGGGGTCCCTCCTCCTCAGCCACCTACTGCACAGCCCCCCCCCCCCCCCCCTTCGCCTACCACCTCTCCTGCCACTTCCCCCTTCAACACACCCCAGAACACCCCCCCCTTTATACAGACGCCACGGCTCCCCTTCTCCCCGCCCCCTTCCCACCCCATCCCTGACTGACCCAGAGGCGCTGCTGGATGCTAGAGAGTGTAGGGCAGGGGGGGGGGGGGGTGTTGTTCCCGCCAGAAGAGGAGGAGGAGCTAGAGCTGCAGTCCCACCCGGCCACGCCCCAGGAGGAGGACTCTGCGTGGCCGGATCCTGCCCTCCCAGCTCTGCTGCTCCCCCCTCTCCCAGAAGGCAAATATCCAGCATGAAACCACTATTCCTTCTCCTCGCTTCCCTCACCTCATCTAACCTCACTAAATATGCCCACCTCCTCTCCCATCTTTTCAACATTTTGTGAGTGAGAGTGTGAGTGTATGTCGTTGCAGATGTGCATATTGTGGAGAGCCTATGCATGTTTGTCAGGAATCTGTGCGTTATCATTGCAAGTGCTTCATCAAAGGCCAATGGACTGCCGAGGCGCTTTGTCACCAGACAGAGACCTTATTGAACTTCACTGGGTTGGGGATGTTGGAGGGAACTGAGTCAAATGCAAAGGTAGACTTGAATGCCACGAAATAGTAGTGTTGCTACTGGCAGAGACAACTAAAGTGAAGTAAGACATCGGCCAGCCTTTTTGTCACTTGCCATCACATTCTATTGCCTTGCTTGTGCGCTCATGGAATTGATAATAAGTGAAACATCTTGCTTGGGTGAATCTGGAACATCTTTGAAGTCACTCCACCTGTGGTACCTCACACCTCACACAGTCTCCCTTGAAGTGTCTAGCTGACACCTTCTCAGTTCAATGTACTGTATTATTGTCTTGTGAAGCACAAAGTATGGCAACTTAAAGTTACCTTTTTTAACTTAGTTACTCTGTAACTGGTCAATGAGAAGCACATAGGCTGCTGCTTTTCATACTTGCCTTAATCACTTTAATTTAAACAAGGTACATTTTAACTGTATAGCCAATAATTGACTAAAATTGCTCAATTAAGTGCAGCTCTTGACAACTTCAGTTTCGCACTACTGCTCTTAAAAGCTTGACTGGAATGGTAGTTGCTGTCCAATGCTGAGTAAATACAATATGTTACAGGTAACTACACTACCCTGTTTCCTTGTGCAGTATGTTAAATGAATTTAATGATAAAGAAAACTGCCACTGCATTTCCTTATTGACATATTTAGTTGCTCTAGGGAGCAGAAGCGTATGCTTAAAGCTAGACTCTGTAACTTTCATGGATTTTTACATTAATACATTAATGTGATGCTAATTACGCTTTTTAAGCCTGTTATAAATCACTAGGTCTGAGAAGATTGATACCCTGTAAAATAAGGATTAATGTCCTGATATCCCACACACATTTCCAGAAATAATGATGACACAGGAAATTAAATCATGCATTGATGCCAATGGGAGATTTGTGTAAAAACTCAAGTTTGTGTGGATCTCAAGTTCTTTTTCAATGTGATCATGTGTATTTTGGCTATGAGGTGCAATAAGAACCAGGTACTGACGTAGGGACCACATTCCGGGACTAATCTGCCTCTGAGACGGATCAGCCCAATCCCAGCTCCTGTAGTGTTTGTGTTGGCTCTGTGTGTTGACTGAGTGGGATTGGCAGGGGGAGTTGAAAGGATAGTTGTAGCAGATGATGTTGCCTTCCTACAACAGACCTATCTTTTCTTCTCTCTTGTTGTTAATCGATTGAGTTGCCTAACTGATTAAATGACGATTCAGCAATATGACAGCCAGAAGAAGAGGTGATTCTCTCTCCAGCCTTCTCCAGTGAAAAGTCTTGCTTCTCAAGTCGACCCGCTACTCATGGCTATGTTACATATCACTGAATCATTGGTGCTGCGTTTCTCTCCCACTGAGCTGACTCTGCATGTCTCAACCCAGTCATACTCCCGTACTCCCGTATACACTTTCTCTCTCTCTCCTCTCTCTGGCGTTCATATGATCTGTTGCAAACAAACCATTCAGTTATTTTTACCACTCAACTGACCACTGATATCTTCTTCCCCTTCTCCCTGACCCCCTCTTACCCCCATCCTCCTCTTCCTTCTCCCCTTCCTTCATTTGGGCAGGTCTTTTGGCATCCCCACAGTCTGCCCCTGGGAACCTGGAGAACAGCAAACCCAGTGAGTCTCGCATCAACGGTGGAGGTGGCAGTCGAGAAAACAGCACCGTGGACTTCAGCAAGGTAACGCTACCTCCTTCCTGCTGTGCAACCAGAAAATCAACCTCTCAGCCTTACTGTAAAATAAACAAAACATGTGTTTGAGCAGTGATTGTTAGTCCTATGGCTACAGGGGACAAAGAAGTTACACATTGCACCCTTAAGGGACAAGATGTTGCATCTTTCAGGTGAAAATAGCAATTCTATACATCACATGATTCAGGTGCTCGGAATTGAACAAGGTGGCACTGCTCCACTCTTTTGGGAGACCCCTGTGTGAGATTATTGAGGGATATCACTGGGTCATCAGAAGATATGAGCTGGGTGGAAGTTGAGGAAGGGCAGCAATAATAATCATTTAAGAAAGTGCAACTAATTTTTTTCAACATACTGAAATGTTTTTACATTAGTTTCTTAAATGATTACAAAAAAAAGCACAATAGCTTTGCTGTTTTCCTGATGTGTCATGTAAAACTTGCACTGGAAGTGTCTGGGATTGAACCCAGATGAGTGTGATCTGAAATGAGCTGTGCTGTATCCTGTACCCTAGCAGGACTGCCACTGTAGTTGTGGTTCACTGGGAGGGGGCCCCCGGAGGCCTGCAGTAAGTCCTCTCTCTTGTCAATCACTGGCTTTTGGCCAATCAGTGAAGTGTTGTCTCTTGTTGTATTGTGTCAGTAGCCAGTGGAGTGTTGTCTCTTGTTGTATTGTGTCAGTAGCCAGTGGAGTGTTGCCTGCCAGTGGAGTGTTGCCTGCCAGTGGAGTGTTGCCTGCCAGTGGAGTGTTGCCTGCCAGTGGCGTGTTTGTTGTGTGTAACTTATGCCATACTTCAACTGAAAACTGTTAAAGATGCTTTGATTATTGTGACATAATCTAATGATGTAGTCAGTGTTGTGAATTTGGTACTACCCGATTGTGTAAAGTAGGCTGTGGAAATACTTTTCAAGGCACTATAACATATATAAAAGAAGAAAATAGGATGTGATCTTTACAAAATGATAATAATAAATACATCTAAAACTTTTGCCTAAGTGTATTCTGTGTAGAGACAAGACAGTATTGTTTCTGAAACGTACAATACTTTTCCAACCATACTTGCAAAACAGATGCAGATACATTTTGCAGTATACATGTGTTTTGATTGTCTCATGGCTACTTTCAGGCATCAATAGTAGACGCATGATAAAAGTTGTTTTCCTGATGTGTCTACTTTGGGTGCTCATGAGTATAAGCAGGTTTTCAGGGATTAATATAAATGAATGAGTGTAGTGCATCATAAACAGATGTACCACGGGCTTCATAACTGCAGTCTCATGGGACATTCCTGTGCCCACTTGGCCACACCTTGCAGTTTGACCTTGCGACCTCATTGGACATGAATGTGCCTTCTTACCTACCTACTATGTAGAAAAACAGAGCTTACAATGTGCTTAGCTGACCGTTTGTTTGGCTTTCTTTTGAAGTTTGAGCAGTTCCTGGCCTGTTGAGTTAAGAATTGTCATGTGATTCATGTGTTTTTGCGTTTGGCAGCCTGATGTAAAACCTTGGTGATCATAAAGTTGCTATTAAACCTAAACATGTGCGTATATATCGTGTCATCCAGTCCCAGGTCAGAGCTGGGACCATTTACACTGTCACTGTCACCGGTGTGACCTGGGGTGGTTCTGTGGTCTAGCACCATGGCCTACAGTGCACATATATGCCCATGTCGGCATGGGTTTGAATCTAGCCCATACCCTGCTTTCTCTACTATCTCTATCCAATAAAATAACAGAAAAAATGCGTGAGTGGGACTACCACACTTAACCTAACAAATAAACACTGGTGCTTTGCCACTGACTTTTGTGTTTCCATCAGCACAGCCTTGTGGATCTATTTTTTGGGACTTTATGGGACTTAGGGGTTTGTCGGTGGGCGTGTGACGTGTACTGTGCCATCCCATTGTTTGGTTCGGTTAGTCTGTGGGACTGCTACTGTACTTGTTATGTTACAAAAGCATGAAAATGCGATATAAACTGTTAGTTATGTTGTTGTAGTTATCCGTTGTTTTATCTGTTGATCATAGTGTCGTTCAAATGTGTCTTGATTCATTAGACTATGTATGTTATTCATTTATTTAGTCTTAGAAGGACTCTTCTCCTAAAGAGATCCTAATCAACAAACGAACAAACAGACAAACAAAACCTTGACAATCAAACGGTGTTGAGGTATTCCTCCTCCTTTACCCTCTGCCCTTTGACCCTTCAGGTGGACATGAACTTCATGAAAAAGATCCCCCCGGGTGCCGAGGCCTCCAACGTGCTGGTGGGGGAGGTGGACTTCCTGGAGAGGCCCATCATCGCCTTCATCAGGCTGGCCCCCGCTGTGCTGCTCACTGGCCTGACCGAGGTCCCTGTGCCCACCAGGTTTCTACACAGACTTGCTTAGGGGCTTTACACATGGCCGAACTAGACTGCGCTGTGCTAGCTCACATCGTCCTTTCCAGTACTGTTACAGCTATTATGATGGATGAGTAACCAGGCCAGCACAGCTCAGCTTAGCTCGGCACAGCTCAGCTTGTGTGTGTGTGTCTGCAGTTATGGCAGACATGCAGATGTATATCATGAAGGAGTTGAAGCAGTAGACTTCAGTTTGATCTGTGTATATGTACAGTATGTGTTTGTTGTAGCAGTAGACTTCAGTTTGGTATGTGTACAGTAGGTAGGTGTTTAATAGGTACAGGCCGACATTTCAGCGGTGTAGGTCTAAATCCTGTTGCTGCCGAAAGCCAAAAGTGGTGACAAGAGCTGTGAAGGATGGGATTTGCGTCTTGCACTTGCAAACATCCATGTTTGTTTACATTTGTCAGCGCGCATTTAATAGCGCGCACAAACAGTAACCACCATCGGATTATTTTCATTGTCTGGAAAGTGTTTTAGTCAATTATTTTGATCAATAATGAGGTCACACGTAATGTGATAAATTGTGAATTGTAATTGCTACATTGCGAACGGAGGATGATGAGAACATATACCTTTGTCAGAGCCAAACGGGGCAGTTTTACTGTAACACCATGTTTTGAAGCTAACTGTAACGAGGTCTTTGGACACAGAGGCGGACTCAGTGGTTGGGTTAAGGGAAACCCCGTTTATTCAGACTGTTCCTTTGTATCCTTCGTACTCAGGTCCTCGTCGACTTTTCAGCCTCCCCAAAAGCAGAGGCACACGCATCTTAAACCATTTCGTTAACGAGGCTTCAATCGCAACAGGTGCGCAACGAAGCCTCGCTTCCGTAACCCTGGCCACGGTCCTGTAGCTCCCTCTACAGGCCGAACGCTGCATGTCCCCCCACGCTAACATACAGTATCAAGGACAGGAAATGATGTGAGGGGACTACAGTGAGGGGGGGTTCTGCCTAAAATGTTGTGAGGGGGGTGAAAGGGGGGCTGTGTTGCACATCACATGTTAAACAAGCAATTCTGTCTCTTTTGACAGGAGAATAACATAGTGGTTAGTGTGAGTGAAAAGCATGAAATGATCGGATCTCAGGTTTATGACATAAGGCCTATAAACAGTACTGATAAGGGTTGCATATATTTGTCAGTATGTCAGTCCCAACTCATCCAATCATGTACTGCAATCTACAGTAGCAGGTAGTATGTCACCACGCACCACCTCACATTTTGACTATTTGTCCTGATTCCGCCACCCCACAGCCTGCTCACAAAGCAAAGAGCGTAACACTTTAACACTAACATTAACACTTATTCACTCTCACTCTGCTCAAATAATTTGGAGGAAGGGACGTACTGTAGGAAGTCTATTTCGCGAGAAGGAATAATACGAGTCATGCAGTATGGGTGACTCCATCCCTGGCTGTAATAGAAATAACACCATGCTCACACAAAGAAAAAACAATTATTAACAGCACCAGCCGTCAAAAACCATCCTACATAATATGAATATTCCATTCACCCATTCTCCTGTCAAAAGTCACCAGAATTGCTTGTTTAACATATGATATGCAACCCCCCCTTCACCCTCCTCGTTAGGCTGTAGCCCTAACCCTAACCCTAACCCTAACCCTATTTGTCGGATATCCAATACAGGCAACATTGGAGATAAAGTCAAACTACTGCATACAAGCTAGACCGACCTTTTTAGCCTACCGAGGCTATGACAAAGACAATGGTTCGCCTTATCAGAGATTATTAGTTTATTAATTGCAGATATGAAGAGTGGAAATTGTTTAAATATCAGGTTATTTTAACGACGGACAAGCAATGGGACCAACTCCTATCTACTTTCATACCGTCATCAAGAGTTCTCTCACAGTGCAGAGAAGCAGGGGAAATGTTTAGTGCAGTCTGAAGAAGCATGAGTCGGCTTTAATAATGGAACAAATTTTCATGCGGGACTGGAGTAAGAATTTTGGGTTTCAGTGCTCAGTTCAATAATGCATTTATTTTGAAAAGCACTTTTGAATCGTTTGACCCCTTCAAATGATCCAAAAGTGCTTTTCAAAATAAATGCATTATTGAACTGAGAGAGAGAGCGTGCTGGATAAATTGTCACGCCTTTGTTTGTTAATCGGAAACGACCAAGAAAAAGATTACCCTCCCCCATCAACCATACAGTATATCACTATAAACGTTCAACTCCTGGCTGGCTCAGGAACATCTCTCTTGAAAACATGTGAATAAGACCGTAATTAAAAAAAAAAAAAGATCACCACACAACCCTGTCAGTGATTTCTTTATTGATACAAGTGGCGACTGCCGTTGTCTTGGGCTGAATAAATTCGTGGAAGATAAAGCTAAGCTATACAAGCTAGACCAAACTTTTCTTGCCGATGGCTCAAAACGCAGCACACAGTGCATACGCATATGGTACAACAACCATTGTCTTTTCAAACATCCTTCTCAGCTCTTATCACCACCTTAGAGTTCAGCTACTGTATAAAGCTAAACCAACCTTTTTTGCCTACCGAGGCTATGATACTGTACAAAATGCATCGCGTTTGAAACAACTCATACAGCAAGCTACAGTACAGTGCTCTTCCAATGTAAACATATCCATCATGCCCAACGATGCCTCCTGGTGGTTGTTTTGCAAAGTGAATGACCTGGGGAAAAAAAACCTCACGGGTGCCATCACGGGACTCCCGACATGGTCACAACTGTGCCGATTTTCTAAACTTCTACCTACTGTATATGTACAGTATGTGTGTGTTGGTGTATGTATCTGCTGTACCTTAATTAAAGCTGCTCTGTCACTGGACAGGTTTCTCTTCCTACTGTTGGGACCATATGGGAAGGGGCCACAGTACCATGAGATTGGTCGATCCATCGCCACTCTGATGACTGACGAGGTAAGCTGTAAGTACAGCTTTGGGTTGGTACAATTAGACCCTTGGCCAATCACTCAAAGTTTATATTCAGTCGCATACGATGCCCTCCATAAGTATTGGAAAGAGGAAGCATTTTGTCTGATTTCAAATCCATACTGTTGGAGGATGGAGCTAAAATAAAACCGTTACTATGAGGTAGAGATTCTCAGCTTTAATTCAATGGTCTTTTAGTAAATACAACATTTTTTAAACAGACTCACCCCCGCCCTATTTCAGGGCTGCAGAAGTATTGGAAAAAAATATTTAGTATTTGGTCAACAATCCTTTGCATGCAATAACTGCCTGAAGTCTGCTCTGGTGCTGCTCTGCCAGGCCTGTACTGCAGCCATCTTCAGTTGTTTGTTTTGAGGTCTTCTTGCATAAAATCTTATTATCAGGAAATGAAATGAATGTTCAATTGGATTTAAATCTGAAGATTGACTTGGCTAGTCAATAACTTTCCACTTTTTGGCCCTGAAAAATCCCTAGTTGCTTTAGAAGTATGTTTGGGGTCATTGTTTTACTGCATCCAGTGCCATCCAATGAATTTGGAGACATTTGCTTGTACTCCAACAGACAATGTTTCTGTACACTCAGAATACATTTTGCGGCTGCTGTCAGCAGTAACATCATAAATTCAGACAAGTTAGCCAGTTCTAGTGCCAGCTGTAAATACGCAAACCTAACACCCTATCCACCATGTTTCACAGGTAAGGTGGTATGCTATCAAACTTGGGCAGATCCTTTTTTTCTCCAAACTTTCCTCTTGCGATCACTCTGGTACATGGTAATATTCGTCTTATCAGTCCACAAGACCATTTTCCAGACCTCTGCAGGCTTTTCAGGAACTTAGGGTGTGCAAACTGTAACCTGACTATCCTTTTTGAGGTATAACTAATGGTTTGCACCTTGCAGTATAGCCTCTGTAGTTTGGCTGGTGACCTATTCACGCCTACCTCCTGGAGAGTGTTCCTGATCTGTGGGACAGTTTTTTTTTTTTTTTTTTTTTCTTAATTATGGTGAGCATTCTTCGGTCATCCACTGTAGAAGTCTTCATTGGCTTCCCAGCCTGTTTGCTGAGCTCACCAGTGCTTTCTTTCTTTTTTAATGATGTTATAAACTGTTTTTTTTTTTGTTGATTAGATTAGATTCAACTTTATTGTCATTGTGCAGAGTACAAGTACAGAGACAACGAAATGCAGTTAGCGTCTAACCAGAAGTGCAGAAAAGTGCAGTGTGAACAGTATATACAGGTAGTGCAGTATATGAGCAGTATAGTAGTGCAGTATAGTATAAGTAATGCAGTGTAAGCAGTATCTGAATTAGTAGTAGCATTATAAGCAGAATAAATAGGATGCAGTATGAACAGTGTAAGCAGCATATGAGCTGTATAGGCAATAGCAGAATAAATATGGAATGCCGTATGAACAGTATAAACAGGTATGTACAGATATGTGCAGTGTATTAACAGTAGTATTAAAAGAAAAATATAAGGATATGTGCATTATGAACAGTATAGACAGATATGTACAAAAGAGCAGTGGTATGGAGTAAGAGCAGTGTGTACAAGTGAGGATACAGTATGTACAGTTTATAGGAATACTGTAAGAGTAGTGCAATTGTCCGGGGGGGGGTGCAGGGGTTGGTAGGTTGTCACCTAGGTGCAGAATTGGAGTTCAGTAGGGTGACAGCAGCAGGGAAGAAGCTACCTCTTTTTGGTGTTTTGGACAGATGTTTCTGATATTGCAGCTTCATAATGGCTTCATTGATTTTCATTTCCTCTTTTGTCCTCATAGCAGACCTCAAAGGAAATTGCAAACCCTAGAATCAATACTCGACATTGACAGCTCTTTTACTGTATACCCGCACACATTACGTGACAGAACACACCTGACTAACCAGGAACACCCGTCAAGCCAATATTATTTTCCGATACTTCTGGTGCCCTGGAATAGGACTATGTATAAAAAGGGTTGTAATTGGTGAAACCAATCTGAAAAAACAACATTTTCGGATTAACATCCGGTTAAACATCGGATTAAAGCTGAGAATCTCTACTTTAACCTCATAGGAATTTATGATTTCAATGTATACTTTGTACAATAGGTCTGCTTATTGTTCATCATGTTGTGTAGGTAGCATTTTACTGTAAATAAATGTTTTAGTCCACTACTGATCTGGTCCCAAATGGTCATTACTTTGTACATACCTAGCCTAGATTTACTTTATGGAATAGTGTCATGATGATGTGTTTTTAGTCTCATAATGATGCGTTTGTGTTAACGATATCTACGAGACTGGCGATCGGAATGGAATTGTATCCTGTAATGGGATTTATTATTTTCATTATTCAATAGTAGACACTATCATAAAATATTGCATTTTTAAATGACCTCTGAGTCAAGATGTCTCGCTTTGATGCCCTCATTAGTCCTGATGCTCCAAATTGGCCATTTGATTCAATTCCTACAACTCCCAAGATTCTCACGTGAGGTCCTTCTGTTGAACAGCACAAGAGCTAATATGCTGCTCTCTGGGCAGTAGAGCAGGGTAGGAGCACAAAAACTCTCGTCTGACGTATTTTAACGCGCTATGATACTTTTTTAAGGAAGTAAACACAGACCGTTTCCATAGCTATGATACAGCTACACATGAAATGGAGATAGTTTGAGACATTATGCATCATGGATTGACTAGAAATACACATGAAAATGGATTTGGGTAAACTTCCCCTTTAAGCACTCCACTGTCTGACCTTGTCCCTTGCCAGATTTTCCACGACGTAGCTTACAAGGCCAAAGACAGGGTCGACCTCCTCTCGGGGATTGACGAGTTCCTGGACCAGGTAACGGTGCTTCCCCCGGGAGAATGGGACCCCACGATACGAATCGAGCCCCCCAAGAGCGTCCCGTCTCAGGTGAGGGTTCCCAGGCTGCACTCTTCCCTCACACTAACTCAGCTCCAATGAAATAGGCCAAAGAGAAGGAGAAAGATCACACTGGGGATGATGAGGATAATGATTATGGGTTAATGGGTTATTTTACAGGTCAGTTAAGACTGGTATGTACTAATAAATTGTATAGTTACAATTGGCACATTAGGGTTACTTTCTTGCTTGAAAGAATTGAACACAATCAGGTACTATTTGGTGCCTACTGGTAAGTAATAGTTGCCTGGCTACCTATCCTTGACCCCTCCCACTTTTTTTATTCTCTGTGGATTCAAGTCTAGATTCGCTTTCATCCTTGAGACCTCCCCGAATGGGAATTTCTTGACAATCCGCGTCCATTCAGAAACTGATGGGTTGGTTTAACCCAAGTGTGTATCTTCAGATCTTCGCTTCGGATTACATCAAAGGCTTTCACTGTTTAGGGACAATCCAATCGTTGATGAATTTATTTGGCATAATGCCTCTCAAGTGTGACGTAGTCACAATCGGCCTCCAAGATGGCAGATCCAGACTGAATTGAATTATATGAATAAAATTCAGGATGGGTTGCCAGGCAAAAGTAAAAGTGATTGATGAATGAATTCCAAAGATGCCAAATGTGATTTTGTTAAGACTATTTTACAGTGTAACTTATAACTTATAATGCTTGCTGACTGCAATTGAACGTGTAAGGGTGATGACGGCTCTGTTTTAAGGCAATGTTGGGAGCTGTGCAGTAACCTGGTCTGGCCTGTTGTGGGTGTATTCTCCGTCCACAGGAGAAGAGAAAAATAGCCTCAGTGCCCAACGGCTCGGCTCACACCTCTGATACCAAAGAGATGGAACACCAAGCAGGCCCAGAGCTACAGAGGACCGGGAGGTGAGTCGTACACACACACACTGGCTGTGTTCGAAATTGGAAACTACATGCTAATTACTTGCATACTGCATGATTATGTACCTGACACTAATAATTTAGAATATCAAAAGGAACCAGGTCTCCCATGGGCATCAACTAAACTTTGGAGATATAACTCTCTGTAATAAAATGTTTACAACATTGATGATTACCATGGAGTATTACGGAGTATACTCACATCACAGCATAGATGAGTCTGGAGAAGCTGAGAGGGAATCGATTGTTTGACTTATCCTTTTCATGTACAAAATGAAAAGGGAAAGTTGCAGTTGAAATCAATACTGAGCTAAACTAGTGTCGAGGAGAGAAAGCTAGCTTAAAACAAACTAAAATGGAACATTTAAAAATGGTGTCCACTTTTGAGTCTTCTCACATTTCAGTATATTGTTGGTAAAATTATGATGTCCTGCTCCCTTCTTCAGAAACACAGGCTGCTCCCATCATGTCAAAAACACTGCTCTTCTAACTAAACCTAGGCAAATAAAAACAAGTGTACAGTAAACAAGTTGTCACCTATAAATGATGTAGCGCCCCTCCATAAAAGGAGAGTGATGGGGAAGCCTGTGAATGAAGCAAGACGTTTATTCATAAACTTTTTACTGTGACACAATGCTTGAGCACAGGGAGGGCTTTCCTCTTCATCTGTGACCAAAGAGAAAAAATATTTGGGAGACATTAGGCTACTATCGTACTAAGTCTGTATTGATATAAGACACCTTTACTTCAAACAGAAATTTCACCAATAGGCTAAGACAAAATATTGCACAGCCATTATTTCCATCAGTCTTGCTTCTTACAGCTTTGCGTTGATTTCTCAAAATATTATTCCCAAATTCGTTCGCTAAGACAAAATATTTCCTCAGCCAAATTATTTGGTTACAGAGGCAACTGGCTAGAAACCTAGTTTTGCACAACTCTAGTTTCCATATTGATGTAGTGTCAGCATTAAATTATGCTGCACTTTGTTAGGCTACACTCATACAGCTGCATTCGTAGCCAGACTGAAAAGTCACCAGAACCTGTAGTGCTTATTTGATCAATTTATCAGTTGCTTCGTACAGCTTTGCGTTGATTTCTCAAAATATTATTCCCAAATTTGTTAGGCTTTCGGCCTACTGCATTAGGTGCTGTGTCCATCAAACATGCTTTTGCCTACAATAAAGCGAGACGCACCGCTTCTGTGCAGTGGCCATCAAAGTGGAGTGGAAAAAGACATGACTGTTGTTGCTCGGGAACCTGATGCAGTGCTTTAGGTGGCAAGGTAGCTAGCAACGATTAGCTGTTATGCTACCACGAACTTTGTAGGCATTTCTATGCTAGTAACAGAGTAGCTTGCTAGCAAGATGGGGTAAAATACATTTCGAGAGTGTGTTTCGTACAAGAAAAGTGTGTATTTCTTTCAGAAATTGTAGTAGAAGACATCCTAATTTTTCATTGAAGTTGGCCGCCAGTATCAGAGAAGCTGTGTGACCCTGATACTAGCTGGATGATGTCATTCTATAGTTACAGTAGATCAACTGGACTCTAGAAATGCAATTTTTTTCTCACTCTTTTACTCTCTTCCACTGTCTTACGTTCCCTCTCTCTTCATTGATTTGAACCTTTCACTTTCTCCCGTTATCCCCCCCCCCCACATCTTTATCTCTAATCTCTCTCTTTTCTTCTCCTTTGTCAGGATCTTCGGGGGCTTGGTGATGGACGTGAGGAGGAAGACTCCGTTTCTCTTCAGTGACATCCGGGATGCTCTCAGCCTGCAGTGCCTGGCCTCCGTCCTCTTCCTCTACTGCGCCTGCATGTCCCCCGTCATTACCTTCGGAGGGCTGCTGGGAGAGGCCACCAAGGGAAACATAGTGAGTGCCGATGTTGGGGGTCAGTGGTCGTCCTTCATTGATATTGTGACGCAGCCACTGATCAGTTTTGTCACGTATTTATTGGTATCGAGATTGATCGATCGATTGTGAATAATATTCTATTATTTAGGATACAGGCATTCTGAAATGTTCACATTACCCTC
Source organism: Argentina silus (assembly GCF_951799395.1). NCBI lineage: Eukaryota > Metazoa > Chordata > Actinopteri > Argentiniformes > Argentinidae > Argentina > Argentina silus. The sequence continues at coordinate 21,954,646 of NC_139664.1, forward strand.
TCTCTATCGTCCCAAACACACAAGATAAATGCTGTTGGCATGTGTTGCAGCTGTAGGGTTGAGATTGGCTAATTGGAACACTCCAGTAATATATGATATTACCTTTATATTGTTATTGAGCTGTATAGCTGGATGCATTTCTATCTCTATTGTGCACATTTCATATAACACAGTGGGTCAGTGTTTAAAAGGTTCATGGTTGAACGACAGTATTGTGGGGGTACCGCGACAGCAGTAGCGAGTCAACCGGCCCTTTCAACATGTTTTATTTGAGGTATTTCACCTCTGTAAAACAACCACCAGGGGCCCCTTGTTGAGCAATTATAATAGATAGGCTTGTTGTGAAACAGTAGCCCATGTCTGTGTCTTCATTTTCCCAATTTGTGAGCTGATATTTATTGTATATTTTAATTTAATTTGTATTATTGTAATTCATGTATTTTTTTCATTCTGAATAAACAATAATGGCAACCTGGATGAATTACGTGAGGAGTAGTTGTAATTTAGAAAAGGTCTGGTCGGACACTTTATAAAATGAAGTCAGACATAGAATATATGGGTTTCCCCTACTATACAAAATCGGCTGGGCAGGCAGAGAATAGAAAATTGCATATAAATTAACCCATAGCAATCTAATGTTTCTCTATTGATTTCAGCAGGTTATATTGACAAAGTTCAGCAATTTATTCCGACAGAAAGGTATAAATTACTGGTCTTGTCACCACCTTTATGGTGGTATTCGGCAGCACTTTACACATCTTCACAACTTGTGTCTGCCGGCCGCAACAGCGGCATTGAGGTGACCCATCGTTGCGATGGCAGTATGAACCTTTTAAACACGGGCCTACTGTAATGATGCTCAAAAGGGACCTTCTACCTCGATACCTACTACTGGTAGTCAACTCCCATTGCGGTGTGCACATGCATGGCCTTGCTCATTTGCATAGTAACTGGAGTTAACTACGGTAGACGCTAGTCTATAGTACTGTTGTCACTCTCGTTCATAACTTTACAGTATTATGTGTGAACTTATTAAATGCTAAAATGAGGACTGACAAACTGAATTTAGAGACTGAATTTAGGAGTAATATGAATGGGCACCTTAGTTATGCATTTTCTATATTATGGATTTTATATGTTATGGATTACTATGACCAAGGAAGCTCAAACAAGAGCCATTCAGATTAATTGCCTGGATGATAATCAGGGATATCATTCATTCTCTCTCTCTCTCTCTCTCTCTTTCTCTTTTTCCCCCCCCACTCCCCCCACACAGAGTGCAATTGAGTCTCTGTTTGGGGCATCTCTGACCGGCGTGGCCTTTTCTATGTTTGCGGGCCAGCCTCTCACCATCCTGGGTAGCACTGGTCCAGTCCTGGTCTTTGAGAAGATCCTCTTCAAGTTTTGCAGGTGAGCCAAGTCTTCTACTGGGGCTACGTCCCAATCATTGTCATTCTTCTCAGCAACTAGATAGTTTATGGCTTCAACTAATGCTGTTCTGACCTTTTGTCAAGACACAAAATGTTAATGATTCATCGTTAACCAGTTAGCTGCAGAATAGAATCTGGTTATGCCTATCGGTTAATTTATTTGATTTCGTGGAATTGCATTCACTGATTTTGTATTTTTGTGGTTAGAGAAAATGTAGGTTTGATAAAAAAAAAAAAAAAGGTGACTTGTAAGTAGGTGAAATTCTAATTTCAAGGTCTTTAGCAACAGTGTGCTACAGTTTACTCCTTTCCCACCTCTTTTTGACTTTGTACATCATCCTCTCTACCCGCCTTGTATTGTATTTTCTGTGGGTCACGTCTTTTAAATTTTGGAACTTTTTAATTGGTTATTAACCAGTTAATGTGGCTTGCAAAATAACCAACATTTGCATCCCCTACCAGGGCATAAAATGAACTTTTTGATCTGCCAGCCAAGGTGTCTGATGGTTAAGAAAATTGCTAAGTTGCTATCTCGTGCTGTCACGTGTAGTTGAATGTGGCTTTATTTTAGGTTGTAACTAGAGATGTTGTGGTAACTAAGAAAGCTCATAGACTCAAAGATTTGTTTGATAATCAGGAGAAGCGTGAGATGTGCAGCAGTTGTAGTCAACTGTAGGAGGCAGGAGTGTTGTCACAAATGTTGAATCAACAGCGACCCCAGTATTCGCAAACCTTTGTTGATTACCCGCCAAAGTGGCTGTTAAGATTTACAGATTCACCCGCCAATGCAAAATCTACCTGCATTTGTGGGTGGCGGGTGTAAAAACAAAAATTCCTCCAGCCAGGTTGCTCTGAGTGTGTATTTGACTTGCCCAATGGACGGTGTGACAGCAGAAAGATGAGTTTTAGCTTTACAGTGGACAAAAAAGAACTACTCTCTTTTGAGAGATCCTCATTTACCCATCTCCTTTCACAAACAAATGATCTATTCTAGAGGGACTTGATTGGCAGGACTGTCAAGTGGTGGACATCTTGTTTTAGGGAAAGTAGACCATTAAGGTTTCGAGAGTAGCAGGACACTGGAACAATGACGGCTTGCACATTATGTTATGTATGGTTTGAGAATTTGTACACAGTCAGTTATAGTCAAAATAATTGCATAATCACTGGATCAGTTAACCTGTTTGTTGATGTCCTTGCTTTATCTGATGCTAATTGAAGCAGAATTGGCATATGGTTAGGCTACCTCATGACAGCCACATGTCATTTTTAACTTTAGCATTTAACTTCGGGCTCAGTTTTGACTCTTCATGCCCCTTTTGCTCATCTAAAAACATAGAGCACATGACACACAGACTTCATCACGAATCTGAGAAGTTGCAGTTGGATAGCAACATAAAAAGCATTTCTCTGTGAGTCAGATTGTTGAGTATGCAAAATTAGCTGCATTAGCTAAGAAAGTGAAGGGTAAACTAAGAAGAACAATAAAATACAACAATGTCATATTACAAAAATAGCAAGCTCTCTCTCTCTCCAGAATTTTCCAGTCAGTGAATTAGCTAGCCTATGATTTTGATTGGATCGTCAGGATGTACGGTTGCCATATTTGGTCTTATAACCATCCTTGGATTTTTACAGCGAAAAAACACAATGAACGGGGCTAAACGGAGAAGTGAAGGAAGTCTTACACTCATACACTCACTAAATCACTCAGACTTGGTTAACTTGGGTTACTGAATGACACTTGGGGCTCAAAATGGGGCTCATACTGTGGGTAATGCTCAGCTTCTGTAGTGGTACTTTGATGCTGACTTGGCTGATTATGCTAATGTTTGTTCTTATACAAAGGTGTGAAACCTTTTCCAGAGTGCGCTGGATACTGCCCTCAACCTCTGCATAAATGTCCTATGGAGTTGCCTTTGGAAAATTCCATCAAGTCATGTCATCTTAAGGGGAACTCTTATGAACATCATTGTTTTGGTGACCTTTGTTGATGGTGTGATGTGCAATAAGTGATGTGCAATAAGTAGGCTAATTAGAGGGCCTAGACACCCAAGTGTGTTAAAAAATGGGACAATACCAAATATTTATTCTCAAGTTCTGTTTTAGTAAAAAAATCTTCCACCACTGTTTGCTAGATCAATGTTATTCAGGAGGGCATCTTGAATGTTGCAGATATAGGAGAAATGTCATGTTAAAGCTGCCCAATTCGCAGTTGCATATTGGCTGGCCCAACATTATAAAATATGGCATTGTGCATAGTGAAAGTAACTAGGTAGACAGTTTATTAACACAGCAACCCTTGCGAAATCGCGAAATTGTTGGGGGATAGCAGTGTAAGAGGTTACCTGATCTTTCTTGCTGCTCCGCAGTCTGAGAGGAGGAAAAGCGTTGTGTTGCATATCCTAAATGTAACCAAGACATTTATGCCAAACGACTTCCCCAAAACAATTAGTTCAGAGGTAAAATCATTGTAAGGTTTGAGGTGACAGCAGCAGCGTCTGGTGTTTACACATCTCCTCTCAGACTGTGGAGCAGCAAGGAAGATCAGGTAACCTCATACACTGCTGTAAACACCGGACATTACAGATTGTCCGTGTGCATGCCTGTTCAATGCAATAAACTACACAATGTATTTTCTCTGAGTGCCAGATTATGTTGTGCCCTTCTTCTCAATGACCCTGGTAATTGTGGTACCATATCGCCCTCAACTGGTAAAGAGAAGAAAGGTAACCACAGCTAAGTAAAAGTAAAAATGACTGTTTTTAATGTTGTATACCATTGAGATAAGTAATGAACTTTTTGTGCGGATTTGAATTCCAGCCTTAGACCTCAATGAGCAAAGATCAAACCAGGCTATCCATTGACAAATAAGTGAAATTTCTACTGAAATAAAGCTGTGTAGGGGTAACCACTCAACAACTATGCACAGGAGCTCATCTCCCTAGGTCCCAAGGTTCTGTCTGACCTGTCTGTCCTTTCGCCTGTATCCCTCTTGACTTTCCCACTGTCTCACTGTCCCACTGTAATAGGGGACAGTGAGAGGGGAGTGGGAATCCAAAAAGTTCAAAAACATAGTGTGTAAGTAATGGGACAGTGAAGCATTTTATCTTCTTTTTGCTCTATACTCCAAAAGTACTATGAAGTTAAAATAGAGATTCTCAGCTTTTATTCAATGGTATTTGTATACATATTGGTTTGACCATTTTGCACTTCATACATAGTCCCCCTATTTCATGGCACCAAAAGTAATGGGACAATTGGCTTGACGGGTTTCTGGTTTGTAACATCACATAATTTAGAGTAGGCATAAGAGAGATGTCAACGTCTAGTTTTGATTCTAGGCTTTGCATTTGCCTTTGGAGTCTTCTATTGATGTCTGTCAACATTAGGACCAAAGAGGTGTCAATGAAAATTGTTATTATCATTATTAGGCTGAAAGATCTGACAGATCAATCAGAAACATAGCCAAAACCTTAGGTTTAAGTCTTAAGAAAACCCCCAAAACAACTGTCCCACAGATCAGGAACAGTCTCCAGGAGGTAGGTGTGAATGTGTCAGAGACTACCATCCGTAGAATACATCAGCAGCCAAACTACAGAGGCTTCACTGCAAGGCGCAAACCACTAGTTATCCTAAAAATGGATGGTCAGGTTACAGTACCTAAAAAGCCTGCAGAGTTCTGGAAAAGGGTCTTGTGGACAGATACGATTAATCTGCCTAAGATTTACAGCATATCACCTCATCTGTGAAACATGCATGGTTTGGTCATGTATTTTCTATGTGTATAGAAACATCTTGTCTGAGTGAGTGATGAGTGCTTAATTTGGACATTTCTTAAATCGCATTACTTTTGGGTACCCTGAAAAAGGGCGACTATGCATAAAAAGGTGGTGTAATTTCGGAATGGTGAAACTAATATGTACACCAATACCATCAAATACAAGCTGAGAATCCCAACTTTAACCTCCATGATAATTGTTTGATTTAAAATCCAAACTTTTGGAGTGTAGAGCTAAAAAAATAAATAAAAAAAATGCTTCACTGTTCTATTACTTATGCAGGGCACTGTATATGAACAATCCTGCACATCTCATGGTCTGCTTTCAAGCCTGTGTAGTTTATTTTACCATTTTGCAACCAAGCACACATATTACACAGTCGAGTCCAGTACTCCTCCCTCACAACGGGAAAAGCAGGAAACCACTGAAGGTGCTGTGGTGGTTGCTGTTGTCCCAGATCTGGGTCCTCTCCCAGAGTTTCATCTGGAGCTCGTCTCCTTCCTCCAGCAAGAAGGGGGCACCGTTGGAAGCGGTGTCACTGCCCCCACCAGAGGGCGCCTCATGGGCGATAAGCATGATCTCGTCGTCGTTCTTGTAGAGCACTGAGCTCATGGTGTAGTCGGAGGGGGCATTGGCCGTGAAGCGGATGTAGTAGATGCCACGGACTGGTGCCTTGAACACGCCTGAGAAGCAGATTATTTTCAACATGTGGAATAATGAATGGCTTGAAAGTGGTGTGTGTGTGTGTGTGTGTGTGTGTGTGTGTGTGTGTGTGTACTTTTGTGATTTTGAATCTTGTGTGTCTGTGTGCGTTACCTGTCTCTGGGTCATATGCACCACCGACATTGGTCAAGACATCTTTGTAGGCAAGTTTTTTCTTGCCAAGTGTCTTTTGGAGTCCATTGCCTCCCAACGATGCAGCAAATGCCACCTTAGGTGTTTCTGCCAACACAAAAATGTACTTACCAGCATATGCATAATTGTCCCCCAAAATGATATTGGGTCAATCTCTGGATCAATCGCTGTCCGTACATATGTCACACGCCTTTTTGTCCGTTTATATGTCACACTTTTTTTCCGACATTACGAGGACAATTTTGAAGAAACTTGGGTAAATGATGCATCTTGACATACAGTTGCAGCATCTACAAAAGTTTGATTGGCCAAATGAATTGAAAATTGATGAAACTATGGTGAATAATGTGTCTTGCCATTGAGATCCGTTGTTAGGAGTTTCAAGGTGACGCCGATTCATCTTGTGACGGTGCGGTGATAGGTTGTTGTTATTGGAAATAATACAGTGCAAAGAGAAGAATACAAAGCTTTTCAGACCTCACCGTTTGGCCAATTTACTGTTTTGAAATAGTACTGTCAAGACTGATAATGAATAAAATCAGCACTTTTCAGTTATGCGTCTGAATAATTGTCACCAATTCACACAAGGAGAGGCGCTACATCATGTGTAGGGGACAACATGTTTACTGTACACTTGTTGTATAATGACACACACATTCATAATGTATCTCTACATCTTACTAAAACTATCACGGGGCAAATCCACCAGATCTGATTTCAGATGGCGATACATCTCCTCCATTCATTTCTACGGAAATGAAAAATCTGAGTGAAGTCTGAGTGAAGTAGGCTGGGCAGTGTGATGAAAATCTGATGAGTCTAGTTGCGCGCCTGGCCCATTTCACCTCTATTTGAGGACACAGAGAAGTTGATTGTAGCCGTCTCAGCTTATTCCGACCTGTACGATGCCTCTATCCATCATCGTAGCATCGACAGAATTACATATAGGATCTTCTATTTATACAGTACACTGTTGTCCCTCCAAAAATAAAAAAGAAACTGATCTGGATATTTCATTTGTTATCAATATGTACTTACAAATTCCAATTGAGAATATGATCTGATATTTGCTCGCCCGCCCCATTTCACCCCTATTTGATGTATTTAATTTGTAGTACCTTTCTACGTAGGCTGGGCTATTTATTTATAATAAATTACTATTTTGCATTGTCAAATAAATTAAAGTGACAATGAATTTACAGTACCTTTCATAAGTATTGGAAAGATTAGCCATTTTGTCAGAGATTCTCAGCTTTTTTTGAGATTGGGTTCACCATTTAGAAAGTACAATATTTTTTAAACATGCTTCCCCAAAAGCATTGTAAAAAAATTATATGTCCAAATAAAGTACTCATTAGTTTAATATTTTGTCAACAATCCTTTGCATGCAACATCTGCCTGAAGTCTGCGACCCATTGACCCCACCAGATGCTGGGTATATTCCAGAAACAGAGACAGTTTTTAAAACTGCACAGGTTAGAATATTTTCAAAAATATATATATATTTTTTCAGCTATATTAGCGACTGGTCACAGTTAGTCACGTTACTTGCACTAGCAGAGTCTTGAATATCAAATAAATATCAATTACAAATATTTGATCACATTCCACAATCTATCTTAAATAGCTATAATTACAGTATATATATATATATATATATATATATATATATATATATATATATATATATATATATTACAGGAGCTTTCTATACAGGCTTGCTACTGTATGTTTGTCTCGAGATATGTTCGTTGTAATGGTATTCTTTGATCGTAACCTTGCCACTCTCTGAAGTGGTTTCCTACCTTTGATGGTCTTCAGGTCTTTCTCAACCGTCTCCAGTTTCTGTGTCAGTTCTGTCAACAAGGAGCAGGAGTTAAAGGGATAGTGCACCCAAAGTACAAAATCTGTACACTTCCACTTTACAGTGTCATAGTATACAGACCCACTGCACACTTAATGACACACATACAGCGTAAAAATGTGACAACAATCTGTTAAGAAGAACACGACACAGCATGCATGTAAAATCTATAATAGTGCAACATCCATGGGAGCCTAGCAATATTTGCCTTGTCAACATATCAATGTCATTCTTTATACACACACACACCCATAGAAATGGAGAAAAGAACACTTTTGGGTAACATTTTCTGCTTGCATTGTATTGTGCAAAAATAACACCCCTTTCTCGAGTATCGAATTATTAATCATTATTAGGCCCTTTTCATTTCCACCATGCGGTAAACACAGACAGGATCACAGAATTCAGACATAAAAACTGAATTAGCATTTCATTATTATAATTTCGATCTCAGAAAAGCTATGCAACATTGAAAATGTGGTTATCCATGTGCCTAGCTTACGCTGGTTCTGAGTCATGAGTCCCATTATGATGATTCGAAGTTCAGTCATGTTCTTCAGCTCTACCAAGCTGTCTCGGGTCTCTTCCAACATGGTGTCGTTGAGGGGGTTGTCCTCTCTCATTTGGCTGGAGGCGGCCAAATACAGGCAGGCTAGGGTCAACAGCAGCAAGGAACGTGATGCCATGGTCTCTTACAGGATGTGTGTGCCTGTCTGCAGAGAAAAGGGTAAGAGTATAATGTTGATCCTATTCCCCTGTGCTCTTATAGAGACTGGTAAACACACACACACACACACACACACACACACAAATTGGAGATCTTATCTGTCTGGTCTCACAGTGGGGAAAAACATGTTTACCAGGTCATGGAGGTTAACTATTGATCATATTAACTCCTGATTCAGGGTTCGGTGAAATGGGGTGAAATGGGGCGGGTGAGCAAATATCGGATCATATTCTCAATTGGACATAACAATCTAGAAACCCTGAAAACTTCTGATACAGCATGCTTTCAGGGTTTCTAGATTGTTACGTTATGAAAACGTGTTCATTTATTTGAAGGAGAAGACAAACTACTTCTTACTTTTAGCTATTTATTTATAAGTCAGAATTCCAAGCTTGTACAAGGACCATTTTTGGCAAAGAAAATCACAGTCAGCAAGCTGTTAAACTGTAACCAACCTTCCAAAAATTTCTACATTCAAAAAGTCACGCAAAGCATTTACAGTAAATAAAGTGATTGTGATTGGCTATTTGGTTGGGGAGGAGCCGTGGTTTAGACTTGGCTCTTCCCTTGTTGGTTCACGGGCTGGTCACACCCCCCTGACACCCGATCCGTTCCAGGTAGAGATATCGCCAATCCGTTCCATCCAGAGATGTTGCCCTGCCGAAGAAAACATATACCTACTCTGATTTGTCCTTTCCTAGTCTAGTATTTTTCCATTACATCATTCTTGTGTTATGCGTGTGTTGCAACATCCATCTTGATCACCTGACCCAACCTCTCCTTGTATTAATCCAACGTACCACTTCAGAATTAATTCTGAAGTGTATAGAAACATCTTTTCTGCTCGAGTGCAAGTAAATGCCTCCAGATGCATTGGATGGCACTTCATCATAGAGTAAGACAATGACCCAAATCATACTGCCATAGCAACTAGGTTTTTCAGGGCCAAAAAGTGGAAAGGTCTTCACTGGCCAAGTCAATCTTCAGATATACATTTGATGATAAGATTTTAGGCAAAAATACCTCAAAACAAACAACAAGTGAAGATGTCTGCAGTACAGGCCTGGCAGAGCATCACCAGAGAAGATGGTCCAACTTGGTTCTTATGTCACAAACAAGGAGGAATTGGTTCAAGCCATGGGAAATGCCACCATTGTATTACAGTATGTTGTGTGCCTTCAGGACAGTCAATGAAGTGTGTGCGTGTGTGTGTATACGTGTCTAATGCTCTCTCTCCTCTCCAGTGACTACGGCCTCTCCTATCTGTCTTTGCGCACCAGTATCGGTCTGTGGACAGCCTTCCTGTGCCTTGTCCTGGTGGCCACTGACGCCAGCTCTCTTGTCTGCTACATCACACGCTTCACCGAAGAGGCCTTTGCCGCGCTCATCTGCATCATCTTCATCTATGAGGCCCTGGAGAAGCTCTTCCACCTGGGGGAACACTACCCCGTCAACATGCACAACCACCTGGACAACCTCACCTTCTACACGTAAGAACTACAAAAATGGCCTCCCTTTTCACCTTGTAAAATAGGTATCCTGTATTGTAACTAAACTTAGCTTCTAAAGCAATGACTCCAATGTTGGATATGAGATGAAAGGGTTCTTTAGTAAATACTTTCGACTAGAGCAGCTAATGCCATCTCTCTAACTCAGCATCTTGACATGTTTTCAACTGAACTTTCTCAGCCGCAAGACATTATGGTAGTAGTAATTCTGTAAATAGATATCTGTATCTGTCACAGCATTAACACAATGAGTTAGTCATGACAGCTGACTTAAATGCCATACCACATGGTTAAGTGGAGAGTTGGTTAGTTTTTTTGATGTGGTGTGCTGACTCCATCTCAGGTGTCAATGTTCTCCGCCGGCTAATGCCACACCTGAGATCCAACAGCTCTGGAACCACAGTGAGCTCACCCCAGAATCCATATCTTGGAGCGAACTCGGTGTGACAGTAAGTTTGTGTGTGTGTGTGTCTGTGTCTGTGTCTGTGTGTGTCAGAGCATGTGAGCCGAGTGAACAGAGTCTGGTTATTCCTTCACTAGTTAAATATTGAATAGTTACACAATAGATGGTAACAATAGATGGTGAGTCATGTGACGCAACCTGGTGAATTTGTGCCGTCGCTAATTTATTTAATATTTCGGTACAAAGCAGTTTTGTTTCATCACTTCAGAGCTTTCTAAATGATAGACTAAGCTGAAGATGTCCGAACAGGCGAAGAAAGATTGAACAAAACGCCATACGGGGAAGACTCCTGATCCTAACCTCGAGGGAGAATCTGGAGAAACAACTTGCGCTTCAGAGGATTTCCAGAATCATGTGAGGGTGGAGATGCTACCGCTTTTCTGGAGAAGGTCATTCCCGAGCTGCTCGACATCAGCTTCCCGAGAGGCTTGATTATTGAGTGAGCCCATCCGGATCAGGACCATTGACGGCTCTGATCCACCGCAAGCCTTCATTGCTAAGTCCCTGTGCTTACAAGATGTTCTACGCGTCCAGAGAGCTGCAAGAGTGAAGAAGGATCTAAACTGGCAGGGAAGCAGAATCAGCATTTACCAGGACTACTGGAAAGCAGTTGAGACCCAGCGAAATGAATTCAAGGAATGCAAAGTGAGCTGCATGAACGCCAAGTGACATTCATCCTTCTTTACCCCGCCATTCTGAGGATCCACATCACCAAAGAAGGAAGCAAGAATTTCATGACCACAAGATGGCTCTACAATTCATCAACACTGTGAATATCACCAGTGGACACTTGTCAACGGAAGTAGCTTTGCTAACATCTTTCACTGCTGTCCCATAATGTTATCCAGCCCTTCAAGTAGGTTTATGTTTTAGTACATAATTGGGATGGACTGATATTTTATTCCCACTGGGTTTACGTCTATAGATGCCCACAGGGGCTGGCTGCAAAATATAGCCTGATACTTTTATTGTCTTTATTTAACATTCAGATACATTTTGCCTCATTCCATAGCTCCTGGAATCTGGGTTAATACCTCCATTCGGGTGATTGATTACTGACAGCGAGTTTATAATTCTGATGCTGCTATGTATAATAATTCATTCATGTCATATGCGGTGGCGTTATCTTTTTTAATGCGGCTCGATTTTGCGATTTGGAAACGAATGTTAAGTGTTCGGTGCCACCTTTTGAGATGTGCACCAATGGTCTCAGTTTTTCTTTTTTGTTTTCTGTATTTGTTTATGCCCCCCCCCTCCTTTCCTCTCTTTGAAGCTGTGTCACACTGGTTATTTTGTCTGAAGTTGTACTAAGAGTTCTAATAGTAGGGGGCCCAGCTTTTGTACTTTTAATGCAAAGAGAATGAGTCAGTTGGTAAAGAGTAAAACAATTCTAGCCACTCTTAAACCTAAGAAATACTATGTTGTGCTCCTACAGGAGACACACCTCACAGAAACAGAGTCTAAAATGCTATGTAGAGTTTAGGTGTGACACACTTTTTATTCTGTTGGCTCTAGTAGAAGCAGAGATGTGGCTATCTTAGTGAAGAAGCATTTGCAATTTAAGAGTAAAAAAGTTTATAAGGATAGCAATGGAAGTGCTCCGAATCTATGCTCCAAATATACACTCACATAGAACTTTATTAGGAACACTGTACTAATACTGGGTAGGGCCTCCCTTTGCTCTCAAAACAGCCTCAATTCTTCATGGCAGTAATTCCACAAGATGTTGGAAACATTCCTTTGAGATTCTGGTCCACGATGACATGATTGCATCATGCAATTCCTGCAGATTTTTCAGGTGCACTTTCAAGCTGTGAATCTCCCGTTCCACCACATCCCAAAGGTGTTCTATTGGATTCAGATCCGGTGACTGGGAAGGCCACTGAAGAACACTGAACTCATTGTCATGTTCATGAAACTAGTTTGAAGATGACTTTTGCTTTGTGACAAGCTGCATTATCATGCTGGAAGTAGCCATTAGAAGATGGGTAAATTGTGGCCATGAAGGGATGCACATAGTCAGCAACAATACTCAAATAGGCTGTGGCATTCTAGTGATGACTGATTGGTATTAACGGGCCCAAAGTGTGCCAAGTAAACATTCCCCACACCATTACACCACCTCCACCATGAGAAGGTGTACAGGTGTTCCTAATAAAGTGTTTGTGAGTGTAGACGACCCGCCTTTTTTGTGACTTAGTGTAAACTGATAGAGATGGGAAATTATTATCCAATATTGATGGGAGGGGACTTCAATCAGGTTCCAGATCATATTCTCTCTCTCTCTCTCTCTCTCTATATATATATATATATATATATATATATATATATATATATATATATATATATATATATACACACACACACACACACACACACACACACACACACACACTTTATTAGGTACACCTTGCTAGTACCGGGTTGGACCCTCTTTTGCCTTCAGAACTGCCTTAATTCTTTGTGGCATAGATTCAACAAGGTGCTGGAAACATTCCTCAGAGATTTTGGTCCACATTGACATGATAGCATCACGCAGTTGCTGCAGATTTGTCCATGATGCGAATCTCCCGTTCCACCACATCCCAAAGGTAATCTATTGGATTGATATCTGGTGACTGTGGAGGCCATTGGAGTACAGTGAACTCATTGTCATGATTGAGTTGCTGCTATGTGATTGGCTGATTAGGTATTTGCGTTAACGAGCAGTTAAACAGGTGTACATAAAGTGGCCGGTGAGTGTGTGTATATGCATATACATATATATACCATTTAGCTGACGCTTTTATCCAAAGCGACTTACATTGCATTGAGTGCATACATTTTTCAGTATATATGGTCTCAGCGGGTAACGAACCCCCAACCTAAGCGTTGTTAGCGCCATGCTCTACCTAGCCACAGAGGCTCAAGAAACTGGCTCCCTCCCACCAACACTTTCCCAGGTGCTTGTCTCCTCCAACGGATTCTAAAAGCTATAGACCAATTTCTTTAATAAATTGTGATGGGAAAATCCTCTCTAAAATACTAGCCAACCGATTAGATTAGAGTTAATTCCACCCTGATCCACCCAGATCAAGTGGGGTTCATACGCAATCGATATTCCACAGATAATATCAGGCGTCTGGTCAATATTATATGGCATGTACGGGATGACAACCCTCCCACAGCTGCCCTTTCCCTTGATGCAAAAAGCGTTTGAGTCGAGTGGAAGTACTTATTTTTGACGGTAGAAGCTTTTGGGTTTGGCAAAGTCTTTATTGGCCGGCTTATTTCTCCATATTTCCAGCTGTGCAGAGGTACCAGACAGGGGACTCTTTATCTCCCACGATTTTCGCTCTTGCACTGAAGTCCCTAGCTGCCTCTATCCGGCTAGACCTTAATTTCCCTGGAATTCAGATTGGCCAAACAACCCATAAATTGGTGCTCTGCACAGATGATATACTGACACTGGTCACCAACCCAGAAAAGACTGTTCCCACATTACTCAACACAATTAATTCATTTTACAAATGTTCTGGGTACAAAATTGACTGTTCTAAGTGTCAGGCTCTCCCTTTGACTCTCACTGCCCCAAAACTATGTCTTAGGCCCCTTCTTGACAAATTCAGGTCTGATATTGATAGATGGTTGCCCCTATATCTCTCACTTTGGGGAAAGGCGAACGTGCTTAAGATTAATGTTGTTAATTACATTACACTCTCTCCCGATCAGGGTTCCTGTCAACTATCTCCATGAGTTCCATAGACTCTGTAATGTTTTCTTATGGAAAGACTTCAGAAACGGGTAGACCAGGGTGGACTAGGGATACCAAATTTCACTATGCTTTCTGTCTGAGGCACTTAGCTCAATGGCATCTCCTCCCACAGGGAGCTCCCCCTTGGTGTGGTCAATAAGAAGACCTCTGCTCCCCTCTACCTGTTATTAGTTGTAATTACTGCCTCCTTGTCACCTCACACTTGATCCCACCCCATTATATAAAGGGTGGCAAAGATGTTTAATTTTTACCCTTTTCTGAATGTGAGTTCTTGTGTCTGGGACAACCCCAAATTATGCATAGATAAATTGTAAATTCCTTTTTGGTGGAAGGGTTGGTTACAGAAAGGCATTGAGGTTTTGGGTGACTTCTATAGGGATGGTAAATACAAATTGTGGACTGAGCATGTTCTATTCTATGATGTTTTAACAGACCAATGACACTACCACCTTAAAATCCCTATGGGAATTAGATTTAAATGTGTCATTCTCAGAAGCTTTCAAATTCAATTCATAGGTAAGTGTGTAATTGATTCCATTGCAAATCGATAAACGATTATCCTTGCATTAAGATGGACTCAATTCAACTTATTGAGTGATTTGTTGATGACATTTGTGCATTTTGGCTAATTTTTCTATGAGTGTCATAGCAAAGGGTCTGAATACTTATGTACATGAGGTATTTTAATTTTAATAAATTTACTGAAATTTCAAAAAACGTGTTTTCGCTTTGTCATTCTGGGGTATTGTGTGTGGATTGATGGCAAAATCTTTTAATTTAATCAATTTTAAATTGAGTCTATAACACAAAAAAATTTGGAAAAGGTGAAGGGGTCTAAATACTTTCCGAAGGCACTGAATGTATGATTGCAGCATGCAGGCCTATGTATAATTTATTTTGCATATATTTCTTATCAGAATACCTGTACATTTGTGATTTGTCTCATTCCATTTTCCCATAATAAAATATTTATCATACAAAAAAAAGGGTAAAATTACATTGTAAAGGAGCGAGTCTTGAGCGGCATAATTTCCCAGCAAGCGATAAACGCACGGTAGTGGAGCGTGAGAGCAGAGTGCAGACAAATCCTTGTGAGCGAGGAGCGTTTTTTTTTTGCTGGTTATTATTTGATTTGATCTGATCTCGGACCCACTTGTGACTTGACTCTCCCCCTTACTTTCTCTCTCTCTCTCGCTCTCTCTCCCTCTCCCTCTCCATTGTAGGAGTGCACTAGGCTCAATGGGGTGTTTGTGGGCCAGGCCTGCAGCCACGACCGCCCCTACATCCCCGACGTGCTCTTCTGGTCCGTCATTCTCTTCTTCACCACCTTCTTCCTCTCTGCCTTCCTCAAGCAGTTCAAGACCAGGCGTTACTTCCCCACCAAGGTCTGGGATTACGCATGCTGAAAGTGTGGGAATGTCAAGGCTGGTCGCAGTCTGTTTTTATTTTAGAATTGGTTTGGCAAATAAATAGTCAGGAGAATAGTAATCCAGCATCAACATAGCTCTGAATAAAGTACACTTGAGATTTACCACTTATTAAAAAAAAAAATGCTAGCTCTGAAGCTTACTGTAAATGTTGCACTACTTGGCTAGTGAAAGTTGAAATTGGCTTGTTTTCATTTATTTTCTACATTAATTCTTTCATTTACAAATTTAATACAAATTGTGGTGATTTTGTGTTGGGTATTGCTTATTTTTGGCCACCAAATTCAAAATGCTGCACTTACCTTTTTTACCTCTCTCTTTCGGTCCTTGTCGTTGACTGTCACACTGAATCTTTTCTTTGCAGGTGCGCTCCACCATCAGTGACTTTGCGATCTTCCTGACCATCATGATCATGGTCCTGGTCGATTACCTGGTGGGCATTCCCTCTCCAAAACTGAACGTTCCTGACCGCTTTGAGGTATGTGGAATTTTCTGTGTTGTTGTAATATTTCACTACTGAATGGTATAAATTGTGCATGTGAATAAGTGATTCCCAGGAACAAAGTATGTTGTTAAAAATGTATTTCTCAATGTAGATGGTCCCAGTGGGATGGTAGTATATTTGCAGGAGAAGTGCTTTAGAGTTTTATGTAACAGATTATACATCCTAAAAACATGTCTCTTGATACAGGACATACTTCAGGAATGTATATCATATAGTTCAGAAAAGTTTTTTGATTCATTTTTTTATATGAACCAACCACAGCATATGTTCCTCATTGACAATTCCTACATTTTGAAAGTCATTGGAATATTTCTTCCCTTCAATGTCTGACACAGACAGATCAGTTGCTAACAAAAGTCACAGATGAATGTGCCAGTATTATTTGTTATTTGTATTTGCGATGTGATTATGTGATTGGTAAAAGCTAATTTTGATCCATGACCTAAAAAGTAACTCGTTATAATTCAAATATTTACAGATCACCATTGTGCGTCAGTCACAGAATGGGACTTTCTTTAAAAATACGCCACTATTTCCCAAAATAATCAAAGGCTTGTGGAAAAATGTAAACACCTTTTTAAATTACTTTTCCTCAGTAGGGGTCCTATCCAAGTTCTATTTGGATTATACCTGGTACAAATAATTCCCTTCATGAACGAATACCCTGACATGAATTTAAATAGTATTGCCCTTTTTCTAAAAGTCGCAAAGTATTCAAAAACTAAATTGAATGCTCTGCATAATTTCCTGCATATTGCAATCTGCAATTTGAGATTGAGGCCCATCCCCAACCCAGCCACATCCAACCCACACACACCCATGCAAAAGACACACAGTTCTCAATAATTAGGCATTTGTTTGTGTCTTTATTAAACATAAAGGCTTTGTAGATGCATGTAAACTGGACAGGCCCAAATTCTGCTTTAATTTGATTATTCATTTGATTATTATTTACTTGTCGTGTAGTATGTTGTTCTGAACGATGATCTGAGCATATCCACACGAAACATCAAGGTGTTACCCATTAAATGGCATTCTGCTTTTGCATCTGATCATCATATTCTAATGTTATAACCAGACCCAAACTAAACTGCTTTTTAGGTGGAAATTAGTCAAATAGTAATTTTAAGAGCTTAAACAATGGCATTAATGTACCCCGTATGGTCCACAGCCCACCTCTAAGAACCGTGGTTGGCTGATCTCTCCACTGGGCACTAACCCCTGGTGGACATTGCTGGCTGCAGCCGTCCCTGCTTTACTCTGCACCATCCTCATCTTTATGGACCAGCAGATCACTGCTGTCATCATCAACAGGAAGGAACACAAACTGAAGGTGAGATGAAAAGAGGGATGGCCCGGGAGATAGAGAGACATAGAAGTGCGGGTGAATGTGGAGGAAGGGAGAGAGTGGGATGGTGCGAGAGTGAGGGTGGCATGGAAATTGGGGAAGAGAGATGGGTGGGGGAAGAAAGAGAGAGGGGGAGCTTTGGGGAAGAGATGGATAGGGGAAGTGTGGAGGAATGGGAAAAGAAAGGGGGCAGAATAGATAAGAAAGAGAGAGAGACTGGGAGAGGGGGAGCTTTGGGGAAGAGATGGTAAGGTTCAGGACTGGGAAAAGAAAGGGGGCAGGCAGAATACAGGGAGAGTTAGATGGGGAAGAAATGGACAAATTGAATAAACTACATCAGTATGTCCTGGCTTCCTTTTGCATAATGCAATGCATCTACAGTAGAACAAATGTCTTATCTAACCCTAACCCCAATTTATTTTGTATGCATCGTGTGTGTGTGTGTGTGTGTGTGTGTGTGTGTGTGTGCGTGCGCGTGCGTGTGCGTGTGTGTATCTGTCTCTGTGATATATTGTTATCATAGTCCGAAAGCCACACCTGACGTTCTCTCTCGCACACACACACACACACTCACACACCCTCTCCCATTG
Source organism: Argentina silus (assembly GCF_951799395.1). Taxonomy (NCBI): domain Eukaryota; kingdom Metazoa; phylum Chordata; class Actinopteri; order Argentiniformes; family Argentinidae; genus Argentina; species Argentina silus. The sequence goes on from NC_139664.1 coordinate 21,972,899, forward strand.
TAGAAAGGCTGTGGCTACCACCTGGACCTGCTGGTTGTGTCGGTGATGCTGGGCGTGTGCTCCATCATGGGCCTGCCCTGGTTCGTGGCGGCCACGGTCCTGTCCATATCTCACGTCAACAGCCTGAAGCTGGAGTCCGAGTGCTCGGCCCCCGGGGAGCAGCCCAAGTTCCTGGGCATCAGGGAGCAGAGGGTCACCGGCTTCATGATCTTTGTCCTCATGGGCTGCTCCGTCTTCATGACCTCTGCGCTGAAGGCAAGGGCGTCGCAGCTACGAGACGTGTGTGTGTGTGTGTCCAGTAGATAGAGTGGGATCCAAGATGTGCTTCATGCAGCTGATCCCTAGAACAGCCTTGTATGGGGGGTGATTGTCTTCATCTTGATCAGTTAATGTGTGTTTATTCATTTTCAAATAAAATCAAAGTGCGCTTCTTTCATCAGTTGATGATATGCATTTTATAAACATTTTTTAAATTGAAGGTGCAGGATGTAACATTCAAGCTTTCTAACGGCGCTAATAGTTCTATGTTACTGTGTTTAAAACGGTTGGAATGTCTAACTCAGGGGTGCCCACACTTTTTCGGCTTGCGAGCTACTTTCAAAATGACTAAGTCAAAATGATCTAACGACATAAAAAAATGCAAGCGATCGACCGGCACTACTCTCGTGATCGACCGGTCGATCGTAATTGACGTATTGGGCACCCCTGGTCTAACTGAATTTCGCCTCAGTGGCAAGATGTGCCAGATTTCCAATAGATTAATGCACTTATCAAGCAGCACGGTGCATCTGATAATAGCACTGGTTTTTTGGGCTGTCAATGTCTTCTTTCTCTACCAAAACGCATTTATTGAGGGCACTAGAGGTGGTGTGTGGGTGACAAAATAAAAATAAAATTACAAAACAACCTTTTTTTTCTTTTCTAGTTCATTCCCATGCCAGTACTTTACGGGGTGTTCCTCTACATGGGCGTGTCATCACTCAAAGGCATCCAGGTGTGTATGTGTGTGAGTGTGTGTTATCATGCGTGTGCCATCACTGTTTTAGTGTCTTTGTGCTATGGGTCACTGTTTTAATGAATGCAAGTGTGCATGTGTGTGCAATGGGTCTCTGTTTTATGTTTGTGAAGAATTCAAAGTATTTCTAGTAAGTCATGTCCCATGTGTTAGTAGGTTTGTGCTGCAGTGATTATTATTGTTTTGTTTAGTTTTTTCAATCAAAGTTGTGTTTGGTTCGTCCTCCTGTAGTTGTTTGACCGTATCAAGCTGTTCGGCATGCCATCCAAGCACCAACCCGACCTGATCTACCTGCGCTACGTGCCCTTGTGGAAGGTCCACGTCTTCACCCTGGTCCAGCTCACCTGCCTGGTGCTTCTGTGGGTCATCAAGGTTTCTGCCGCCGCCGTCGTCTTCCCCATGATGGTAACTCTGCACCCAGGCATCTACACTACATGCGTTATGGATATTATAATATTATAACCGTTATTATCTTTTCAACTTTTTTTAATGAAGGAATTCGGTCCACCTTTTACTATTTTCTCCATTCATTCAGACAGTTTAGAGAGAGAGAGAGAGAGAAAGGGAGAGAGAGTGTCAAGGGGGTGAGGTGGGATTGGATCCCATGCGTGTCTGAGGGCTGTGCCACTACCACAGCTGATATCACAGGACTACATGAATAGTAGTCAGATTTTAATGTTTGAAATTGTTCTCAATTCTAGGTCTTGGCCCTGGTGTTTGTGCGGAAGCTGCTGGACTTCTTCTTCTCTAAGAGGGAGCTGAGCTGGCTGGATGACCTGATGCCTGAGAGCAAGAAAAAGAAGGAGGATGACAAGAAGAAGAAAGAGAAGGTGTGTCTGTGTGTCAATCTGAGTGCTGATGGACTGTTGCACTAATGGCTGTTTTCCTGGACACAGATTGATCTTAGTCCTGGACTAGATTTCCATAGAAAATCTCTAAAATGCATTTTAGTCTAGGATTAGTCTTATTCTAGGATTAGGTCAAAGGTTGAACTAGGTCTAGGTCAAAGGTTGAACTAGAACTAGAACTCTCTACAATGAATGAGGGTCACTAGAAGGTCATTGCTGTGTACCTCAAGTGTAATTCCATAAAGTTGCATTGGTATTGTTTTCCATCACCAGGGGTAATCTGACCCCTGAGTATGCTGATTACACAAAGACATAAACTTTGAATATTCTATTCTGGTTATACACAGTCTAGATTGGAGAATATTTCAAGGCACAAAATGAAGAATAGTGCTTTAGGTAGCTGCTCACGTCTTATTTATTTTGGCAGACAGCCCAAGTCTATGACTAATGACTAATGCCGTGGCGGTGGGGGGATGTTCAGGCCAGTTGAGCGCCTCTCCCAAAAATGTCCTGGAATCTGGGTTTGAGATAATAAGATAATGACCCAGACCACCCCAGTGGTTTGAGAACATGGGCTATTTGATCTGTAAATGTGTTGTTATAAGAGCTTCATGTACAGTAGAAGATAATGACCCCGGTGCTCCCATGGTTCGAGATGTGCTGTCCTCAATCGCTGTTACTGTGCTTGGTTGTAGGAGGCACAGCAGATGCTGGATGTGCATGACTGCATAGGACACCCATATGATGGAGATCCTGGGAAGACCCTCAAAGTTAGGTGAGTATGGGGGGGGGGGCATTCAGTTGTCATGGATACAATAGTAACAGAGCGCCTCTGAAGGTGGGTAGGTCACAAACTGCAAAATAAATTAAAAGTAAAATTTTATGATTTTTTTGAGAGACACAGCTAGAGAGAGTTTGGTGGTAGCTAATTAACGTTAAATATAAATAAATGACTCATTAGCTGGCAAACTTAGGGGCGAAACAGTCCACATACAGTGCCTTGCAGAGTAATGGGACAGTGAAGCATTTTTTCTTCTTTTGGTCTATAATCCAAAACATTTTATTTTAAGTCAAACAATTACTATGAGGTTTAAGTAGGGATTCTTAGCTTTTATGTAATGATGTTTTTGTACATGTTGGTTTCACTATTCAGAAATTAAAATTTGTAGGTCTTTTTTCAACTGGATTTAAATCTGAAGATTGACTTTCCACTTTATGGCCCATCGCGATGGCGAGGTTTCTGTGCACTTCAGAATACATTCTGTTGCTGCCGTCAGAAGTTACATCTTCATTTCGGACAAGTTAGCCAGTTGTGGCAGATATACATGCCCAAACCATAACACCCCCTTCACCATGTTTCACAGATGATGGTGGTATGCTGTAAATCTTGGGCAGATCCTTTTTCCTCCAAACTTCCCTCTTCAATCACTCTGTTACATGATAATATTAGTCTTATTTGCCGATAAGACCTTTTTCCAGACCTCTGCAGACTTTTTAGGTACTTTTTTTATCAAACTGTAACCTGGCCATCCTTTTTGAGGATAACTAGTGGTTTGCACCTTGCAGTGAAGCCTCTGTAGTTCGGCTGGTGACGTATTTTGCAGACCTCCTGGAAAGTGTTTCTGATCAGTGGGACAGTTGTTTTGCGGGTTTTCTTAATTATGGTGAGCATTTTTCGGTCATCCACTGTAGAAGTCTTCCTTGGCCTACCAGCTCATTTTCGATTGCTGATCTCACCAGTGCTGCTTTTCTTCTTTTTAATGATGTTCCAAACGGTTGATGTTGGCCTAAGGTTTTGGCTATGTTTCAGCTTAATAATGGCTTCCTTGACTTTCATTGACACCTCTTTGGTCCTCATGTTGACAGACATCAATAGCAGACTCCAAAGGTAAATGCAAAGCCTAGAGTCTACTACTACTTTAGCCTTATAGTAATTGTTTGATTTCAAATCCAAACTTTTGGAGTATAAAACCAAAAGAATAAAAAATGCTTCACTGTCCCATTACTTACGCAGGACACTGTATTTACTTTTAATTAACTGCCAAAGCCTCTAGCTATGTCTACATTCTGCAGTTTATGATGTATGGACTTTCATAACAAATTACAAAGGAACAGCAATTATCTTTTCAAAGTAACTGAACGATTATTTATAAAGACATGATATAGTACATACTAAAATTGTTTATTATGTTTTTTAAAGAAGTACTGTATTTTCAGTCATTAGTGTTGGATTATTTCAGTACTATTTAACAACACTATCTTAATTCATCGTCCACTCACCATAGCCTATCATTGCTAATCCTCAATGCAGACATCAGGCATATCAGGCATATATGATTTTTCCAGAGGATCACAATTCAATTGCCTAAGTGGCTTGAATTTAGATGTAGCGAGCCCAACTCTGCAGCCACAGTCGGACCAAACACGGTGTCACTCAGTACCTCTAAACAGTGTGATACAAAATGGGCACAGATTAGCTGGATTTAAACTTGAAAATCATTTGAAATAATTTGTCTGAAAAAAAATGTCCCCATTTATGGTTAAATGTATTATTCATAAGCTTACCCACCTTACTTAATCAATAGATGAGTTATGATGGGAATAATTTGGTCATATAACACTTTTAACCAATGGGAATTATAACATATTCAATGCTGGGATTGAAGCCACAACCATCACTGGAAAAATGTTGTTGTGCAGACATGCTGCTATTAAAATCTTTTTGCTTGAAGGAAGCCATAACATAACCATTCTATATGGTATTTCAGAAGGCCTCTGTCCTCTGGAAGTATGTTGAAATCATATGTGTGTTTTGTCCAGATAATAGTGTGTGTGTGTGTGTGTGTGTGTCCTGCAGTTCAGACCCTTCTGTGGTAAACATTTCTGATGAAATGGCCAAAACCGCGATGTGGAAAGCTGTTGCCATGAGCTCTGAGAGTGCAAAAGCTCTGAAGCCTAGTGCAAGGTAGCTATACCTCCTCTAAATCATTATGCTTTCCACTGCTACTCAACCTCGAAAAGAGGATATAATGTAGGTGACAACAAAATCCCCATTTAATCTATTTGAGAGCTGTTGGATCTCCATATTGCTTCCTTAAGAGATTAGTTCACCTGAATTCCTTCATCTTATTGATCCCTCAAAAGTAGTCTTTGGACCCCAAATTTTAATTGCTCACTAATAATGTCCTTAGTTTGTAAGTGACCATCATTTCTTAAAAATGCAAGTACATGCCATTTTCATGTTTCGATACATGAACAAAGTTGTCTATCAGAAATACGTATGTTTCAGAGACCACAAATGTGCAGCAAAGTAAATTGCACATTTTCATATTCAGCTCATGGTATATAAATCACAAATGTGGCATACATTTTTACATGTGTTAAAAATCTAAACACATTCTAATGAAACATGTTTTCTATGTGTAACCCTTGTGTAATACCACCCTCTTCTTTCCCTGTGTAATACCACCCTCTTCTTCCCCTGTGTAATACCACCTTCTTCTTCCCCTGTGTAATACCACCCTCTTCTTCCCCTGTGTAATACCACCCTCTTCTTCCCCTGTGTAATACCACGTTCTTCTTCCCCTGTGTAATACCACCCTCTTCTTCCCCTGTGTACTGCCACCCTCTTCTCTTAGCCAGATCACAAGTTGAACCCAGATCTCCCACTCATGCGTTTTGTGCATGACCGCATTAACCTTTAGATAAGCTTTCGATTACCTTAGACTTCAGTCCCATGATAACCCTTTTGACACACACACACACACACACACACACACACACACACACACACACACACACATACTCACACATATGCTACGAAGCCAGCCAACTCAAAAGTCAATAGTTAGTCCAGTGTTCTTAGTGCTGGTTTTAAAAATAGTTGTTATATTTTGAAAATAGTTTGCATACAGAGGGTCAACCAGTTACTTGCAGTGATGCAATATTGAAACGCATAACTACAATTTATTAGGCCATGGGTTGGTCAGTGGCTTCACACTCGCTGTGTATTGCATTGTTATTCGTTAGAATATTTGGTTTAGCTGTCTTTATTTCAGTTACCTAGGTTTGGGTCAATCCCAATATCTGTGTTTAGAAAATTAACTGAGGCTAACCATGTCTTCCACATTATCTCATATACTTGATGATGACGACAACTTCAGTAAATTGTTGGTGGTGGTGATGATAATTATGTTTATCATGTTAATCATTATTTCCGTTTTCTCTGTTCACAGCCAGGAGAAGGTGTCTTGTGTTAAGATACATTTGGAAGACGATCAGGGGGCAAAGTTTGTTGATGCAGAGACCTCCTTATGAGCTGCATTAACTTTAACCCTTGCACACTAGGGGTCATTTTTCTGCAATTTTCGCAGTTGAATGACCCTGCCCTAGCAGCTGCTGCCATACCAAAGCCAAGAAGGCAGACCAGGGGACACATCAGGCTCCACTTTACCATGCTTGAGTTCTTATTGAGAAATTAGTCTGCAAATTTTTTTATTTTATCATGATTTTAAGGTGAAAAAACAAACAAAGATTTATTTTACATTCAGGTGTACATCGTGGAGAACCACTGGATCTTTTTGGAATGAGTTCAAGCTTTTTAAAATATCCATAGATCGTCTGTGACATGTTGTTGAATCTGTCCTTGTATCACAGCTGTGTATAATAATGCATTATGAACAAGGCAGTATACTACCCTCTTATGACCCATAGTGTGTTTATCATCATTGCCCAATACACATATACACATTATACACATAACTATATATGTAGAAAGGCTAAATGTGTATAGTATGTATTTATTAATAATACATTGCACCCAAGTGGTTAAAAGAACGTGTTAGAGTCCAAGGTACCTAGTTTGAGGTCAAGCGACAGTCACCGCAACAGCTCTCGAGCTCAGTCTGAAACACACCTGAAGTTTATTTTGATTGTTTGTTTAAATTTTAATATGCTTTCATGAACCAGGTTAGGCTCAAAATGTCCAAACGTGTGTGTGTGTGTGTGTGTGTGTGCGCGCGCAGTATGTGTTACCCTCGCTCTTACCTGCGCTGATGTACATCACCTTATACCTGTGTGGCCAAACTGAGAACATGCATCCGTCAGCAGTTCCCAAAACTAGGTCCTGCTTGTAATAACAACAAACTATATTTGATTGCTGAAGATGGAATCCAATGGTAGCTGCTGTTATGTATATCTCAGATGTTAGGTGTAGGACTTGAAATAGCTCAAGCTATTCACTTCATTGCTAGCCTGTCCTATATGAACCCAAAGTGCTCTTGATTCTGACTGTTTCCAGGCAGTAGAGCTCAATGGAACATATACTCAGACTTAAACCAGATGAACTGCTTGCTTTGTCATCTTGTTTCTAGTACCAGAAAGCGTTTTGCCTGCACAATGTCCATTTTGATGTGTGCTAGTTGAAAAACGATACTTAGTAGAGCAGAACTGGTGCTTTTGGCCTCAACACAGTTTTTCAAGATATGCTCGAACTATTCAATATTCTTGCTGTACAAGATAATATAGCCTGGGTTTTATCTATGGTAGTTTGCGGACGAAATCTTAGCAGACTGGCCGTACCCTTGCTAAGATGATGGTGGAAATGACTTTTTATCCATTAAAATGGTTTACATTCAATGGAATATTTACTGTTATGGGATATATAGTTTAGATTGTTTATATTGTTGTTGTTTTTTTTATCACCACCATTGTTATTATCTATATCATGATTACAATATGTATAGCATTTGTATTTATTTTGAGTTGGTCAACATTGTAGAGTTAGTGGTCGGGGTGGGAGGGTTGAAGGGTTGTTGTTTGTTTCGACCAGCCGTTTAATGAATTACTTTAATTTCCTGTCAGTTATATCTGTGCACTTTAGGTACTCATGCCACATCACGAAAGCTGGGACAGACGACATGTACCTTTTCTCTAAATATCTACTAAGATCAGTCTCAGGAAGTCATGGGCTCAGTGAGGTCCTCATCTCTCGTACTCACTCACTCTCTCGCTTCCTCACTCTGAAGCCAACTAGCGCTGCAAGATAATGGACCCTTCTTCTTTGCTCTTTCTTTCTCTTTCTCTCTTCCTTTCAACCTCAAAGCTTGGCTGATATTTCAACACTGGACAAGACTGATAGTTGCGCTACGTTTTCCATTATGGGTATGTGTTCTTGCTTTGTAGACAGGTTTTTAAAAAACAAAGCTTAATGCTAAGAAAAATATTTGTTCCAAATGTTTCAAGTTTTGAATGAATAGCCATTGTTTTGTTTAAAATGAAATACTGTTACAGGAGGTCATACTGGAACATAACTTAGCTGTTCAAGGAGTCTTCAATAGTGTGTTTAATTAATTGAATCATGTGAAATAAATGCTAATTTAATTACTTTTATTTTGTAGTGTTATGCAAAATTGATTGGTTGATTGAGGGTGTAATTGTAGGGAAGGGCAAGATATTGTTTCACTTCAATAAAGAGAGGATACCCCTCAAGTCCAACAGTTCAGATGACTGACAGTTATTGCCTAAATGCCTTATACATTATTGAAGTACATTTCAAAATAAAGCAACTTTGCAAATCAGTTTTCCCCTCTGTTTAAGAAGATACAGTTTAGACTTTTGCAAGAGCTGTCTGTCTCCCTCATGGGCATTTATGGGCCTCATACATGTGAATGCTTTAAAATGTGTGTGTTCTTTCTGACTTTGCCTTGACTATATATCCCTTGGTAGTTAAGTGCTTTAGCAATGGGATTGGATTAGGAATCGCTGAACACTGGGGAGTTTGTTAATAGCTGTCCGATGTGCCATTCCTCAGTGTCTTCCCTGAACTACAAGTAGAACACAGAACAAAGTGCTGCAGGACTGTTAGAGAAGTTCTGCCTCCAGTGTTGACCACAGTTGATTGAGATGTACATTAAGCCTGGATGGGTCAAGTCATGAGGTTTCTTTCATTATAATGTGACTTATCATTTCAGTCCAGTAGCCAAATCCAACCTCATGTCACAGTTTGGTTTGATGTCAGTGAAGTTTTTATTGATTGTTCTTAAACTGTACAAAGAATAGTACCTGTACTATTCTTATCATGAGGTGGGGAGGGGAGGGAAGTGTGGAAAAACACACAAAATAAACATATTTTTTGTAATGGAAATGACATTGTAAAAGAAAAGCAATAAATGTTACTACATTGTAGCAGTCTTTGTGGGCCTCGGTCATTGAGAATTTATTGGGTGCAGCTGCATTGGCATGGCCATAACCAAGGCACAGCCTATGGAAGTAAATGTTGAACGTGTTTGATAACTGTGTTACCAAGGTTACATTCAGGAACAAATGTAAAAATCTTTGGAGACAATTTAACACCATTTGTGATTAGACATACTACTTTTCACATTTGGATGTTGTAGAAGTGTAGTGACAGATTGGTAGGCACAGGGGAGGCAGTGACTTCAAAGGTAGCAGATTTACCAACCCAATTTAAGCATCATGGACATTGGTCATGAATCTGAATGAATTTGCAAGCATAAACACTCACTGAACACTTTATTAGGAACACCTGTACACCTTCTTATGGTGGAGGTGGTGTAATGGTGTGGGGAATGTATTCTTGGCACACTTTGGGCCTGTTAATACCAATCAATCATTGCTTGAATGCCACAGCCTATGTGAGTATTGTTGCTGACCATGTGCATCCCTTCATGTCCACAATTTATCCATCTTCTAATGGCTACTTCAGTAAAACTAAAATTTGAATATTAAAAAAAAAAAAAAACCTCTATCAGAGATTATTACTCTAAGTACTACACTAGAGCTCATCTTATTTCTTAATATTGGCCTGCTAACATCACAAACCATATATGATACTATGGGACTGTTTTTAGTAGTATGTGGGGAGGTCATTAAACTTTAGACAGCTTTCTAGCCAGACTCTGCATGACCACCTGTTTGGCAAGGTCACTGTACAGTGCCACCTGATGGACATGTCTGTCAATGACCTGGTAATCAAACCCGTGTGCTTTGCCTGTCACCAGTTGGCATACGCCAGTCTCATCAAAGCCTTCACCCACGGTGACAGCCAGCAGGTGTGTGTTCTGTGCAATGGCAGCGGCAGCGGCTCTGGGGATAGCAGTCTGGGCGGTGGCCACAGACCTCCCATCTGTAAAGACCACCACCTTCCTAGAGACACGAAGACGACCCTCCCTCTGGAGGGTAGAGGTGAGAAAGGTAAGGGCGGCTGGTAGATCGGTGGCCCCGTCCATGTAGCGCGTAGCTACTAGCCCCGCTAGGACGTCCTCTGCTCGGGTTGTGAAGGGCACCTCTACTTTTTGGCGCTGGCCATCACTGTACTGTATGACAGACAGGCGGAGCAACCCTCCCACATCCTGATGGAGCAGCCGGGAAGCGAACTTTCCCACAAACTGTCTGGTCCTCTGGAAGTTGGCCTGGCCCACACTGGACGAACCATCGAGCATGAAGACAATGTCAGTGGCCTTCTGAAAGTTGGCTGGGGGAAGAGTGGACAATTTTAGGACAATTATGGTTGTAATTCTCACGAGTCATCTTTTGTAGTAGCAGTTCTGTTTAGCTCTTACCCCTTGCTACTCTATAAACCTACATTAACTCATTTAGTGCCATGGCTGAATAAAATCAAATGTCAACATTCTAGAATGCCAAGGGTGACTTTATTTACCAAAAATGCATACATAATGATGCTTCATTTTGTAGCCAATGAAAATATTGTTGCTAGGTAAATACCACATAAAACACTTGGTACTCTATGTGGTGAGTATTACAGAATTTTTGGGCAGTTAGTGAGTTAAGGAGACCCGACTATCTTTCATGACCTTTTCCCCTGCCTCTGAAATGTAATGAAAAGTCTTTGTAAATTGTACACCTAGGCTGAGAGCTCAATATTACATAAGAGGGTCTTGGTGGTTCACTCTCACTTTCCACGAGGGAGAGGGGCCGTCTTACCTGGACAGGTGTAATCTGGACACTTCTTATCTGAAAACACAACACAAATGGCACAGCGCTTAGATGCCGGAATAGTGGTCAAAGCCGGTGCTTCAAGCCTAATGAACAAGCCCATTTGAATTTCCACAGCTGGGCTTTGTAGTCCCGCCCCGTAGTATAGTTTGTTTATATTCTCCAGTTCATAAAGTGGTGTACTCAGAGACACCACTAGCAAACATTTAAAAACCATTGGTTTCCCAACAAGTTCTGGTTAATTTGATGGCAATTCAAATCAGTTTCATTGTGTAGTTACAGCGAGCTAACTTGGATTATGCTTGCCACCCACAATGCTTGCTTGCCAACTAATGCACTTGGTTGATGAGAATATCCAGCCCTCGCACTAAACCGCACACCCAGCCCTGTTTGGCCTCATAAGAACCAGGGGCGTAGAGGAGGCTAAAAGCCGACGTTTTAAACATTGAGTAGGTCCGGAGTAAGCACCGGTGAAAAGCAATTGGCATTGGCACGCATGGAGTAAGCCCCGCTGTGGATAGCCGGCTATTGAGTGTTACAGCCTTGTGCACAGCTAGCATTAGCCATTGTAAATTAAGGTGGCCAGCATGTATATACTGTAGCTCACCTTAGCAGATGTAGCCCTGGGCCTAGGCAGTATAAGTGAATGTTAGCCTGGATGTAGCCAACATGAACAAAGTATTGCTTGTATGTAACTGATGTTGGCAGACAGAGCCCATAATAGTATGTTCTCATTTGTAGCCCTTGAGGCCTAGCCTCGCTTACCTTGGCAGATGTGACCAGTGACATTGTTGAATAAGGATTCTTCCAGTAGCTGTGAGTGGTCAGTGATCTTCAGGTAGAGACCAGGCGTGGCTGTGCCCAGACAGGTGATCTCTTCCAAAATGGTGGCATAAGCCGCCCGCCTGAAGATGTCCCCAATGCCAATGCCCACCACCTGTGAGATGGAGGACATGTTGCTCAGTTTCAAATTATGCTATGTACAGTATAGTTTTGAACCCCTGTGCCACCATGCAGCTCTCTCCTTCCGTATTCCTGTCTCCCCTTGCCATCCCTTACTTTTAAGTTTGGCACAGAGCAGAGGGAGGAGAGTGGTTTGGCATCCCGGGTGTCTGACCGCCCATCCGTCAGGACTATGGCCACTTTACGGGAGAGTTGAGAGCTGCTGAACGCCTGTCGAGCAAAATCAAGCGCCTCTCCTGTGTACGTGCCACCTGCAATCCAGCGCATGTTCTTCACTGCACTGCAGACAGAGGGCGCCAATCATAAGTCAGTCAATTGATATCAAGTAAGTATTATCATTCAGAGTAACATGGGTAATCTCTAATAATGAGTTGATACATCTCGATAGATTTTCTGTGTTGACTGATTAGGTCACAGGAATGTCCGTTTATACAGTCTATCTATTTGTACATGTTTTAGAATATTGTTTATTTCATATTGTTAATTTATTTCCTGACCTTTTTAGCTGTGACAGTGAGGTGATCTTAGGGTCATCCATAGACACCAGTTCCTGGGTCCCCTCATGGCTGTACTGAACTATGCCAACACGAGAGCCCGGCTCGTTCTGAAAATATACACATATGCAATAACCATACCAGAACTGTCACTAAGTGTCCACAACTACAACTTTGAACATTGAATTACATACAATCCCTAAAGGGCCCACTTCTTCTTAATAATAACAATAATACATTGCATTTAGACTGTCTTTTTAAAGACCCAAAGATGCTGTAAAGTAAAGAGTGAATGCATGGGAAGCACCATCACATTTTAAAGTAGTACATTATCCATGTCTTATGTTCTAAATGGGTGTTAAGCCAAAGCCAAAGATTTACTGCCACCTGTCATGCTGGAGCGTTTCAAGTTTCTATTGATATATGTGTGACAGTACAGTACAAGGAAGAGTGTGACAGTAAAGTGTAATTCTTACTTGCAAGCTCTCCTCTTCAAAAACAGAGAATACAGTAGTAACACAATAATGCAGTAACATCACCCTGTAACATTGTCTTAACACTTACCTTACAATAAGGATACAATAATAAATATGATTTAATGCCATAGTAAACATAAACGAATAAGACTCACTCTCGAGATGGCATGAAATATGACAGTAGGTGACCTGTAATGAATGCTGTTGCTTCGCAGAGCTTTTCCCACCCAGGGAGGTTTAGACAAACATACTCACCTTGTTCTTGCTGAACATGGTGATCTTGTTGATGATGCGAATTATAAACTCTTTCTCTAGGGTAAAATTCTGCAGCCCCATGCTCTCTGAGCTGTCCAGCACAAAGAGAAGCTTCACCGGCCCACACTCACAGACTGGGAACATCAGGTGTGTGTGTGTGTGTGTGTGTGTGTGTGTGTGTGTGTGTGTGTGTGTGTGTGTGTGTGTGTGTGTGTGTGTGTGTGTGTGTGTGTGTGTGTGTGTGTTAAGAGAGGTAAGTGCGGAAAGGAGGGAGGAAGCAGGAAGCATCAACAGATTTTGATCATTACATCAATCTACTGTATATGCCTCTAAAATAGATGAAAAAAGCAGCAAATAAATATACTATCAACGTTAGTTGATGACTGTGTTAATTCAAGGCATACATTATATCAGAATATCAATACTATTAGTGTATTTGACTATTTCAAATACAGACTTTGGTGCTAGTTCAGAGTGATATATACTGTATACTGTATATATAAATTGTATCAATTTACATCCAAGGATGTAAATTGATGCCATTTAACAAGGTTGCTGCTCTAATGTACAGCTGAACACTTTTGGAAGATCCTGAAACTTACCACAGCACGCTGTAAGAGAGAGACAAACGGATTCAATCCAAATCTACAGAGCCAAAATAGTTTTTAAATATGTGTAATGTGAACAAATACCATACAGTACCACATAATGCCACATCAGCTACAACTCCGATATACCCATAGTATGTGTGTGTGTGTGTGTGTGTGTGTGTGTGTGTGTGTGTGTGTGTGTGTGTGTGTGCGTGCGTGCATGTGTGTGGTCCTCTTGCACAATTGTTTGGCCCAAATTCAATCCAGAATAAATTATGCTTAATAGGAAATGTTTCACTGAAATCCATCAGGGATTAGTAATCTTTGCCCTGATTTGGTGTTGTTTGTTTATCATGTAGAAAATATAATAGCCTACTCACATTACCATCTGCACATTTTCCCTTTGCTCTCTGCTGTAAAGTACGTCTATTTGCATCTTAGATTGGTCTCTATTATTTACCAGCAAGCGTATGAGGTATGAATATTTAGTTTAGCATTTTGAATATGAAGTCATATTTGATTCTTTGATTCTAATGTGTCCAGTATGTGTCTATAGTGTGTATATACTGTATCTAGGTGCTGTATCTGTTCCAGGACTTACAACACAGCTTCTGAATGACTTCTAGGATCTCACACTCCTATGAGACAGGGAAAGAAATCTATTAACAATTGCATTCTAGATCCCTCCTGTAAAGATACAGAACATCTGTTAAAGATAGACACAGTGATATGAATTTGCCATGAAATAGCAGGGTGATTTCTAGGAGACATAACGAGCCAAATTGAAGACAATGATCTCGCTAGCCTTTTTTTCATGCGTCTGTCATCCCACTTCCCATGGATAACGTCATATCTGTAAGTCTACCTTGAAACATAAGCACATCTTAAAAGTGGATTAAGAGTATTTGTGTTGGTGTTCACATTATATATACCGTGCTTTATCAATGAAAACAGTGCTGACATGTTTGAACAAATCACAGTGACAAGGTCCCTCCATAAGTATTGGAACGTTTCTGAATGACCTCTAGGATCTCACACTCCTATGATTGCATTGATGATGCCTGCTGTCTTCTTTTAGGTCTATACTCCAACAGTTTGGATTTGAAATCAAACAATTACGATAGGGTTGAAGTAGAGATTCTCAGCTTTGGTATTTGGTTGACAATCCTTTGCATGCAATAACTGCCTGAAGTCTGCGACCCATTGACCCCACCAGACGCAGGGTATATTCTCTGGTGATGCTCTGCCAGGTCTGTACTGCAGCCATCTTCAGTTGTTGTTTGTTTTGAGGTCTTTTGCCTAAAATCTTATCATCAGGAAATATATGCTTTCCCTCAATTAGATGTGGAATGAAATTGGCTAAATTATGAGAGCTACATCTTATTTGTGAACAATCTGTTATGATTGTCACAATCAGGATAAAAAAAATCATTGTATTAGACACAAAGAAATAGATGATGATGAACTTGCTAGCAGGTTAGTTTAAGCTGTTAGCAGGTTAGCAAAACAACTAGTTTGTAAAACAACTTTTTAGGGGGTAGGTTTAAGGTAAGGGTTAAGATTAGGTTCAAGGGTATGTAACATTAAAGCTTTCTAAAAGCTTCCTAATGGTTGTAATGACTATGTTTAATCGGTTGCAATCAGGGAATGAGATCCCTCGTAGAAATATTTCATTTACGAATGCTGTTTTGGTCCAGAAAAAGTGTCCTACCTGAAACTCGGTTTGCATATAAACATGTTGTTACTGCCTGAGGTGTTCTAGAGCAGTGGACTCACCGATTTTCACTTTCTGTCTCTGGTGGCTGCCTCTTTGAATTGTGCGTGAATGTAGAAACACAACTAATGTCCAACACTGCAAGTCCATTTTGAGCGGTTATATCATTATTAGGGAGGATGTTGTTGGAAATTCTAACTATATTTTGCCGCAGTGGCCAGATTTAGCAGATTTCCGATAAACTTACTCCCCGTTCTTTTAAGTCTAGCGAGGTAAGCTGAGGGAACATAGACATGGGATATAACTTAAGCTTTTGCCCTGCACAGCCATAAATAAGGACAATTTCAATGTAATGAAGCACGCCTATATTAAATGTATGGCCAACAGAGAATAGAGTATTACCACTCACTTTTAATTTCACTGAACAAGTGAAAAAGAACACTGAAAGCTATTGTTCAAATATTGTTGAATCTGAATTTAAAACCACTACCTGATTTAACAAAATTGTCTGTAGTCTGGTCAAATAGCAGGTTTAAATGACCCCTGTTCAAAACGTCGACTTGAGGGAACATGACGCTTTCACATATAACAAGTTCACCGTAGAACGTTAGGCATGAGTGGAATGTGCATTGGGTGAATATCATGGCGTCCTGTCCAAGGAATTTGGTTAATATCGTGTAGTGTGTACACAGCTTAAGAAAACGTCCCAGAAGATTCCTACTTCTGCAGATGTTGTGGCTTAGTGTTAACAAACCCAACAGTGCACATGTGCTCTACCACCAGGGGTCCCGCAGTATGCCCCATCATTCCTCTCCTCTTTTTCCTTATCTACTTTTCTACTGTCTAAAGAGAGATACCCTGTGGCCCCCCTCCCCATCCTCCACAACTCCCCCACCCTGAAAAGGTACTCACGTCTGCCCCTGGGTGACCCACTGGCCCAGGGGAACCCTACAAGACAGAACAGGAAGTCAAGAATCAGACGGAACAGAAAAAAGCGGGGATTTAGTTTGCAGGACCCTTTGAATTGATGTCGCTGGTACTGTGGGACTTACATTCTCTCCTGCTAGGCCGGGGTATCCTTTTGGACCCTTAGGGCCTCCTTGACCTGGCCGGTCATTCTGGAGAAATATTTTGCATGAAAGAGCAGAGATAAGAAAGGCATTAGCCATGTTATATAAGGCTATCATAAATGTAAAGGGACCTTATAACAAGCCTGCTATGACTCTTTGGTGCAGTGGCTGATGGCAGTATTGGAGAGTCCAAATGATCTAAAGTTAAGTGTAATACAAAACAAGACAGATAGAGACAGATAGAGAGGTAGACAGACAGATAGATAGATGTAGGTTGAAGCCATCTGTAATCACTGCCATGAGCTACATGCCCCATATGTCTCTGTTGTATTTAACCATGTATTACAACAAAGTGATATGCATAACTGTGGAGAGGCTTACATCATCACCACGGTCACCTGGCAGGCCGATGTCCCCCTTCAGGCCTGGGAAGCCCCTGATACCCTATCATAGAAGGGCAGCAAGAGACGGAGGACTGTCAAATCACAAAGGGACTTTCTCACAAAGGGAAATCTTCGGGCCCTACTGGTAACTGGTCTGTTGATTCCCATCCTTGCTTTCAAATGAAATGAGGGAATACCAGAGCATGTGTGAAGAGTTCATGCTTTGTAATGCGTCATTCGGATTCCATGCCAGAAGGAGGGGAATTCAGAAAAAACAATGTTTCTCCATAATGTTTCTCTGGAATCACATGAAGCTAGACACCAGATGTACTACTTGGTCCAAAACCAATATGCTTTGATTTTCTAGCTCTGCTTCAAACCTCTAGCCATCTCTCAGCAACATCTACATTAGATTAGATTAGATTAGATTAGATTCAACTTTATTGTCATTGTGCAGAGTACAAGTACAGAGACAACAAAATGTAGTTAGCGTCTAACCAGAAGTGCAAAAAAAGCAGAAAAGTGCAGTGTGAACAATTTATACAGGTAGTGCAGTATAAGCAGTATATGAGCAGTAAGTAGTGCAGTATAAGTACAAGTATAGGTAGTGCAGTATAAGCAGTATATGTATTAACAGTAACATTATAAGCAAAATAAATATAGAATGCAGTATGAACAGTATAAGCAGCATATGAGCTGTATAAGCAGTGGAGTATA
Organism: Argentina silus; assembly: GCF_951799395.1. Classification (NCBI taxonomy): domain Eukaryota; kingdom Metazoa; phylum Chordata; class Actinopteri; order Argentiniformes; family Argentinidae; genus Argentina; species Argentina silus. The sequence continues at coordinate 21,990,400 of NC_139664.1, forward strand.
AGCAGTATATATGTATTAACAGTAATATTAAAGCAGAGTAAATAAGCAGAATAAATATGGAATAAATATGGAAAATGTACATCTCTCCACATCTGCTCTGGCACGGTCAGGGAGGTTTTGGGCAAATTTGCAAGAAGTTGCAGGTTCCAGAAGACCCAGAATTAAGATGTGTCAGCATGGTCTTGGAGTTGGAATGCATTCCAAATAAAACATTTATTTATTTATTCAGATGTAGTTGCCAATCAGGGAGTTAGGCAAGATAGGCTAAGTCTTCACTATGGGAGTGTGTGTGTGCTCGCGTGTGTGTGCTCGCGTGTGTGTGCGTGTTAAAAAGTAAACAATTGTTTGTACTTTAACATTTTCAAATAAAGCATCCAAAGAAGACTCACGCACACGCACGCACACACACACACACACACACACACAGTGGGATTTTGCTCTCTTTTGTTGTGGCATTTTCCTTAGATCCTAGCTCCCTCAACCTCATTCCATGCCTGAGGGCTGGAACATTCCAGGTGACATTTAAGCCAAAGCATGCTTAATTCCTTGCTGCTCTAGCAAGGAATTGATGCATAGGCATCAGATAGAGAGAAGCTGAACAAGTGAATTAGCTACAGTATGTCTGTGTGAGTAAGAAAGATAGACTGACTTACCTTAAGACCTGCAGGTCCCCTCAGACCAGGGTATCCCTACAAAATGGTGGCAAAAAATAGAAGAGCAAATAAGGTAGCAAGTTATTTCACTGGATACTTGGATGTAACTAAGTAATGTAATATCAAAATCACGATGTTCATGTGATACAGCTTTGGCTGGAAAACTACCCACCTGGAACCCAGCATACCCAGGTTGGCCTTCACCCTGTGTCCCATCATCACCCTGAAGAGAGAATCAAAAGATTTATGAAGGAAAAAAGTAAATTTTACACTTCATGAGCAACTGAACAGCAGAAAGTGGACCAACATATCCAATGTATACAGTCTGTATGGGCTCCATTTACTGTCGCATCAGCAAAAAGTGGCAAGAAGTGAAAATAGTTGGCCATAATTACCGTAATATTTCTAATAAATGGTGTGAGACGTAACTTCAGGAGAGTTTTGAATACTGCAGCTAGCAACGGTGTGGCATGCAATATACTGCATCTTCACGCTGTTACTTAAACTCTAGTTGAATAATCACTGTTTTCTAATAATATAGTATTTTCAGTTGTTAAGTAAGTAGGTGAAATGGAGCCCTACTGTATGTATTTCAATGTATAATCACATACATTACTGCTGTAGTAGACTACATATACATCAAAGCAAGCCAGAGGCAGCCATTGCTCCTTCCTGATGTTTCCTGGTCTTGGGGCCAGTTGTTTTCTTGCTGCTTGGGAGAATGGTAGCTTTAATGAAATACAATATACCCATTGATGTTTATGAACCTTAATGACAGTAAAATAACTGTCTGACCTTGTAACCAAAACAAGGACCTATTAATCACTTAAGTCAAGCTCACTACGCACAGTTTATTCGAATTTGAGTTGTTCGCATCCTAACTCTGACAAGGCAACCACTTATCTCATTAAATGGGAGGTTCTTGTGGTTTGAGAGGCCTTGTGGAGGTTTTTGTCAAGCACATTTCAATTCAAAAGTGTCAGCTTTGCCTTTAAAGCACATGCACCTTTAATTCAACATACTCAGCACAATTGTCTAGCCCAGTTACAAGTCTGTTTGCAACTGAACACATTCCAATTCATCATTGACTGTAAAGCCAAAAACATGGTGCTGTCCGTGAGATTGGTGCTGATGATGCAGACAGACAGGCACGGGAAAGTCTGACAAGCTTCACTTGCCTCATCCATACAATGTTCTCCGAATTTCCCTTAACTTTTGTATTGTGGACTTCCACACTCATCTCATTATATTTTGAGCAACAAAAAATGGTCTATACAGTCATGAGAAAAAGTTAGGACACCCCCCAAAATATTACGTTATTCTCTTTAAAAAAAAAATAACAATAATGCCAATTCCTACTGAGGAAAATTAGGACACCCTAATAGCTAGTATTGCCCCCCTTGGCTGAAATAACCTCAATTAGACGTTTCTTATAACTGTCTACAAGTCTCTGACATCGATTGGGAGAAAGTTTTTCCCACTCCTTCTTGCAGAATTCTTTCAGCTGTGTGATGTTCGAGGGGTGTCTTGCATGCACAGCCAGTTTCAAATCAATCCACAGCATCTCAATAGGATTAAGATCCGGGCTTTGACTTGGCCATTCCAGAACTCTCAATTTCTTTTTCTTGAGCCATTCCTTGGTAGATTTACTGGAATGTTTTGGGTCATTGTCATGTTGCATGGTCCACATCCGCTTCAGCTTCAACTTTCGAACAGATGGTCTCACATTTTGGTCAAGCACCCTCTGATACAATACAGAATTCATAGTGGATTCTATGATGATGAGCTGACCAGGCCCTGCTGCAGAAAAGCAGCCCCAAACCATGACATTTCCACCCCCATGCTTCACAGTTGGTATGAGGTTCTTGTTCTCAAATGCTGTCTCTCTTACTGTGCCCAAATAGTTCAACTTTGGATTAATCTGTCCAAAGCACATTGTTCCAGAAGTTCTGGTCTTTCTCTAGGTGTTCTCTTGTGGCAAGAGATACCTGTAGGTCCCATGATGACATTCTGGGATTGTTGGAGACTTCTTTAAGCATCTTTCGGTCAGCTCTTGGGCTGAACTTGCTTGGGCGGCCTGACCTGGCCATGTTGGTGGTGGTTTTAAATGTTCTCCACTTGTAAATTATTTTCCGGACAATGGAATGGCTAATTTCGAATTGTTTGGAGATCTTTTTATATCCCTTCCCAGACTCATATGCATCTACAATTTTTCTTCTGAAGGCCTCAGAGAGCTCTTTTGATCTCGCCATGGTGATGCAACTCACTTCAACAATCAAGAGCAAACCAAACTAAATGTCTGAGGTTTAAATAGGACAGGCTCCTCCAAAATCCTCTGTAACGATGTTCTAATAATTTGCACCTGATGTGGTGCTCTTGATTATAATTTTAGGCATTTTAAGTGGAACTAAATGTGGGGGTGTCCTAACTTTTTCCTCACAAGAAGATTGGATTTCTATTAATTACATTTTACCAATCATTTTTTAAATAATTTGTTTCAGTTGTATTTGTTTAGTTATATGACCTCAATTTTTCAATATTGTTCAAATGAATATCAAATGTCCATATGTTTGAATATGTTGAAAAAGACAAAGGTTTTCATAGGGTGTCCTAACTTTTTCTCATGACTGTATTTATTTTTCAATATGACATTTTAGAATCACATAACATTAATAACAACACACAACAAGACAGCACCGTTCAGACATAAATCGGATATTGGAATATTAAAAAACACATAGATAGAAAGGAAAGACAAAAACAAATAAAAAATAATAATACATACATTTGTATAAACTTATACCCCAGCTTCTTACCCGCTCATCCAACCACTTATATAATTTAAAAAGTGTTCCCATACCAAATTAAATCTGCCTTTCCAATCTTGTAATTTTGCAATCATCGATTCGTATGATGCAGTCTCCACCAGGAGTTTGAGCCAATCTGTTGATTTCAGACTATCTGCACTTTTCCAATTATGTACTGGAGTATGAGTCCAGCCGCAGTAAGAAAACCCACTAAGACCAATTGTTCATAGGCCAGTAACTATGAACAATCTTATAATGTGTAAATGTCATCCATGCATCCCTGGTACACCACCGTACATTAGAAACAATCTAATTTCCATATATCCTCCTCAATGTCACAGTTTAGATCCCTCTGCCAAGTTCTCAGTTTCCATATTATGCATTTGAAACTCTTTTATATAACGCTGATGCAGAGTGTAACATTGCTGGAAGATACAATATTATATTTTAAATAATAAAATAATATATACACATTTTAATATCTCTGAAGGTTAGTACTCAAAAGAGATCCCATGCAGCTCCTTAGCTGTATGTCTTTCCACAAGTCTCCATTAATTGGCAAATTATTTTCTATTTTCAATTCCTGATAGAACATAAACACTCCTCCTCATACAAGTTCCCTAATGCATGCAAGCCTTGTCGAAGCCATACTTAGATAAACTAATGTTTGCCTATGCGAACTGAGGGGTTGTGTCATATCGAAGACTATTTTTGTTTGTACTGTGAAATTCCAAGCATCTTATCAATCTTAACCCACACCTCTTGGGCATGTTGTAGGACTGGTTTAGTCTTTTCAATTGGCTGCCTTCGAATACATTTGTGTGATAGCCTCAATAGGCTTAAATGAGGCTGTGATAGACCTCTCAATCTGAGTCCATCCCAGATGGGAATCATAATTGCACTACAGTCTGGCCAATTTAGCTATTTCAGAGATGATTGTAGGAACTTTTCAGGTTACAAATCACAACATTTGGATTTATGTTACGAGGGGATCAATCGGCCGTCTGGCGGGCACACCGCAAAACCTTGTGGCCTCTCTTGGTAACGTTGTAATTTTCACTTTTAGTTCTGCCAAAAAAGACAATTGTCAATGTAATTCCAGTGGCAGAGTCGGTATTGTTCCAGGGTGACTTTGATCTTCCACAATGACTTAAAATATACAAATTCATGCCTTGGCCGTCATCATTATTCTTATAGCCCAGATCAGACGATAGAAGCATTTCTCTCACCTGTATAAAGCCTAGACGTCATATGAAAGAGTCTGAGCCAGCCAAGGGGTGGGAACGCGCAGGGATTGGATCAGCACGAGCGAGGCACCGAGAACGATCATGGAAACCTTATGAACCATGCTAGACTTTTGCTGCATCCAATTGAACACGAACACTAAAGTACATCAAATCACATTGTGTATGCAGTATAGGCCAGTACATGCATTATTATTTTGTATATTCTCAATAATAGTTGTAACATGTCGCTATACTGCATGATCATGAATGCAAGATGACACTATAGGTGCCCAATAAAATGACACTATTGGAGCCCCCCCCCTAACCCTAACCCTAACCCCCCCCCCTCCATAGCCTATTGATCTATGGCCTGGCTACTTAAAATGCCCATGTAATTCAGCCTGTCATTTAGCTGTTTTATCAGCCTCTTGGTAAGGTGAGTATTTGTCGTCTTGCATCTCAAATTGTAGGCATAGGCATAATTACTGTACATCATCGTTGAGTAGACCGAAGTTAGCAGCATCGTTTCTCTCTAATGACTCTAATATGACCATTCTAGCACTAATCAGCACAAACTCAACAATCCTTCATATAGTGTTAATTAAGTTAATTGGAGTCAGAATATATTAAGACAGTACATAACAGTAACAGTACATAGCCACATACAACCCTTCATATTGTAACTGCCATCCTATAAGGCCCTACATCTCCTCTATAGTTAACCACCTTACAAACTGCAGAATGTAAAATGGAGATCATACTACATGGTGGGACTAGAAAGGCCAGCTGTGGAAATTCAAACAGGCTTGTTAATTAGGCTTGAAGGACCAGCTTTGACCACTAGCTGGCCGCTAGTCAGCCTTGGCACGCACTGCTACCGCTGTTGAAAAGCAGCTATTGTGTCAACTTTTTATTTTCTTCCCTGCTTTATTTAATAGACTGTATCAGTGGCAGAAAAATGTGGGCACAATGTAAATACAGACCACATGTTAACACACTCTCAGACACAGATCCCCCCCCCCCCACACACACACACACACAAAGTGGCAAGTTTAACCAGTTGAGTCATTGCATTTACATTTTTATACCATTCTCCCACCCCTTGGTCACTCACCCTCTCCCCTACGGGCCCTGCTTCTCCAGGGGCTCCTGGGGCTCCGCTGGGGCCTTTCACACCCTGAGCAGTAAAACAGGCAGAGACATGTTGGGAGCCCTCTGTGAACATGGTGTATATGCTGTCATCGTGAACAACTTTGATGATTGTGAAATGACTAATGTGATGATTGTGAAATGACTTGCCATCTTACCTCAGGTCCACGGGAACCTGGCTCTCCTCGGTAGCCCTTCAGTCCAGATACTCCACTTCCACCCTTTCAAGGGAGAGAGGGAGAGAGAGAGAGAAACTGAATACTTAGGCTATTATCCAATGAACCGGATGGACTGATGATCAGTTCAGTATTGATCCACATACAGTATATCACCATAGTCACAACAATATCCACCATATCCTGTGCTGTAACAAAATCACCTTAGAGGATTGTTAAGATATGGAACTGGAACAGAAATGAAACAGGCTATAACTCTGAGTTTATAGGCTTGCAACACTACAAACATCTATTTTTTAGGGTTAGGGTTAGGGTTACCTGTTACCAGAAGATAATCTATGAGGCGGCCAGAGAAAGCCATCGGATGATGCCACACTTGCTATGTGTATTATTAAAAGGTATACGGTTAATTTTATAAAGATTTTGTGTTTCTATGACATTGCTTATTTATGACCTCAATGGTTGTATATTGATATACTTAAAGGGATGTTCCTGTTACGATTCCCCCTCCCAACCAACACCACCTCGAGGCCGTGGCGGTCATCGCTGGAGCGTCTGCCCAGTCGACAGCTCACCTGGATCCGATCCCCAATCAACGCACCTGCAGCCCATCCCCAATCACCGCCCTATAAGAACCCTGCCTGAACTCCACTCCAGTGCCAGATCGTACTGTGTCCATGGTAACCTTCCCAGTAACCCGCATTACGTTTCGAGCCTTTGATATCCTCTCGTGTTCCTTGTGTTTGTTTGTGTTTCACCGCGTTCTCTTGTGCCCATCCAGATACCTCGTCCTCCCTGGTTTTCCCCTCGTCGACCCTTCCACGGACCTAGCTCCCTTACCTATTACTGGACCTCCCTGCCTCCCGACCATCTGCCTGTCCGACTACCCGTTTGCCTGCCCGACCATCTGCCTGTCCGACTACCCGTCTGCCTGCCAAGGAACTAATGTTAAATAAGTGGAACATCCTTTTAAAACTGGAGGAGGTCTATAAAGCAGCTATCAGCGATCCTAACAAGCCTCAGTTGTCACTTGAGGAATTATAACAAAAGCCTGTTCAAACCACAACAAAGCATCCAAGTCATCACTTCTCTTTACTGAGAAGAAGCAATGTACAGTTTGTATAAGTGAGATTGTCCCGATTACAGGAGGGTGTGGCTGGCTAACCAGACAAAAGAACAAATTATGTCCAGTAACATAATGGAAAAACAACACTCACCTGTGAGCCCACGTCCCCTGGCTGGCCTTCATGACCCTGAGCTCCAGCAGGGCCTGGGTCACCCTGAAGGGATGAAAGCATTATATCTGGTTAAAACACACCCTTTTCTCCTCATCAAAAACATCCCTGCTTGAAAGATACAGAAATTCTCAGGTTTCGAAATGAATGACACATAGACTATTTCAGGGGCTGTCATTCCCTGATCTCTACTGATTAAACATAGTCATTTATTCATAGTGATTAGAAGGTTTGAATTTTACATCGTGCACATTTGTGATACAGTCTCCAATTTGTATAAGAGCTTGCTTGTTTTTACTGTCAAAATGACCTCCAATTTAACAGAAAATGCATAGCTTCAAAATCAACAATAAATGTGTAAAAATAAATAGTTCTACATGTTTGGGTACAAGACAAAGTTTGAGTGACTTAAAGCCTGATGGAAGGCTGAAGTGGAGGAGGGGGCTGAAGGGAGGTGGGGGCTGAAGGGAGGTAGGGGCTGAAGAGAGGTGGGGGCTGAAGAGAGGTGGGGGCTGAAGGGGGTGGGGGCTGAAGGGAAGTGGGGGCTGAAGGGGGTGGGGGCTGAAGGGAAGTGGGGGCTGAGGGGGATCGGGGCAGGAGGCGGGTCGGGGCAAAAGGGGGGTGAGGGCTGGAGGGAGGTGGGGGCTGAATGGGTACCTTCTCCCCTTGAGTGCCGTGTACTCCTGGAGGTCCTCTGAGCCCCATCTCTCCTTTTTCACCCTTGAGAGACAGAGAGACAAGACAGTAAGAGGGAAAGAGTGAAAGTAGGTGTGAAAGAGAGAAAGAGATAGGCCAACAACTTGAACATGATACAGTAGTAGAACAATAGTGCTTTTTGGAAAGTGAGACAAAAAAAAAAAATGACCCACTGTGTAACGGTACACACAAATCATGGTAGTACCTCGGTTTTCACGGTTCGGTATGTTTTACTGAACAAACAATGGGTCTTTCTTTGTTTCCTTGTTAGCGAGAGGCTGCTTAAATGCCACAGGGAGCTGGGTTTGCACTTAACTCGTTTTTTTTTCTTGTACCTGTGACAGTTCATCTGCGTTCGTACTGGCTAAGATTACTTCAACAAAAAGTTCTGCACGTGCAGTGGTTAAAACAACGCTGCATTCGTTGTGTGGACCGTTACACCCCGATGATCTACAGTATGTCTCTGTTATGATTCTGTGTAATCCAGAGTAATCTATTGAGTTATGTATTCCTGTGTCATTTTGCAGATTATTAGTAGCCTACAGTGTTGCTTTCCTTCGTAATTTGCACTGATTGAAAACTTTGACATCCATACCTCTGTGCCAGCTGCTCCAGATGGGCCGAAGTCCCCCTGCAAAGATGTACATAGAAATTGGGCTCATTGTCTAAATGCTTTTTTAATCTGTTCATTTGACTTATACCAATTCACATAGATATTCTTCATGCTATTAAAAGTGCTGCTTTTCAAGTTAGGGTGCTTTTTTATTGCGAAAATACCACAGGCACCAACATGGACACGGACCTGTCTGTGACTATGATCTTGGTGTTGAGGAAGCAGTGGAAGGGATTGTAACGCGCAATACTTACATCATCTCCTCTGTCACCTTTATTTCCACCCCCCCCCATTGATCCAGGCTCTCCCTTTAGACAGAGGGCAGAAATACAGTCAAAGAGGCAACCTCTACTTCTTGTGATTGATTCATTGATTGATTGTTCTTAAACACCAATATGAAAATTGTTTACAATAAGGATGTCATGACAGGAATACATTAACATAGACACATTCAACAGTACATTATGTTAAGTTGCGATCCTGAACCTTGTACCTTGGTTGGTTGACTGATTTATTGATTGGTTGATTGATTGATTACCTTGGCTCCAGTAGGTCCAGATACTCCAGGAACGCCTGGCTCTCCAGGGGGTCCCGTTTCTCCCTGTGTACAGACACACACACAGAATCATCAGCTCCAACATGACATTCAAACTAAATCTCACACACACTAACATCACATGGAACAAACAAGATACTGGATGTTGTGTTGTTACCTTTTGTCCAGATAAACCGTAAGACCCTGAGTCTCCTTTCTGTCCCAGAGGTCCTGGCTCACCCTATCAGAAAGAGCACCCATTACAAACAACAGCCCCTCAAATTTGGCAGAAGAATAATCTAGATATACTTAACAGCAATGTTTTCTGTCCAAATGGGACATTGTGGTTAACTTCCCAGAGACAAGACCCCTCACATCCTCTCCTCCTACTCAGACCATAAACAGACATGAAGAAACAATGGTGCACTCATCTGAAAGGCTAATGGCCTTAACCATGCCAGAACAAATACAGTAGATAAGATTCATTTCTTTTTTTTTCTCAAGCTTATATTTCTAAAGTTATATTTCTAAATCTATGTGTTTCACTATGGGATTGGCAGCCAAGTGGTTTTGGCTCAGGAGAAAGCATGCTGGGAAAAAAAGACCTCTCCTTTTGATACTGCTTACAGCCTCACTTCCTAACATGGAAGTACAGCAACTGAGAATGTTGAACGTTAATGAGATGAATGTCTCCTTCAACTTCATGTCTCAAGTCTGGCGTAGTCTTTGACAACAGCCCAGAGATAGAGTAGAAATGTACTGTATGTGCTCAGTCATATGACCCCACACCTTATTCTATGGACTTACCTCTCCCCCCTCATCTCCTTTACAACCAGGCAGTCCTACAACACCACGGTCACCCTACAGAGAGAGAGAGAGTGAGAGAGAGAGGGGAGAAAATAAAGAGAGAGAAAGAGATACAGAGAGTCAAAAAATCAAGTGAGTGTCATGCGTTATCTGACGTAGAGTCAGATACTCATGTTAGCTTGAGCACCTCTTATTTTCAGAAGGGAATAGAGTCATAATCTGCACAAAAATGTATATATATTGTTATATATTTTCTTTCCTGTATGTCTATCTAGCTTATGGCATAAAATACCTTTTCTGTATAACAAACTGTGCATCTTTGTCTCTGGGAACAACATCAACAGATGTAGCATGTTTTAATGAGTGCCTGAGAAGTCTGTATAATTATTTTGCCAATAAAACACATACATAAAAATGGGTCATAATGTAACCTAATTCCGTGGCTCTTCATTATTCCACCCTGTTGGGTTGGAAAAAATCATTGGTGTATGTAGTTCGAACAACATTAAAATTAGGCTGAATTTCTATGGTATTTTTTCCTGAAAGTGTTATAGGGGAGACTGGGTCTTAAAGTCACAGTTGGTTTTTACAGGGCTCATAATTCCAAAATGTAGCAGCGTATTGTGACTTGATTTTACGATGAAAAGTGTATCCTCATCATTGTGTCGAAACAATGTTCACGTCTTTTGCTTTATATCATAAACCTTCACAGATTTGTAAAAATCATAAATGAATATGCTTGTTTGATAAGAAGAGGAAAGAGCTATATGGTGCTAATATGATCTTGACGAATGACCCGGTTTGGGTCGAAAAGTTGTTCTCATAAACGACACATTACAGGAGCAGCAACCAGTGGATCTCTCTCATTTCTCTACTGTTGTCACTTCCATCCAGAACCTGGGTTATGTTTGTTGAGTTGTGCGCATACTATCCCCCTTGTTTGAATATGACATGATGTTTGGTTATGATGCAGTATTATGATGACTGTCATTATTGTTTCTCTGTATTATCATTATTCCCGATTGCCCTATTGTCCACCGGAAGATTTTTAATTAATTATGTTATGTGAGTTATGTGATTACCGCAAAATAGGCTCTAGCAGGGATGGAACAAGCTAAGTCTGTAGACAATAAATTCAATATTGACCTGTAATTCATTCTCAACTTGTTTTCCCTCAAACTCTTTAAATCATCCTGGAATATGAGTGTGTATAAGAACTGGAGTTGTTGTTCTCAGAGTGTAGCCTGAATCACAATTGAATTAATTAAAAGGTTTTGATTATCTTGTTTTTCTGTTCTTTGTAGGTTTACAGAGCGACGCCCATGTTAAATACATATGAATGAGAGGGCCATGTGTTATGGGAAAGGTAAAGAACAAACCGCAACGCCTTCCTTCCCGTCCACTCCATCCACTCCTTTTTCACCCTAGGACAGAGAAAGAATAGGCTCAACAGAGAAGTCCATCTCGCCACAGCTTTTGAGTGCATTGAATTTTGAATTCAGTAGATGACAATGTGAATTGAATACAAAACGTGAGTGAGTGAGTGAGTGAGTGAGAGAACAACTGTGTGGCTCAGTTGGTAGAGCATGGCACTAAAGACAGTAAGGTTGTGGGTTGAATTCCTGCTGAGACCATATCAACTCTCTGTATTGTAAATACATTTGGATACAAGCGTCTGCAAAATTGCATACATAATGCATCTGCTAAACGGCATATCTAAATAATCAATGGTTTGATAAGATCGACAACACACCTTTTGTCCAGAAGCTCCTCTTGGACCCTATAGGGTGAGCAAATGAAAGAACAAAGACTTGACAGCTGATCATACTATATAGTTAACTGTAGTACTAATGTTATACGTGAATTACTATCAGTCAAATGGCAGTGAGAGAGATGATATCTTACTCTGTTACCAGTAGAACCACGGTCACCCTTAAAAGAAAGAGAGTGATACAACAGGTAAGAGATACAATGTAAAGCTCTCCCAGCACTTGGAATAGTGTTAATAAGCTGCTCGTAAACTGTTATTGTTCAACATTCTGAAAACGATCAGTTCCTTATCATGGCATTGTTATGGGCTTGTATTTGTATAAGTGTTACCTTACCTCTGGGTAAGCCTAACAACTGTGATCAAGTGTAAAACATTTTTGGGGGATTTTAGCAACTTCTAAGCAATTCAAAAGCACTTCTGTACCTCATGTATTGAACCAAATTAAAAGCTAGGAACATGAGGAGTATGTTCCATTATGGCATTTTGTCCCTCTTAGTCTGTTTCCAATGTATCTCAAAATCCACAAAATCTTCATCTGGTATGAACACCATCAAAAAGGGAACCCCCTCAACAAATCACACATGCCTAATTATTCATTATTTACTTGGTATTCTAGTTCAGAAACACAGCATTAGAATTGCTAGCTTGTTAGCTGCTATCCTGTTGTTGGTGCCTTAACTCTGGGCTGTATTCCTCATGCACAAAACGTTCAATGAGTGTTACAAAAAATGCAAGGGTGTTGAAACCTCCTTCAGGGTGAACTAGCTGTTCAATTAAAAATGAATGTTTTCTGCATTTTGGTCAATTACTTGGAATCTTGACAGTTACTGCAAAAGTTACTGTTTACAATCATTACTTATATCCTGATGGATAAATGGAATTCATTCCTCAAAACGTGCAAAGGGAAACTTCAGAAGTCTTATAAATGTATGATAACAAGTATGATAACGTTTGATGATCACTAATATTGAAATGTAATATCCATTTAAACCAAGGCAGGGCTACTCATCATGATAGCGTAATTCCAAATGACCTCCAATAAAGCCAGCATCATAGGCTATAGATTCAAGGCTAATTATGACTCTGACCTTTTCCCCCCTGTGTCCTGGAGGTCCCTGGTCACCTGCTGTTCCCTGAGAGAGAGAGACATGATCAAAATGATGTCCAAAGTCATTTCATATTCATGCTATTTCATGCTGATATTCTGCTACTGTGTCTCACACCAAAACTACATTTAAGACCCTGTGCAATCAAAATCATTTTATATTACCTCTGACTCTCCACATGATGCTCTTATATTAAAAATGCATTCCATAACGTTTGTTGCTTATTCTTTAAGTCACATTACGCTTAAGTGTTGTCTGTATGGCTTATCATATGATAATATATTTTGTATACCTCATTGGACACACAGTGTGCACATTTGTGAATGCAAATGTTTTAACTAGTGGCTGAAATTATACAAAAGCTCTGTAGAGCATCTTCAAGGCAGGTAGCCTGGAGGTTAAAGAGGCCGGCCAGCAATCGGAAGGTTGCTGGTTCGATCCCCGCTCCAGGAGGGACCTGGATGTGAGCTGGTGACTGGAGGGTTGCCGGCATGATATCCAGGTCCCTACCACTGCTGTTGTGCCCTTGAGCAAGGCACTTAACCCCGAATTGCTCCAGGGGCGCTGACTTGGCTGACCCAGAGCCCAGCGCTCTGTTCTCCCTGGGGGGGTGTGCACGTGTGTTGTCTCAGAGGGGGGGGTGTGCAGTGCGTGTGTTGTCTCGGGGGGTGTGTGTGCAAAAAGACCCATTCCAACAATTGATGTGAATTGATTGCATGGCAAATAAACAGTCTTTCTTTCTAAAGTATATCATCCATTTGAGATTTTGAGTGAGAGCTTTTATCCCGATATAACACTGGACTTGATATTGGGGGTTTATCAGACAACATTGCCTAAGTAAGCAGCTATGTATGCCTCAGATACAATTTGTTGAAAATAGACTCCAAGACTGTATTTGACTCCAGGGACATGAACCTCATGCATAGCTGCCAATATCAGCCAGGCTGTGTTATAAAGCCCACCTTTGCTCCCAAACTTCCGGGTTTCCCTGCAATCCCATGTCGCCCTGGAGTTCCCTGGAAAAAGAACAAGCACATGTTTTTTGTCGTGTTTTTGTCATTTTCAACAGTCTGCCTCGGAAAACCAAGAAAAGGGATAATGACCAAAAAAATAAAAAGGATAATGACTAAGAAATAAAGGAATGGAATAAAATAACCAAGATGACCAATACTGACCAATGTTGTTTCTTTTATTGTTAATAACAGCATACATATAACTGTATATAACTTGTGTGTCTTTACAGTGCCTGGGGTGAAAAAATACATAAAATGTTTAACATAAGATGTACTGTAGTCTAGTAAATATAGTGGAACATTGCTTTATGTTCACTCCTGGCCATGAACGACACTGGACATTAGGATGAGTGTAAAATGAGTTATAACATCCACCCTTCAAAGTTGCACTTTCATTATTAGTATACCCTTTCCTGTAGTAATTGTCATTGGCCAACCTCATGTTTAGTCTAATCAGAAAGTATCTAGTATCAGAAAGCATTTATCAGGGTTGATAATTGTGGGGTTTTGGCACATTTTACAGTTGGATTGGTGTGAATACTTGCTTTGAAGGTGTAAGAGCAACAGTGGTTCATAAATTGCATCTTTTGATTCATAGACCTCCATGTTAAAATGTACACTTTCAAGTTTGTATCGTTGAAAAGTGTAATAGGTATCAAAAAAATAAAAGTAACACAAGTTAGACCTCTCTGCACGTCTTAAAGTTGGATTGGTGTGAATAGCTTAAAAGTTGTAGGAGTAGCACTGGGAATAATTGGAATAATAACTAGAAGAAATGTTGTGGGCTTGCAAAGTCTTAGGTTAGAAGATAGATAGATATATAGATAGATAGGATGAGCTTGAGTTCAGTGGAGTGGGTAGACATAATACGCTGAAATGGAACATCACTGGAGACACCCAAACAAACGTTCAGCGCTGCAAAACTGACCTGAAAATATGTGGCTGCTTAATGTGCTCCCACCATAATATAATTGAATATTCTTAATTATTTCGCTTTCTCCATCATCCCAGAAATGGAGACAGTGTATAAAACTGTATATGTTAGAAGATATATTTTCAGCAATATCAATGACTGGTCACAAACATATTTATTACGTTCAACAATCTAGTTTAAATAGCTGTATTTACAGTATCCTAGCGGCCTTCTATACAAGCTTGCTATGTTTGTCTCCAGATATTTTCATTGTCATGGTATTCTTTGATTGCATAATAATCACTTTACCAGCATAATAATAATAATAATAATAATAATAATAATAATAATAAACGTTATTTGTATAGCACCTTTCATACATAAAATGCTTCAAAGTGCTTTAAATTTGAAGCATTAAAACAATAAACAATTATTTTTTTCATCTATGCTGGGTTAGGGTTAGGGTTATGGCAAAATATGACGAAATATATGGCAAGACCAAATAAATACAACAGCAAATACGGCAAGACCAAATAAATACAACAGCATGGATGAAAATAAATGAAAACAAATGAGTAGAAATACATTTAATAAAATAAATAAAATAAAAACTTTTGGTTTTTAGGGGGTAAAGCACAAGCTAAAAATGGGTTAGCTAAAAGCCTTCCAGTAAAGGTATGTTTCAAGCTCTTTTTAAAAAATGGCCACAGAGCCTGCCTGTTTGACATACATGTACAGGGCGTTCCACACTTCTGGTGCATAATACCTAAAAGCAGCTTCCCTTCTTTGTTTGTGGAGTACTTTGGGCACGATTAAAAGACCAGCATTGGAGGATCTAAGGGCTTTTTGTGGTTGATTGTATATAAAAAATTCAGAGATGTATGAAGGTGCTATGCCATTAAGAGCGTTGTAGATAATTAAAAGGACCTTAAAATTAATTCTAAAAGAAACAGGGAGCCAGTGCAGTTGAGCAAAAACAGGAGTGAAGTGTCATCTCTTCTTGGTCTTAGTTAAAAGTCTAGCAGCAGAATTCTGTATGAGTTCCAATTTCTTTATAGACTTTTTTGGGAGACCAGTAAAAAGTGCATTGCAGTAGTCCAACCTACTAGTGGTAAAAGCATGAATTAGTTTCTCAGCATCCTGTTGTGTTAAAAATGGCCGTACTTTGCCAACGTTTCTCAGGTGGAAGAAAGCTGTCTGGGTCACTTTACTAATATGTTTAAAACTTAAATCCGAATCTAAAATGACACCGAGACATTGAACTTGTGATATGGTCTGTTGAGCCAGGCTCCCGAGCTTACTAAAAAGGGTGTCTCTTTGATTTTAGTCCAAGTAAAAGTATCTCTGTTTTATGCAATGGCTGTCTGGGTTTGTTGGCTCAACAGAAATGTATAGTTGGGTATCATCTGCGTAGCTGTGAAAATTGACATTATGTTGACTAATGATGTTACCTAATGGAACCATACACAGGGAAAATAGCAAGGGACCAAGACAGCTCCCTTGGGCTACACCGAAAGGTAAGTTATGTTTTACACACATGGTGCCCTAGACCAGGGGTTACCAGCCTTTTTGAACCTGAGAGCTACTTCAAGGGTACTGAGTAATACGAAGGGCTATGTTTGATACAAACTTCCCATATTGTGCCGCTTTGCCGTCGCCAGTCACCCCGCAAATGAGACATACACACTTGTCTTTCACTATCGTAAAAAATAACTCTTCCTCCCAATCATTGTGAAAATGATAAGTTTTCTTTCGCTTTTCCGCCATGTTTTTCTTCATTTTGGGGGTAAAACCCGCATCTAGCTCCCCATTGTAGCTGCACTCGCTAGCTTGTCTCAGCAAAGAGTGCGCGCGATATTGAACTTTCCAGACAGAGTTCAGAGTTCATAAAACATTTTTGTTTTTAAAAATGTATATTCAATATTGTCATTGCCATCAAATCTACATCAATGCAAGTGTTATTGATTCAAAAAGAACATCAACACAATTAAATACAAATTTAATTTAGAAAGAGCTCCATGGTGACTGGTGCTATTTTTAGAACATGTCCTGCGGGCGACTCACGTGGTCCCTGTGGGCGACCAGGTGCCCGCGGGCACCGTGTTGGCTACCCCTGACTAACATAAAATTCATAAAAATGTTGGTTTGAAACCAGTTTAAAACACTATCAGAGAGACCAACCCAGTTCTCAAGGCGGTGAATTAAAATGTTATGATCAATGGTGTCGAATGCTGCACTAAAATCTAAAAGAATAAGGATTGACACTTGGTTTAAGTCAGTAGCAAGTCTAACATAATTTACTATTTTGACTAAGGATGTTGAGGAGCTGGTCTGAGTTACAATTTTGCTTGAGTTCAGATTGTGTAATATTGCTAAAACATCTAAATTTCGGGGGGCTGTTTTTGAGTGTGTCACTAAACATATTAGCTTTATTAGCAATGCCCGCCCTTACAGACGTGACTTTGTCTTTAATGAAGCTTGCAAATTCTTCACATTTCAAAGCAGATGCCTGACTGAGTGTGTCGAAGAGGGTTGGATTTAGTAGTCTATCAATGGTGGAGAACAAAACCCTAGAGTTTCCACTATTCTCTGTAATCATTTTAGAGAAGTGGGTCCTTCTCTCATTTCTAACAGTTTTATTATAAGTTTGTTTTGTCATGATTCGTTAAGGCATTTAGTAGGACATAAAAAAATACACAATTATGATCGGACACACAGTGACATTTATCCCTCTGGAGATGACTAGATCAAGACTGTTACCAAGGTTGTGGGTAGACCCAGTAACATGCTGCTTTAACTCTAGGCTGTCTAAAATATGAAGGAACTTTATGGCTTGGGCATCAGTCTTCTTATTCACAATTATCTGATTATAACTAGTAACTAATGAGCGATGTAAGTTCAGAAAACTGGTTGAGAAAACCTGCCCACAGTTTAGGAGGGCGGTATAATGTTAGTAGGAGTATAGCTGGTTCAGCCTTCAGAGTGAAGGCAATATACTCAAATGAGGAGAAATCACCAAAGCTGACCCTAGTACAAGTATATTTGTTTGAGAAGATAGTTGCAATTCCACCCCCTCATTTACCCTGCCTAATTGAGTGGAAGAAATAGTAATTTAGGGGACAGTTCTCAACAAGGACAGCCACACCGTTCAAGGTGAGCCAGGTTTCAAGAAGAAACAGGAAGTCTAATTTCATTTCAGAGATAAAATCATTGATTTTTGAGAAAGGTCTTAGTGGTGAGAGTTCCTACATTCAGTAGAACCATATTAGTTAAAGATATATCTGCTTGTAGTGGAATATACCGCGGTACAGTTAAAATATTGGGTTGGGTTTCTAAAAAAAAAGTTGGGTTTCTAAAATTGTAATTTTGTCTGGAGCCTTTGTTTTTCACTGTACATTGGGTACAAATCAAAGTCGGGATAGGTCATGGAGATGGAGTCTCTGCATTACAACTACAGGCATATGTCATGGTATTACTTGAAACAGTCAGATCTGAGGTAGTGATGCCTGAAGTTCGCCTGTAGAAAATACTACCAGATCCATTTACGTGAACTGTGTTATTAGAATCGAGACCTGGGGAGCATGGATCAGTGGTACTTTCTACAGCGTGTCAATGCCTGAGGGAGGAGGCCATATTGTCAGAGAGCAATCCGGCTCCTCTTCGGTTTGGGTGTAGACCATCATGCTTCAGTAGGCTTGGCCTCTCCCAGAACAGGCCAAAGTTGTTGACAAAGGGGACCCCTAAGGAGGCACAGTAACCTTGTAGCCAGGTGTGATGGGAGAACAGT
The DNA here is from genome assembly GCF_951799395.1 of Argentina silus. Taxonomy (NCBI): domain Eukaryota; kingdom Metazoa; phylum Chordata; class Actinopteri; order Argentiniformes; family Argentinidae; genus Argentina; species Argentina silus. The sequence goes on from NC_139664.1 coordinate 22,008,887, forward strand.
CTGGACCATCTCTCAGCACCCCTCTGGTGGGTGGGGAGGGGCCCAGAGATGACGATCCGTTTTCCAGTGTTCAGCAGGGTGGTTAAAAGTGGCTTTAAAATCTGCTTTTAAAGGTTCTGACTATCTAGCTCTGATGTTGTTGGTGCCCACGTGTATGATGATGTTGTTAATCTTGGTATTCCAGGCCAGGATGCTTGAGAATTTGTGGTGGAAGTCATGGACCCTGGTACCAAGGAGATAGTGAACCTTGGAGGGGCCGCCAGATGAAGGGGGAATGTAGATGTCTCTGACCATAGAGCTACCAATGACAAGGATTGAGGTGGTTGAGTCAGGGGGGAGAAGGAGGCGCAGACTGTGTGGAGGGGCAAGGACGAGAGGCAGGGGGCTGAGGAGAAAGAGACTGGATGGGGGGTTGAGGGAGTGCGGATTAGGCGGGGGTTTTGGGGGGAGCAGATTGGCGAGGGGGTTTAGGGGGATGCGACGGGGGCACAGGGGGCCTCATCATCCATAAGTATGGCGAAGCGGTTTTCCAGTTGTAGAGCCTGGACTGGGCCTGAGTGCTATCCAGAACACCTTCCATGATATTTGCCCCTGCCCCTGTTAACTGTTTGCCGTGGCTCAGGCTGGTGTGGGGTGTAGTTGGCCAGCAGATTGGGCTTGGCACTCAACAGAGACCAGGGAGCACCAGCGAGGCCAGGAACAGAATCAGTGCAGGAGAGAGTGGAATCAAGCTGTCCGATGTCTGTATAGGGGCGAGGAGGACCCATGGAGACAAACGAGTCAATAAACTGTTCATCCATCTTAATCTGTTAAAGATTTGTTATTCTGGCTTCAAGTTCGACTATCTTCTGGCTAAATAGAAGACAGGAATTGCAGCCAGGTGCACAGGTGAGGGGAGGCATGAGGGGATGGGGAGACAGAAAACTTTGGCCAGTAACAGGGTATGTACAGGCAATAGGCTAGAAAGTATGAGCGGAGGGGTCGCTGTTTGGCTGGTTAACTGATAGACCAGCTAGTAAGCTAGTCGGTTAGTTAGCAGGCGAGCTGGCAAGCGATAGCAGGCTCTCGGGTGGAGGAGACAGGATACTCCGAGATCGGAGCCCATTGCGGTATTGAAGCCTGGATTTCTTCAGATCTCGACCCACTGGAAGTATTTAACGCTGTGACGAGAGGAGGAATTCAGTGCAGCGGCGGCAGTATGGAGGTATGCTAGGCTACGCAAGCAATTATGGCGTCAAAATAACGTGAAAAATGTGTTGTGTTATATCAACAACTTTGGCAGCAAGTCTGCTTTCCCGTCTATTAGGCAAAAAATCTTTTAAATGGTCAATCCTAATCATGATCGCCCAAGAAATAACAAAAGTTTCGAGACGAAGAGCAGCAACCAAAAAATTTGACAGCATACTCTCACAATGTGTATGACGTCAATTCCCGCACATATACTGTAGTGGTTTCAGTGGGGTATAATTGGCAGCCAAGAGAGTGCATTGCTGTGAAATCATTCTAGGAATATGTTCTGCAGGTCTTCTGTTATTTTATTTTGGAGTTCTGAATGCTCCTTGGCAGTTGCTATAAGAATGGGGCTCCCAGAATGTTAATGCCTTAATCAACATTCCGCCATGTTAACCAGACAAGACTTTTTGGAGTCACAGTACAAAAAACTTAAGAGTTTAAAAAGTTGAATAGGTATCAGAAAGCTTTTATCAGGATAGATAATTTGGAGTTCATGGTACATTTTACAGTAAAACCGCAAAATAGCTTTCATTTGACACCCAATTTGATATGCTCTGATGAACCGACTGAACTCAAAAAGCACCAGTCAATGCGCATGTCAGTGACTGTTATTGTTGCTTGGCCTTTGCACTAAGCACATGCTGTGGGAACTCCAAGATAATCATTGCACCAATGTTGGAGGGAACATCAATAATGTCAGCACTGTCAGTAAATACTACTCAGTCAAGGCTTTTCACTGTCCTGGCGCCCCGCTGGTGGAACGAGCTTCCCACTACTGTCATGACCGCAGAGTCACTACGTATCTTCCGCCGTAGATTGAAGACCCATCTCTTCAGGCTACATCTTAACGGTCCCTCCTAAAGACCTCTTCATCCCCACTACCCCCCTCTACAAGTTTCTCTCCTGTAAAAAAAAACATTAGCATTGTGACTGCCAATGGCCTTAACCCTAACCCTGGTCCGAGCATTGATTACTTTTTCTTATGATGACTGATGTTCACTTACTTAAACAAATGTATTTGTTGTAAGTCGCTTTGGATAAAGGCATCTGCTAAATGCCATAAATGTATATGTAAATAATACTAATGTCACACGTCTTCACACGTCTTGAGGTAGACTGCCGTTGCGATGGCAGTATGAACCTTATAAACACTGGCTTACTGTAGGAAATTCTGATGTATTCCCCAAATCAAGCTACATCAGGCATGTTATGTTTACTCAATATCATTTTGTTTTCACTCAAATTAATAGGAAGTCATCTTACTGTTTCCCCTCCATCACCAGGAATGCCTTGGGGTCCTAGGGGAGCCTGCAGATGAGAATCAGAAAATGTTCTGATTTAATTGTACTGGGGATTCACTGTCAATTAACATACAGAGACGGGAAGTCTACTGCACTGAGATGAGATCTACCAATACAATCACAAATGCAAGGAGTGAGTCTTTTGCATCAAGATCAGGCTTACCTTGCACTCAAATGAACAACACTGGAAATAAATAACACAATGAATCAATAACAGTTATGCATTGCATTGAAAAATCTCATTCACATGAATGAGTTAATAACAACATGAAAACATAATTGTGATAAATATGGAAGTAATGCACAATAAATAGTGTGGTACTGTATGTGGAGACCTAGAATAACTGTAAATGCCATAATGTGAACAGCATATGTAATATTAGCCATGATTAATTAATAGACATGAATATCACCCTTGTCAGCAGATTATATTGTCCTGTGTAAGTAATGGGACAGTGAAGCATTTTATGCTCTTTTGGCTGTATATAATGTTTAAATTGAGCACTCATGTTCATTATTTGGTCGAAAATCTTTTGCATGCAATAACTGCCTGAAGTCTGTTTGTCATTGACCCCACCAGATGCTGGGTGTCTTCTCTTGATGCTCTGCCAGACTTGTACTGCAGCCATCGTCGTTTTGAGTCTTTTTGCTTAAATGTTATCATCAAAAAATGAGAAGCATGTTCAACTTCCACGTTTTGGCCCTGAATAACTCCCTAGTTGCTCCTGTATGGCAGTATGTTTTGGGTCATTGTCTTACTGTTTGATGAAGCACCATCAAGATGTTTCTGTACATTTCAGAATATATCCTGCTGCTGCTATCAGCAGTTACAGCATCAATTAAGACATGTTAGCCAGTTCTAGTGGCAGCTATACATGCCCAAATCATAACACCCCCCTCCACCATGTTTCACAGATGAGGTGGTACTGTATGCTGTAAATCTTGGGCAGTTCCTTTTTTCTCTAAATGTTCCACTTGCAATCACTCTGGCACATGATAATATTCATCTTATCTGTCCACAAGACCTTTTTCTAGACCTGCAGGCTTTTTTGGTACTTTTTAGCAGACTGTAACCTGACCATCCTTTTTGAGGATAATTAGTGGTTTGCACCATGAAGTGAAGCCTCTAGTTCTGCTGGTGACATATTCAACGGATGGTAGACACATTCACGCCTACCTCCTGGAGAGTGTTCCTGATCTGTGGGACAGTTTTTTTAAATATTTTCTTTTTATTATGGTGAGCATTCTTCTGTCATCCACTGTAGAACTCTTCCTTGGCCTACCAGCCTGTTTGCAATTGCTGAGCTCACCAGTGCTTTTTTTCTAAACTGTTGATTTGAACTGTTGATGGCAAGCCTAAGGTTTTTGCTATGTTTCTGATAAAAAATGTTCTGCCTAATAATGGCTTCCTTGACTTTCATTGACACCAGAGTCCAAAGGCAAATGCAAAGCCTAGAATCAATAATAGACATTGACAGCACTCTTATGACTGCACAAATTATATGATGGTACACACCAGACTTATCAGAAACACCTGTCAAGCCAATTGTCCCATTACTTTTACCTTAAATAGGGGACTATGTATAAAAAGTGTTGTCATTTCTAAATGGATAAACCAATATGTACACAAATACCCTAAAATAAAAGCTTATAATCTCTACTTTAACCTCATAGTAATTGTTTGATTTCAAATCCAAACTTTTGGAGTATAGAGCCAAAAGAAGAAAAAATGCTTCACTGTCCCATTACTTATGCAGGGCACTGTATATTGTATAAATACATGTTTTGTTGCATGAGCTGTTTATAGTATGCTGTTTGTGTGATAACGAACATCAAATTCTGCAAGACTCACCAATGGTTCGGAATCCTTGTACTACAGAAAAAAAAGAAGATACAGAGGTTTGATTAGGAACTCACCAAAGAAAAGCACTCAGGTATTAGTATAGATCTATGAAGCTTATAATAAGGATATACAGGAGGGACAGACATACAGGTAGACCAAAACAGCTTTTGTAAATTAAATATTTTATTCAAGGGATCTCATTCCCTGATTGCTACCAATTAAACATAGTCATTACAACCATTAGGAAGCTTGCATGTTACATATTGCACCTTTAAAAGTGGCTTCCAGCAGATGTCATGTGATACTCACCATGGTGGACACAATGGTGTTGATAGTGTTCCTGACTACCTGTGGGTCCTCACTAGTGGCTGACAGGTTGTGCGTGTGCCGCACGTCTGTTGCTATGGAACCTAGTCTGTTGTCCTGTGAAGAGAGAGATGAGAGGTAGAGAGATAGAGAGAGATCAGAAATAACTTTATATCAGACCACTTAAACCTCTAGGTTAGACTGAGCAACTTTAGTCCTTCTCCAGCATTTTCCGTTTTTTTTCTTTTTTCTATTTTTCATATCAGTGTTTGATTTAGGTCCTGGACTCCACCCTCTCATTTGAACCTCATTTCAAACACATGGCTAAAACTGCCTTCTTCCACCTCAGGAATGATGCCCGTCTGTGACCCCCTGTCCTGAGGATCTCTGCATGTATTTGCGGCCACCAACAGACTCCAACACGTTCAGAACTCGCCCTGCTGCTCACTAGAACCCACTCCAGAGACCACATCACTCCTGTCCTCCAAAACCTCCACTGGCTCCCAATCTGATTTAGGATTCAGTTTAAGATTCTCCTCATCACTTACAAAGCCCTAAATAACATGGCACCCTTCTACCTCTATGACTCCTCCAGCACACTCCTACCCACAGTATCCATTCAGCTAATGCCAACCTCCTTGTCCCTATCACCAGAATTAAATACTGGACCTGGGGGGACCAGGATTTCTCAACTGCAGCCCCCACTCTTTGGACCGTCTCCCAAACCACATCAAAGAATCCAGCACGTTCTCCTCCAAACAAACCCGCAAAACCCATCTTTTTAAACTTGCTATTTTTATTATTATTATTATTATTATTATTATTATTATTATTATTATTATTATTCTGTTCCATGCATTACAATGCATGGTCCTCTGAATTCTACCTCCACCAGTCTCCCCTGTTTTAAATGGTAAGGCAGAGGAGCTTGCAAATTGGCACAATGGTGAAGGGCCTTAGGCCACAACCTGTCATGCATTGTCATGACATCTGGCCATAAGGTGGCACAATACCATGCAATTGAAAATGTAAATTTGAAAAAGCCACTACTCTCACCCCGAGAATTCAGAAATTTGGCAAATATGCCTGTCCCTTCACAAGGAAAAGGACCCAGAACTTCCGCCATGATAGATTTGACACTATTTTGACTTTTGTGATAAACACTCAATGACATCTCCTCTGCAACTGCTGGGCCGATCTGCATGACAATTAGTATACAACATCTGTGGAACATCTATCAACTCAAAAATATTTTAGCCAAGCAGCATATACAACATGGCTGCTCTAAATCAATGAACTTTAAAGAGAGTGTGTCCTATTATTTACATGTTTAGAAATCAGACATGGAGGGGGGCATCACAGGGTGGCACTATTAAACATTTTTGGCTTATAACTGTCATGTTATTTTTGCTTATCTTATGAAACATTTTACTTGGACAGACATTTGTCCATAGATCATGCACACCAAATTTCATGGCCATCCGCTAAAGCAGCTTTAGAGAAGAAGATGTTTAAAGTCTGCTCCAATACTGAAAACACAACAGAATATGTGCTTTTCTCAGACTTTTCAAAATGACAGGAAACGAGTTACCAGATGATGGGGTGTGATGGCCACACTGAAGATGCGGATGTCCATGGCCCTGGCCTCAGACACAGCGTAGGCCACGCCACCACATGGCTCCTTGTAGCCGTCCAACGGGTGCCCGTCTGTAACCACCACCATGTACTTGTTACCATGGTGAGGAGAGCTAAAGAAGAGTTGAACAAAGAAAGAAAGGCAAAACAACAGAATGAGTGTGACTCAAATAATAATTTATAAAATGTATGATTGTGGAGTATGCAATTATTTCACACACAAGCCTTTGGGGAGGAGTCCTGTGTGATAACCCTAACCCCAGGCATCCATGCAGACATAAATATATTTACACTTAGATCGTTAGATAGATAGATAGACTACTCAATCAAATGACCAATGTGCTCACCCTGTCATGAGCTGCCCAGTTGCCACAGAGATGGCACAGTCGGTGTGGGTGCCCTTGCCGATGTAGTGGATATCCTGTAAGGCTCTCCTGAGTTGGGCTCTACCGCTGGCCTCCTTAGTGCTGGTCAGTTCCTTCATCACCTTCACCTCATCACTGTAGTGCAGCACTCCCACGCTCCACGTGAGGTTACGGTCGCAGCGGTAGTACCTGTGTGTGTGTTTTGTGTGTAAAGACAAAGCACGGTGCATTTCATGGATTTTCACATACACACCCAGATTGAGCCTCGTCCTGGGTTAAATAACAACAATATAAAATCTTCATTGAAGATTCATTTTAGCATAGGACTAGGCTTCATCTGTGTCTGGGGAACCAGCCCGTGGAGTGAACAGAAAACTAAATATGGCATATTGCAATTCAGAAAGTGTGTACGTATTTTAGGTAACAGTATGATGACATTAGCAGTAGGATCAATCAAGGCCTCATTTATGATTGTTTGAAAATCATAAAACATCACTGTGCAGAGACTTCTTGCCAAAACCCAAGCATATGTCGTCCCACTTATTACACCCTGATATTATTATTATTATTATGGTTAGTCAATGGACGATGAATTGGCTGCTACCAAGAACCAGTCTGTATCTGGCATTGGGCCTTGTTTTGACTGGCTCATCCTCTATCTCCTTGAGGCTGGACGATGGCAACGCACTCTTCCACATACAGAGACTCTAATACAGTGCCCTGCATAATTAATATCACAGTGAAGCATTGTTCTTTTGGCTCTACACTCCAAAAGTTTGGATTTGAAATCAAACTATTTATATGAGGTTAAAGTAGAGATTATTTTATCAGATGGTATTTGTGTTTCTTGAATGCTTTCACCATTCAGAAATTACAACAGTTTTTATGCATAGTCCCCCTATTTCAGGGTACCCTAAAGTGATGGGACAATTGGCTTGACATGTGTTTCTGGTTTGTCAGATGTGTTCCTTCACATCACATTTGTGCAGTCATAAGAGAGCTGTCAATGTCTAATATTGATTCTTAGCTTTGCGTTTGGCTTTCAAGTCTGCTATTGGTGTTTGTTAATACAGGTTTATTTTGTACTATGTACTATGTATTTTGTACTATGACATGTACATTTTTTTTAACTTATGTTCTCTCTAACAACTGGAGTGTAACATGGCAACATACGTAACATACGTAACATAGCCTAATGAGAATATATTTACAGCCTACGGTAAGTTCACAGCCTCATTAGACAGATCACAGAACCATGATGACTTATCTCTACTGCGATAAGTGAGGTAATCAGGATGATAAGGAAAAATGGCAAAACTGTCAAAGAGTTTCCAATCACCCTGCCATTATCTGGAGTTCTTGCGACAGGGAAAACTATCCAAAGTCATTGCCATCAGAGCCTGGTATTGAACTCCCAGACCCTTCTCATTATGAAATGAATTTTAGCACCAATGATCCCGCCACAGGTTTAGCTGAACCATCCTTTCTGAGTGTATAAGGGGCATGCTTTTATAGTAACAATAAAAACATTTATTTTGGGGCCGCGCACCACACTAAACAGAAATACCACTACACCCCTGATTACAGCGGAACACTATTTTAAGCAAGGCTCTGCAAACGCAAACCATTTTCTCTCTCATTTTCATTGTCCTACACAGGTTATGTCCCCGTTCAATCGCACTCTGGCATTGTTAATAAATCAATGGGCATATTTAAATAGGCAGCAACCTACAGTACCATATGGGGTGGGGTGGAGAAGGTAAGGAAGGATTGGTCTCCTTAGTTCTTTCCTAACTTTTCCTAAGAGAGAGAGAGATGCATGATGACTACAAGAAACGGTATTAGAGTAGATAATGATATTAGTTCCCAGCTTTCCTAAAAATTCCTAACTTTATTCTGTAATCCATAGGCTGCATTATCAAAGCCGACTCGTGCTTATTCATGTCAAAATACCACTAAAACATTTTCCCTGATTCTCCTTGCTGCCCATATGAGAGGTTAGAGAGAATGTTTGATGACTACATCAAATGATATCAGAGTAGATTATGGTAGATATAGATATTTGAAAAACACCAGTTGGTTCCGGTTAAAATAACTTGATATTTAAAAAATGTCCATTCTTCATCTTCCTGTAATTCATGAGCTGATTGGGTATCTAATCAGCTCGATCTTGCCAAATAGAGGAGACATTTTTTCAAACATCTTTCACAGCTCTTGTCACCACCTTGCGGTGGCTTTCACACTTCTTTCAGCACTTCACACACTTTACAAATCATGTCTGCCACAGCAGTGGCATTGAAGTAACCCATCGTTGCAACGGCCGTATAATCCTTGTAAAGTCTCACCTACTGTTTCAAGATTCATATTCAATGTTCCCTTTGCTCTTATGCTGCTCTTAAGATTAACAAACATTGTCGTCCAGTCGACTCGGTTCGATATCTCACTATGGGATATGCACCCCTGCGTACCCTATTCCATATTCAATCATGCCTGGAACAAGCCGGGAGTGCTTTCCATGGCTGACCCTGCCCTAGCCCAGCCTATAAAGGCTCATGCACAGCGCGACCATTTAATTCTTTTTTACTCTTCACTTGCTTATTCGCATGCCCGTCTGCAATGTTCCAATAGAACCTAGCTTAACTGTTCTACTGCAAAGTTAACAGCTTTGCATAGGTTGCTTATTCTTCCTCACTGGAATCCTGCTGATTCAGGCTTCACTCTTTCCGAGCAAAGTTCTCTCTAGTATGGTTTGCCAACACAACATTGAATTAGTCACTAGCCGAGTTCCTTTCTCTCGTGCCATTCGGGTGCCACGTGAGTTTAGTTGCTAGCTGGTGGGTGAGCTTTGTTGTGTACACCACCATCAAAGTGCTCCCCTCTTTTACTACACAGAGTAAAAGAAAGAGTCTAGTTTGCTCCTTTGTGTTTTCCATTAAACCACTCCCTGGCTTCAGTCTGTCTCTGGCCCCACAGACAATCATGTAGTGTGTCGAAGCGGCCCTAGCCCCCCTTCAGTAAAAAGGCTTGAGGGTCCACACTTATTTAGACAACTGGTTGATATGTGTGGACACCTCGGATCAGGCAGCAGAGCACACCACACTCCTGGTGTTGCACCTGCTCATCCTAGGCTTCAGGATAAATTGTGCCAAAAGCTTGCTTACACTGATCCAAAAGATAAACTTTGTCGGTTTGACTCTGGACTTGGCTCAAGCTGCCCCCACCGTGGACAGGCGAGAGGCTTTCTCAAGGTGTTTCACCCAGCCATGACAGTCTCGTACTGAAGTGTATGTATCTGAGGCTACTTGGGTGCATTGCCTCCTGATAGTGATATTCCCGTTTGGCCCCTTTTAATGTGAGATTTCCAGCAATGGGTCATAGCACGCTGCCTGGCAACAGCAGACATGTGTCTATCTCCAGTGTGCCTGACGGCATTTCAGCATTGGAGACACCCCTCCCTCCTGCTGATAGGATGCCCCATAAAGTATTTTTAATTGAATTGAATTGAATTGAAAGTGAGTTGTGTATCGAATGAGACATGAGCTATGCATGCCTCTGAAGTAGGAGGAATGACATTGGAGGAATGAGTTGCAGGCTGAGGGGTGAAACAAGGGTCAGTTCACTGACTATCAAGGGTAACACAACATTAATGGCACTGCCCAAACATCATCAGAACCTTGTGGCAAGAATGGAATGCCCGTTATAACATGCCATGACAGTTAATGACAACCAACAATGTTACTCTTACAACAACAGACACTGCATGACAAAATAGAGAGTTGAACACTTTTATGTTTTCATACATAATAATTAGCATCAATCCATCACAAGCATTTGGCTGGTCGCCCCAGAAAAACAGGCTACATACATCATGGTCAATCTTGAGAAAACATTGCAAGGGCTGGTGTGGTCGCAAGCTTCAGTTCCAGGCCAGCCAAAGAGTAACACACCTGATTCAACAAATCACCTTCAATTGGCTTCCATCAGTAGAATAAGGTGTTTCTCTTTGGTTGGAGCAAAACGCTGCACCTCACCAGGTTGCCCACTGCTGGTTCATTACCAACAGGAGACAGGCAGGATTATTCTGGTGTCAGGACCATTGTGATGACACTATTTTACATTTACCCTGTTTCCAATGGTATTTACCTGGTCTTTAAAGGTATGTGTTGATAGCAATGGATACTGTGTGGTAGCTATACAAATTCAACACTACCTGGTATCAATAGGTGCCTAGTGGTGTGTGTTGTAATGAACGAACAATAAAAAAAAGAAGTCTCTCGAAATACATTGTAATGTAATTACTGTTTCACCATGTACCTTCTCAGTAAATACAGATAAATAGTGGACCATAAAACAAAGTGTCGCCAAAACTGCATAATAGAGGGGTCACACACCTGCTGTTGAGTTGGTCCACAAAGTCCAGGGCAAACAGTTTGATCTGCTCCACAAAGGAGCCATAGGGCTTGGCTCTCAGGGCAACACTCTCTGAAGTGTCCAGAACGATGTATACGTCAACTGGGCAGTCTATGGCAAAATGGGAGGTAAGGACAAGATACAATGATTACAAAGTTAAGATTCCTGGCCAGTGTCACAAAACGCTGCAGGTATTATGCAGCCCTATTGTTCTCATGTTATATTATTCTACAGTACAGTATATGTACATGTTATACTCTATATTTTCGTGGCATTTTTAAGTTATTGGTATAATTACATAATCATACTGTACAGTAACTAATTTTTTTTTTCTGCCATTATCAAGTTAAAAAGTAATTGCATGTACCTGAACTGTAGTACACAGCATCTTTTGAGAAGTATTATGTAATATAATACTATGGTGTAATCTAGTTATTAATTATGAATTATAAGCAAAATCAAAAACATTTTTTTTTTAAGAAACAACCAAAAAAAAAACTATTGTTTGTCATTATTTGTCATTTGTGCAGCTTGATCATAAGATGTTATGAAATCGTAAAATAAGATGTTTAAAAAGCAACCTGTGGACCTGTCTAAATTCTGTAGACAAACTCAAATAGATTATGCATATTAGTTGTTTGTTAAGCAGAATAATGAGGTTGTCTCTCATTCTTCAACCTCCAAGATTGAGCACCAATCATGGGACACTGACGTTTGCATACTGTATGTTACAGTAAATGTGTCAAATTTGCGAAATATGTACATTTATGTTTACAACAAATGTAATAAAATACATACAGATTTTGGCCCAAATATCACTTTTGCCCCATTTGTGCACCAAACCCACGCTATCTCATTCTATCTGTCTGTATCAATACCACTGTTCAAATTGTTTCTATTCATCTATACACCTGTGACAGGGTACACATTTACCATAACATACTGTATACTCTAAAGGTGGCCAAACCAGACACACAACATGCAACTCTCTAGCATCAAATGGCATTCAAATATTGTATTCAATTGTATTGCTTAAAAGCCACAGTGGATATTTTGGACTATTGGTAGGTAGAATGGTTGTGTATGTCTATGTATATTTTATACATATTTTAACATAGAGCAAAAAGGTGAAAACAAAAGTGTTTCTAATGAAAATAACTCAAATAAAATAGAACTCTATTTTAAATCAACTTTAATAATAATATCATGTTTTATCATGTTCCTTGTTTGTACTACCTGCAAAGGCAAAGACAAACATCCAAAAAGTGTGCTGGTCCTGGGGAAAATGCAATCAAGGCTAAAGAAAAAACATACAGTAAATGGTCATTATCCAAAAGTTGTCTGCCTCAATTGTAACATACACTCTCTGAACACTTTATTAGGAACACTATACTAATACTGGGTAGGGCCTCCCTTTGCTCTCAAAACAACCTCAATTCTTCGTGGCATTGAGATGTTGGAAACATTCCTTTGAGATTCTGGTCCATGATGACATGACTGCATCACGCAATTCCTGCAGATTTTTCAGGTGCACTTTCAAGCTGTGAATCTCCCGTTCTACCACATCCCAAAGGTGTTCTATTGGATTCAGATCCGGTGACTGGGAAGGCCACTGAAGAACACTGAACTTGTTGTCACTTATTGTCTTGTCTCACTTATCTTGTACTATGTCACTTATTGTCTTGTCCTTACCTCATTGCACTAGTGCGTATTTGTATTATTTGTATTATTTGTATTTTGTATTCTGCATTGTCAAGGAACCGAGCCCAAGAATTTTACTCCCTGCACTCATGTATGAGACACAAATAAACTTGAAACTTGAAACTTGAAACTTGAAATTAGTTCACATGTATTTTCTTTGTTCATCACCGTTGGCTATTGGAGTGAAACCTTGCATTGTGTGTGCCAATCACTTTTATATTGCATGGGATCTTCAGATCGCAGGTTTAATGTTATGTTTGTTTGTAATGTTATGTATCTCCTCAGCAAATCGATTACTTAATGAATACTCAGTGTGTAAACTCAGTGTGATGATTTCTATCTCTGTTCATTTGAAAGAGGAATACCCATGTGTGCATAGTTAGATTTCGTCTTACAATGACAGCTTCTGTCATGCCGCTGCAAACAGTATTGGTTCCTTGCACTCCGAGCTCACATGAGTCTCGAATATGTGTTCTATACCCGATTGAAACCAGCAATGCCACCGAAAAGCAAGCAATTAGAGGTTTTACCTGTGACATCAGCCTCTGTATCTGGAGAGAACACCACGTACACAATCATTTAATTTAATCAACATTAAATCAATTGTAAACAATGAACTAAGACACATTTTATAGACTATATTATAGCCTATATTACATATGGTAACAGTAGGCCTAAAAATAAGTTTCAGAAGATGCCTTTGGAGTCTGCATTGAAAAATCAATCAGAAACATAAAACATTAAACCTACCAAAATCAACAGTTGAGAACATCATTAAAAGAAAAGAAAGCACTGGTGAGCTCAGAAATCGCAACGGAACTAGCTCAGATGGCTCTATCAGATGGAGTATGAAGATTAACATGAGTTTCAATAAGGAAACATGCTTTTTGGCACCAGCCACTGCATTCTCCACTTGGTCACATGGTATAATTGGCTTCCAAATCTCTCTGCAGGATCTCTTCCATCCAATGCAGTGCTTTGACATATTTGAATAAGACAATTTGTTATTGTGACGGTTTAACAGGCTCAAAAGGTAGGTAACATTAATGTGATTAATGAGGGCCAGTGTCCCCTAATATCTGGATAATATATACCATATTGAGTCCTTTTTTACTTTAAGACTTGAGTAGTGAAGATAATTGTTGACGCTGCCGCTTGTCAATACCTTCAGTGATTGGAACACTGACATCAATGCAGAAAGCACACATGCAACATTTACATTTTTGCTGAAATTAATGATCGTCAGCTATATAATAAAAGAGATGGACATGAGAGAAAGTCTACTAAGTTAAAGGCTAGCTTGATTTCCTACCATGGTCACCATTGTCCTTCCTATTGAGTGAGCAGGCACCATGAGCCAGCGAGACCAACGAGAAAAGCAGAATTGCACAGGCCAGGTTCATTTTGGAGAATTCCTCTGAGGATGCTGAGTAAACTTGGCTTCAGGACAACCTATGACAATATAAAACACTTTATCAGGATCAGATAGTGATTTATGCTATCTCTGTCAATGAGATACACAATAAAAAATGACTGAGTAGAGTGAGGATTTTGAATGGTTAGCACTATTTATGACACTATTTGAACTTGTAATAAACAGGGGGTACTCTTGCTTATTGTAATCAATCTCATAGAAACAAAATGACCATTTCTCTATGCACTTTCTTAGTAAATACTATCTTCTATGTATATTAAATAAGGTGCAACCACAAATGTGTGACATTTTCATCCAAATATCACCCATAGGAGACATTTGCACACTTACATCTAATAACTTTAATTATCTCATTTAAAATAGTCATGTACAGTCCTGCACTTGAATGCTTTCTTCACAGACAATTATGGTCAACAACAGTTTGTGTGAAAAGTAGTATTCAAGATCATAAATGCACAATGGTGAATTTGACAATCTTTACTACAGTATCATCACCAAAACTGTATGTGACATTTCCATGATCGCTGAATCAGCAACCGACATAAACATGTTTCCTTACCACCTTTAAGAACAGTGGTATGGTTCTAAACTGACAAATGATATTGTTCTTAACAGTTAAAAGTCTTGCATGTGGTGATAAACTGAAACAAAGCCACATTTCTTACCTTTCTCTTTTTTGCATATCTTTGAAAATATGGAAAACACCACACGTTTGCTTTCTCCAGCTGAGTTTTCTGCTCCCCCGGTTTGCTGTGTGCAACAGGAGAAGGTAAGGCTCACCTGCAAAGTGCTCCTCCCACTCTCCTTAGCTTCCTCCCCACAAAGTTCACATGTCTTCGCAGGAGCTTCTATGCATTATTGCACAGTTTCTCCATCCTGGATCTGAGGAGACCTCAGGGGTGCACATATTTATACCACAGTGATTGACTGAAGCCAGTGTTGATAAGCCAATACAAAAACCATTCAATCTGATATGGACTGGCCTGCTCTGCCATCCTTCCCTCAGGGTGAAACAGCTAGAGCTGCTGTGTCCGACTAACATGCAGCTACATGCATCCCGCATTCAATTCTGCTCAAAAGGTTTTTCTGCAGCTTTCCACCCCTGTCCATCTTTCAGCGCTCAATCCATCAAGCCCCTTTGTTACCTGCTGACGACTGACATACCATCATTCTTTGAGGAATAGGTGGAACATTTTCAGTGTGTGGGGCTTACCTTGGGAATAGCTAGGACACAGAAAAAAGGAGTTTCCATGATAACTGAAAACAAATTCCATATTTATTGACTCTACATCCCATCTTCACCAATGCCCTTTATTGTTGTTCAATCAGGAATAATGAGGTGTCTGACGGTGTTGTGATCGTGTTAGCCTCCGGGCACGGGTACTTTGAGCTCCATCTGTGTTAAGGATCACTGTTTTCATTGACAACCAGGTGAGATGTGTGTGGAGAGTTTGGCTACATAGGGCCCTCTGTCATCAACAAGATGACTTTCTGACAAGGTTGTTTGTCCAACAGGAGAGTCACCAGATTGTTAAAGTTAAATATGCAAGGAGTATGTGCACATTTTAACACCATAGCGGACTGGTGATGTCAGTGATACTCAAGAAAGTAGGCACAGAGGTCAGGAGTACAGTGAGACCGGTTATAGTGTGAATCGCCATCTCTTGAATTAACAAATGTTCAGTTGGTACAGCAAAACATCAATTCTTACAGTTAACTGTACCTTCACCAATATGGAGAGAAGTTGAAGAGTGGTTAGGAGTTCAAAACACACAATACTGAATACAACACACTGCTCTAATATTAGAAATGTGTCAATTGTCCAGTGATACTGTCAACAGATCATGCCTGTCTGTTTTCCTCAGTAGTAACATAAGTTGGGAATTCATGCGAAGTACTTTTGTCATGAAATTAAAGCATTTATGTGAGCTTTCTGCCAGTTTTCCCATAAAAAAAACAGCTAGGAAATTACAGTGCCTACAGAAAGTCATCATACCCTGTGAAATCTTTACTTTTTGTCACATTACACCGTGGAAATTAAAATAAATCAAATCTAACTTTTTTGAGCTGTATGTACACATTATAACCCTCATCATCAAAGTGAAAATAAACATTTTACAAATTCTGGACAATTATTAAAAATGAATTAGTGAAATACCTGGTTTGGTTAAGTGATCAGCCCCTTAGAGTATACCATTATAAACTTGCTCAGGTATGGCACCACCTACATCAGGCCGTCCGTCCAAACTGGATGACCGAGCCAGGAGGACATTGATCAGACAAGCTACCGAGACGCCAAAGGCAACTTTGAAGGACTTACAAGTCTTTATGGCTGGGACTGGTCTGTCTGTGCATGTGACAACAATCTCACAAGCTTTACACAAAGCTGGCCTGTATGGCAGGGTAGCAAGAAAGGACCCTTTTCTGAAAAAGTGCCACACTCAGTCTCGTTTGTGCTATGCAAAAACACACCTGGAAGATTCTGTTGCCATGTGGAAAAAGGTTTTATGGTCAGACGAGACTAAGATTGAACTTTTTGGACTAAACTCCAAGCGCTATGTTTGGCGAAAACCAAACACAGCACACCACCCAAAACACACCATACCTACTGTGAAGCATGGTGGTGGCAACATTATGTTGTGGGGATGTTTCTCTTCAGCGGGGACTGGGCAATTGGTCAGGATTGAAGGGAAAATGAATGCTGCCAAGTACACCCAAATTCTTGAGGACAACCTGCGTCCGTCTGCTAGACAGCTGAAGATGGGCAGGTCATTCACCTTCCAACACGACAACGATCCTAAACATACCGCCAAAAGAACAACGCAGTGGCTTAAGGATAGAAAGGTGAATGTCCTTGAGTGGCCAAATCAGAGCCCTGACTTAAATCCGATGAAAAATCTGTGGATGGACTTGAAGAGAGCAGTCCATCGCTGCTCACCACGTAATTTGACTGAACTCGAACAATTCTGCAAGGAAGAATGGGCAAATATTCTCCAATCTAGGTGCGCAAAGCTAGTAGAGACATATCCAAACAGATTGATGGCTGTAATTGCAGCAAAAGGTGGCTCTACAAAGTATTAAATCAGGGGACTGATGACTTTTCCAACCCTGTTATTCTTGTTTTTAATTTTTTATAAATTCTCGGAACTGTCGCCTTTTTTTCATTAGTTTGATGTTGTATGGCTAAATTTGTACATAAAGCTGGAAAAGTTTGTTTTTTTAAATGGTTTTGATTTCAGGCTGTATGACAAATATAGTAACTATTTCAAAGGCAACTTTGAAGGACTTACAAGTTGAGGCGTGGTCTTTGTGCAAGAGTGTGTGGGGGTGGGATTGTAGAGATGTCCCTCTTTTGCCTTGTACATCATGACTATGAAAGCGTTTCTGGACATGCTGTCTTTCATATAGCAAATACTACCATATCTTTACCACACCTTTTTGTACTGTTTCAGATACCCCTTACCTCAAGGAAAAAAACTCCACAGAAGCTCACTGATATCTGTTGCAGAAAGTATTTCCAACTCAACCTTGATGCAGAAGTCACAGCAATATTTTCTTTAAAAAAGACTTGCTGTTTTTCTTGAGTGAAAAAAAAGCCATGATAGATTAACAAAAGTTCACCAAGAATTACTGAGGACTTTCTGGCACAATTGTAAACCAAATGTAATGTAAATATTGGTCATTTTCTAACCTGACCCTAACCTCAACGCTTCAGAGAGAGAGATTTTTTTTAACATCATCCAAGCAAGATGTTTGTCTCGTATCACTTCTATCGGTTGAAGAAGCATGGAATTGAAGGCTAGTGAGTGAATTGTCTTCATTTAGACGAAGTTGCCCATGTATTTCTCAGCTTTGTCACATCCCTGGGTCTACCTCATATTACCGTCCTATTTACCTTTTTTCAAAATTCTCTTTCTCATGGGATGACTTCTACTGCATTTATATCTCTAAGCAAGATGTGTGTCTTAATTAATAATTAATAATTATAATAACTAATTAAAATAACTTTTAAATGTGATCTTTTAGCAGTAAGTAACAGAAACTCCTTGCCAGATGCAATGGAAGCCCTGGGATAATCTCAGAGGAGCCAACACATTCAAGGCAAGCTAAACCAAGCACACTTCAACTTTTTTTTAATATTTAAAACCTTTTCAAATATATCTTTTGCCCAGGTCTGCAGGCTACCACCAAAATCACCAAATTCTTTATGTGCTATTATTGTGTACTATTGTGTGTATTGTATTGCACTACTATTGTGTTCTATTGTTTTTTCTAAAAGCATTTCATTGTACTGTTTTACACCCCCCTTACCATATAGTATGTCGTAGTACATTTGACAATAAAGTTGAATTTTAACTTGAAGTATCTGTCGCATGTTACAGGCTTGGTTGAATAGGCTACTTGAGTGCCCAAAAATCCGTTATCTTGGCTGCCCTCTCTAGTCTACTGAAAGAAACATACATATGCTACGTTTTCTAATAACAGAGTAATTAACAGATTCCAACACGTTCAGAATTCAGCTGCCCTCCTGCTCACTAGAACCCACTCCATCGATCACAAAAACCTCCACTGGCTCCCAGTATGACTTAGGATTCAGTTTAAGATTCTCCTCACCACCAACAAAGCCCTCAACAACATGGCACCCTCCTACCTCTCTGACCTCCTCCTCCAGCACACCCCTACCCGCAGTCTCTGATCAGTTGATGCAAAACTTCCTTGTCCCCATCCCTCCTGCAGCCCCCACTTAGCTTATGCCTGCTTCATGTCCCTCCACTTCCTGATTCTCACAGAGACATGGATTACACCGGAAAACACAGCTACTCCGGCAGCCCTCTTTGATGCCTACTCCTTTTCTCATTCTCCTGGAATGTCCTTCTCAGTTTCTTCCCTGAGGACGGCACATCGCTCACACTACTGGGTGACTTCAACATCCAGTCAGAGAAGTTTAACTCGTCTAGTACTTGACCTTCTCTCCTCGTTCAAACTTACCCCGTCCCACTCTCCTCCGACTCATAAGGCGGGCAATCAGCTCGACCTTGTCTTCACCAGATCCTCCCATACCTCCAACCTTACTGTTGCCCCTCTTCCAATTTCTGATCATAATTTTGTATCCTTCTCCTTTCCCCTCAAATCCACCCCCTCCCAGTCAAACTCTACCCACACACACACTATCCTCTCGTCGCAACCTGCGGATCCTCTCCCTCACCGCTCTTTCTTCCTCTGTCTTATCCTCCCTACCCTCTGTTGAATCCTTCTCCCTTCTATCCACTGTTGGAGCCTCCTCCACCCACCTGTCCACTCTTTCCTCATCCTTCGAATCTCTCGGTCCACTGACCTCAAGGCCAGCACAAACCTCTCCACACGCTCCTTGGCTGTCTGAAACCCTGCAAGCTTGTAGAATAGGGCTCCGGGCAGCTGAGTGGAAATGGAGTAACACCGGTCTCCCTGATGACCTAAAACCTTATCTCTCTCTCCTCCTCGACTACACCTCCTCTGCATCAGCAACAAGCTAAAGCTTCTTACTACCATTCCAAAACAAACATTTTCCTCATTCCTCAACCCACCTCCTGCCCCTCCTCCCTCCTCCCTGTCTGCAGATGACTTTGTCACCTAATTGAAAAGAAGATTGATGACATTAACAGCTCCTTCTCTCAACCTCTTGCTAACATTGCTACCTCTCCTCCCAAACCCACTGCGCTACACTCAGTCTCACAGTCTCGGTCACATCCAAGCGGGCAACCACCTGCCCTCTCGATCCTATCCCCTCCCCCTTTCTCCAATCCATTTCCAAAGACCTCCTTCTGTTCCTTAGCACCATAATCAATTCCTCTCTATCCACAGTATCGGTCCCAGCTGCCTTAAAGACAGCCAGAGTTAAGCCTTTTCTCAAGAAACCAACTAATAATCCCTTCTCTCCTTCTTATGTAAAACCCTTGAACGTGCTGAACGTGCGAACTAACTGTCTCACTATCTCCTCCAGAATAACCTCCTTGACCCTCACCAATTCGGCTTTAAGGCTGGGGACCCGACTGAGACTGCTCTCCTTGCTGTCACGGAGGCCCTCCACTCTTCTAGAGCTTCCTCCCTCTCCTCTGTTCTCATTCTTCTGGACCTGTCTGCTACATTTGACACAGTAAACCACCAGATCCTTCTCTCCACCCTCTCAGAATTGGGCATCTCTGGCTCTGCACTCTCCTGGTTTGCATCCTACCTGCCTGTTTGCTCTTACCAGGTGACGTGGAGAGGGTCGCTGTCCTCTTCATGCACCCTCACAACTGGGGTCCCCCAGGGCTCCATCCTAGGGTCATTGCTGTTCTCCCTTTACACCAAATCTCTTGGCTCAGTAATTTCCTCACATGGTTTCTCCTACCACTGCTATGCAAATTCCCCCCCTCTGACTCACAGGTGGCAGCACGTGTCTCTGCGTGTCTTGCAGACATTTTTGCTTGGATGTCAGCCACCACCTCAAGCTCAACCTTAACAAGACTGAGCTGCTCTTCCTTTCTGGGAAAGCCTGCCCTCACAGTGGAGAACTCAACTGTGACCTCCTCCCATACAGCCAAGAACCTTGGGGTGATCCTTGACAACCACTTATCCTGTGTGGCGAACATCACAGCGACAGCACGCTCCTGTAGATTCTTCCTCTCCAACATCAGAAGGATGTGTCTATTCCTCACGAGAGAAGCAGCACAACTCTTGGTCCAGGCATTTGTGGTCTCCCACCTTAACTACTGCAACGCACTCTTGGCCGTGGTCTCCGCCTCCACCATCAGACCTCTGCAGCTCATCCAGAATGTTGCTGCCCGTCTGTTGTTCAATCTCCCCTAATTCTCCCATGTCACCCCCCTCCCAGTAGCTCCCAGTAGCCGCTCACATCAGATTTAAGACCCTGGTGCTTGCCTACTGGGCGGCAAAGGGAACAGCCCCTCCCTACTTGCAAGCAATAATCAGCCCCCAAACTCCTGCCCGATCACTCCATTCTTCCACCTCGGCTGGCCGCCTAGCACCACCGCCTCTATAAGGATGTAGCGGTCGCACTGTTCAGTCACGGCTTTTCACTGTCCAGGCACCCCGGTGATGGAACGAGCTTTCCACTGCTGTCAGGACTGCAGAGTCACTACCCATCTTCCGCTGTAGACTGAAGACCCATCTCTTCAGGTTACATCTTGACTGTCCCTCCTAAAGAACTCTTCACCCCCCACTCCCCCCCTGTACAGTTCATCTACTGTAAATAATAATAAAAAAATAATTTAAGAAAAGTAATCCTTCCTTCTTCTAGCATTGTGACTGCCGATGGCCCCTGGTCCTAGCATAGATTTTTCTTTTGATGACTGATGTATAGATGATTCACTTACTTTAGACAAATGTACTTGTTGTAAGTTGCTTTGGATAAAGGCGTCTGCTAAATGTCAAAAATGTTAAATGTAAAATGTCATTCGTTGATATCATGACTATTTAGCACTATTTTAAAAATCAAATCTACATACTGGACCTTTAATGATTTTCAACTTATGATTGTCAAATTATGTTTTGAGCACCCTTGAAAAATGTGAACATACAAATTCAGGGGAGAGGGAATAGGGGAAAGGATTAGGGGGTGTTGCTGGATAGACCCAAGAGTCTGACAAGCACAGGTTAATGAGGAGTTGAGTGAAGCAATGAGAGAGCTTATCTTTGGAGCCGTAGATGAGGAAGGAAGGGAGTGGGGAGTGAGGGAAGGGAAGAGAGGGGGAGAAACTTGGTATCTGCTGCTGCAGGATGAAAGGCAATTCAGGACACTCCCACTCTTGTCTAGTGCTAAATCACAAACAACACACCCAAAATATGTATATATGTATGTCGGTGGGTGTGACCATGTGGACGTGTTTTTCTCCAGGTTACGCATTCCTATAATTCAAATAGTGAACAATATTTTTTCAGGGAGGAAGCATTCCTGACAGACATGGCACATAGTGCCAAAATAACCTACATAATGCACTTACAGTTTGTGCATCAACCTGAGACAAAATGTCATAAGTAATTACTCAAACTTCATAACACAAGGTTCATTTAGGTGAACACCATATTTAATTTAAGATCAATTTACCAGGGAGGGTTACCCATGTCACGGTAAAGCAGACTCTTTCGATCTTAACAATGACACTGTGAAACATCAGTATAATTAGTTTATTATTCCCAATGAATAATGAAAGGGTGGGGGCTGGGTGTTGGTGTAGCTGAGGTGGTTTGTAACCACACTCATGTGATGCGTAATCTTATCACATGCAGACATGCCAGCCCAAATGTGGACAATGTAGACATCTTCTTGTTGTAATGTTTGGGTTGGCGAGCATGTGATTTAAAGACATGCACACGGATTCAAGGTAAAACTGAAATGCTTATTTTACTGTGTTTCAAAATGTCATTAAATGTTGAAGTGCAAACTAACGCTGGAGGCGACACATTCTCTACTCCCCTTGAAAACACATACACACACACACACACACACACACACACACACACACACACACACACACACACACACCCCTGACGTTTGCAGCATGTTCAGTAGTTCTAGAAGTAAACAATATCTTGATGTTGATACCCGCCTGTAGCCATTGCCTCTCTATGAAAGAAGAAAAAGTTATTTCTTTTCCAGTTTACATTACAATTACAATTTTTACAATTACAATTACAAATTACAATTTACAATTGGCCCAGCATTCTTTGGAGAGCTCTATTTAAAGATAACTGTCAAGGTTTGTCACGCCTGAGTTTCACTAAAAAACAAATAACACTTGATTTATTGTGATGGCTACAGGTATAACAGTAGGCTACATAGGCTAACTATTATTAGCGGATGAGTATTACATACTGATCCACCGTCTACCTTACACAATGCCTACTAACCTAGCCAAAACCTTTTCAGAATTTCCTCAGGATTTCCTCAGAATTTCCCCCACTGAGCGCATATCAAATTGTTTCCCGGTACCAACCTACAAGGAATATGGAAGTGGGGAGTGAATTACATCTTTTTTTTATTTTTTATTTTTTACTGTAGACTAGTAAAATAAGCAGCCTCCTCCAAGCTATGCAAAAAGATTGCTTCGGATGACGGGCTCGTAGAAGGGTCTGGGATTCCTGCGCATCGATAACGGACCAGTCCCACTGTAAGTTCACGTCGTTTACGCTATTATGCTCAGCATGAATAACAATGTTTTTATTAATTGGATAGGCCTAAAGCTGTGATCGGTTTAACCATTAATGAAATTATCGAAATGCCTCAGAGTGATCTCTATGTTTGACATATTGGCTATTTTGATTGATGGTGGGAAAAACTAATACGACAACTCTTGTTGACTGTATATTGTTAAGAGGACGCAGGTCTAAGTGCAAGATCAATTATTTCTTCTTCAAATCGTCAGTATGTTGGCTTATTATGCAGTATTTTTTTTTATGTCAAATACAGACAAACTTTGGCAGCTTTGGCTCCGAACAAGCAGGGATGTTGAACCAGATTGAACAACTTTGAAGACCTCTTACAAATGTTACTATTTTGTTTGTCCCAGTCCAGTAGTCCTTAGTTGTGCGTGTCGTGAAATAGCTGCTGGTGTTTGATTGTCATTTGACATTAATTGTGTGCATTGAATTGGATGAATTTGTGTATCAATCCAAGTACCTGTATACTCAATTGGACAAAAGCCACAGAGTGAGCTGAATAATACATTTCTATTTCTGTTTTAAATCACTGATGACAAGTGGGTGTGAAAATTTGTAAAGAGACCCTCGTTTATAATAATATATTTTTTTAACATGATTTATAATCTCTTAAAACGTAAAATTCAACCTAAACATAGAGCCTCCTCTAGCTGGCTCCCTCTGAGGATGGTCTCCCGGCTACACTTCAACCTAAACATTCAACTCTCATTAAGACATATTCAAAAACTAGTCTACAGCTTTAACAACAGTACATTGATACATGTATTGGATTTTGGACACACAATTGTTACCTTTTACAGTGACATGCTTGAATGGATAGCTGAGTGATTCCATCCACACGACTTTGTGCATAAAACCTTTTTTTGTTTTATGGAAACAGTGTGGAGACTTGGACACAAAAAAAACGAGA
The DNA here is from genome assembly GCF_951799395.1 of Argentina silus. Lineage (NCBI taxonomy): Eukaryota > Metazoa > Chordata > Actinopteri > Argentiniformes > Argentinidae > Argentina > Argentina silus. Next base: position 22,033,224 of record NC_139664.1, read on the forward strand.
TTGGTCCAATCTTATTCGGAAAACATTTCACAGACCTTTTGTAACATTCAGAGGGTCCTCTGTGTTCCCAAATAATAATGTATGCTGGTTGAAGATGAACGGTGGCGGAGGTAGTGGAGCATCATGCCAGCTGTATGCTATTGCAGGATTTCACAGAGACTCAGAACTGTTGCAGATCATGTTACATTTTCTTCACATTATGTGATATAATTTACAATTATACAACAGTTTGATCAAACAGGCACTGAGAATGATGGAGAAGCATTCGATGCCGTGCTTTATTCCCTGATAAAGCTACAGCTATGACATGTTTTACCTCTTTACCATAATTCGTTAATGTCCCGGCGCAAAACACTCAAATGACAAATATTGAGTCATAGAAATTAAGAACTAGCCTCTGACTTGTCCCTGAAGCTGTGTGATTTAATTAAGCAATAATTCCCTGAAGGCCGTGATTTTTGGTCAATATTATCACTGGTAGGGGGAGTTATTAGGCACGACGTGCAGCGGAGTGCCAGCAAACTTCTACCAAGTGACAATATTGACCACAAATCACGGCCTTGAGGGCATTATTGCTTTTATACAACAAATACAGAAATTGTGACAAGATTTCAAGTATTTATTTTGTGATATATTGTGGTGGTTTGTGTCCTGCAGTGAGAAATAAAATTACAGCCTTTGTCAAGGGAACATGACACACAAAGCTACTGCAGTGTAGGAATATCATAATATGTGATTTATCTATGACATTAGCATTATTAAATCACGGCTTCGAACGCCTCTATAATAGTTAATGTGATTTCAGAATGAATATCTTATATTTATAAATATATAATATATTTTATACGGTCTCTGATTTTAATAGGAATCACACATTGTGTGGATCAGGTTGTCATTACAAACTGAACAAATGGAGAGGAACAAAACTGCTCTGGAATGCCAACCTGAGGCCTGAGGAGACTTACAGTACAACAAGTTTTAAATGGCTGACAGGAAAAAGCACAGTCGATGGGAAAACATAATCTCAGTCACTCTACAAAATTGATCTATAAACGATTGGCGAAAGACAATCCCTTTAAGTTTAGTGCAAATCCAGCACATGCAATGCAGTTTCCACACCATCCCTCGTTTGAAGGATAGTGGTAGCTGCATCATGTTATGGGTATGCTTGTCACCGGCAGAGAATAGGGAGTTTGTCAGGAGCAAGAGAAAATTATGAAATTTGCTGAGTTGGTAGTGACAGCCTAATGTACACAGTGTGTAATTGATTCCTATGCAAATCAGAGACCCTATAAAAACAAGTGTACAGTAAACATGTTGTCCCCCCACGAATGATGTAGCGCCCCTCTATAAAAGGAGAGTGATGGAATGAAGCCTGTGAATGAAGCAAGACATTTATTCATAACCCTTTTACTAAGACCGATATATCTGGCTTCTACTTTTTTTTTTTTTACAGAGTTCCTTTTTAGTACACAATAGCAAAAAGATGCTCTTAATGCTGATTAGGCATACGTCCATATCTCTATAATGACCTGAAATGATCTCCCTTGATAAATAGAGCAACGTTTATTTATTTATTTATTTTATGTGTACTATGCCTAATGAGAATTTCACCATGGAAATTACTGTGGCTGGCAACTCTTATGTTTTAAGAATGGTTTTCATTTCACCAAAATTTGCAGCATGAAAACCATTCTTAAAACATAAGAGTTGCCAGCCACAGTAATTTCCAGTAATGGTTTATTCCAGCCCTCCCCATCCGAGACGTACTTTATCAAAGTGGTCAATTCCGATCTCTTCACGAGAGTAAACAAACCTGCGCTGTGCAGTCCATGCTGATACGGTTGATTGGAACTACACACCCAAGCTGCTTAGCTAGTCCAAAGAGCTATGAGCTTTGCTAAATTCAGAGACTTAAGTAGGCACTCCAGTAAAAGCAAATGCCAATAAACAAGTTTATTCATTCATAAAAATCCATATATGTCTATAATTTTCTCTGGAAAACCCAATTACACACATTTTCTATAATTTCGGAATGTCAGGCCCATCGGTGCATTATCAGAGGAATATGTGCCGATACAGATATTTCTGTAAAAGGCCAATATCATCCGATAATATCGTTGCTCCGATATATCTGTCAAGCTCTAACCCAAATATAATGCTTGGATCAGTTTCATTGCCTCTTAATACATGAAGCATCTCTGAGTACACCTCTTCTTTATTCAGAGCTCTCTCCATTCTCCTCCCCTCACTCACTCTCCTCTCCACTCTCCTCTTCTCACTCGCTCTCCTCTCCACGCTTCTCTCCTCACTCCTGGATGGCAGGGATGTCCCTGCTGACTCTTCAAAACTGTATTCACCAGCCTCCTTAAGAAGAAAAACAAAGAACAAAGAAATTGACATTCTGTTGTACTATATGTAGCTCACTACCATCACTTCATCAAATCAATAAATCTGTACATTGGCTTTAAAAACACAAAAGGGTTTATATTTTACCAGACTTGATAGTTGGTTAATACTTAATCTCTCAAATGGGTATGACAGTGGTTTAAGGTTTGCATTACGGTTCATGGCTCATTGATTAGCAAAACAGGCCCTGGGTGAAACAGACTTGAACTGACTCCACAGACTTGATTCTGGAATGGTGTTATTTCTAACTCTTTGAATCCAATATGAATGTGTTTCTTTAATCATACAGAAAAAAAGCCCATTACATTAGGCATGGCTCCTTCCCAACCCCTTTTTCTTTTGGCGGGGCGTGTGGATAAGTTTTAGCTGCCAAACTCAGGCCTGATTCAAGTCAGATGATGAACTCCCATTCCTATGATGAAGTATCTCTTAATTTTCTTTGTTTCAGGGAAATATGGAGGGGACACAGAGCCTTCTGACAATCTTCATCATAGCAACATGTTTTTTCATCAGTGGTGCACAAAAAACAGGTAAGCATGAATGTTTGTCTCCAAGGCCCAGTATTTCAAAACCTTTAATATGGGTCAGAACAATCCAGAATCTGTAATCCTCTTTTTGCTATTCAGGATCACATAAAACTGTCTGATTTTGAGTAGTATAGGGGACATCAGCCAGATCGATCTGATCCTGGATAGCAAAAAAGGGGATGGACAGAATGTAAGACATATATAGGACCAGCTCCATCATTTTCAGTCGCTTGTGCCCCTAATAATAAGAGAATCCCAGCTTTCTAACCAAGCGAAATGCGTGTCTCAACTCCAAATAAAGAGCGAGAAAAAAAAGCCAGTTACAGTCAAAGTATTACTGAACACATTGTAGAAGTCCACTCCTGACGTTTACTCTATTTGAAGTATGCGACCCATTGACCCCACTAGACGCTGAGTATCTTCTCTGATGAAGTTCTGCCTGGCAATCCTGTTTTTGTGGCAAGGTGGTTTGCACCTTGCAGATTAGCCTCTGTGGTTCTGCTGGTGAAGTCTTCTGCTGGTGGTAGTCTCTGACACATTCACGCCTACCTCCTGGAGAGTGTTCCTGATCTGTGGGACAGTTGTTTTGGGGGGTTCTTAATCATGGTGAGCATTCTTCAGTCATCCACTGTGGAAGTCTTCTTTTGCCTTCTTTGGCATTTTCAGAGCTCTTTAATGATGTTCCAAACTGTTGATTTTGGTAGGTTGAAGGTTTTGGCAATGTTTCTGATAGATTTTATCTGATATTTCAGCCTCATAATGACTTCCCTGACTTTCATTGATGTCTCATTGCTTTCTTATGACTGCACAAAATGTGATGGAACACACCTGAGAAACCAGAAACACCTGTCATGCCAATTGTCCCATCACTTTTGGGTACCCTGAAATAGGGGGACTATCCATAAAAGGTTTTGTCATTTCTGAATGGTGAAACCATTATGTACACAAATCAAACAAAAGCAGAGAATCTGTACTTTAACCTCATAGTATTCATTTGTATGTTTGACATTGTTTGATTTAAAATCAATGCTTCACTGTCCCATCACTTACACAGGGCACTGCTCAGATATGAGGACAGATGTATTTTATGCTACCACCTTATGAGAAATGATGTGCACTTCACTACAACCCTTTTGAAATGCACACAAAAAATCTGTACTTTAGACAAATACATGTATCTTAAAAATATTCCACAAAATGTAGATTTAATGTCACACAAGTTTCCAATTATACATTGTTGTTATGACAACATAATTAAAACAATTTTTCCTCCTCACCAGACTGCCGCAACGCCACAGTGGCGGACATTGTGTTTCTTGTGACCGGCTCCTCCAGCATTGGGAATGAAAACTTCCAGGAGGTGCGGCAGTTTCTACGCAACTTTGTGGAGGGGCTGGATATCGGCACAGACAAGGTTCGTGTGGGCCTGGCTCAGTTGAGTGATGAGCCTCACCAGGAATTCCGATTGGCGGATCACACGAACAAAAGTGCTCTACTAGAGCAAGTGGACAATCTCCCATACCGTACAGGCGGTACAGCCATCGGCAAAGCCATCACCTTCCTCCAGATGCAGTACTTCATCAAGGAGGCCGGTAGCCGCGCCGACCAGAGAGTGCCGCAGATTGCAGTGGTGATCACTGACGGGGACTCTTCAGATGACGTGCTGGAGCCTGCCAAACTTCTGAGGAAGCAGGGGGTCATTGTGTTCGCCATTGGGGTGGGGGTGGCCAATGTGACCGAACTCCAGAGTATCGCTAACAAGCCCCATGAGCGTTTCCTGTTCAGCATTGACAACTACAAGGCCTTGCAGAGACTTTCAGAATGTCTACTGCAGACAGTGTGCGTCTCAGTGCAGGATCAGACGCTGGGTAAAGCAAACAATTGTGACAAATGTGACAAGTGACAAATGTGCTCAAACAAATGTCAGCTCTAATGAATATGTTCAAACAAGTGACGTCTCAAATGAAAAGCTGAATGAGACAATTTCTATTTTATATTACTTTCTGTTATCCTCATGCAACTACTTTGCATATCTTATTATTATTATGATTGAAGCTTGAGTTATAGGGTCGGTTTACATCCCTTATCCCTTAACTAAAAAACATTTGAAATAGAAAAACTTAATTCAATGTGCATTTTAGTCTAGGATTAGGCTTAATCTGTGTCTGGCAAACGGTTTGCTCAAAGTGAGTTGTCCATGTGAGCCCATTCCAAGCAAACTTTTGAGAGATGGACATAATTCACTGCCAAAAGGGTTAATTGACATTGATGTTATAATGTCTGAACATTGTCATTGTCTTTTTGTTTTAAATATTTTTTCAGCTCTGACGCAGAAATTTGCAGACATTTTCTTCTTGGTGGACAGCAGCATGGCACAGGCAGACTTTCAGCAGTTCAGAACCCTACTGGTCCGACTGGGAAACCAGCTCAACTTGGGCAGTGCCGCCCACCGTTTCGGTCTGGCCCAGTTTGGCAGAGACACAAAGATAGAGTTTTTACTCAATGCCTACAAAGGCAAGGAGGAGACCATGGCTGGTATCCGACGTTTGAGGCTGCGCCAGAATGGGGCTCGTAACCTAGGCGATGCCCTGGAGTATGCCCGCACCCACTTTTTTACTGCAGCATCCGGCAGCCGTGCCGAACAAGGCTTCAGGCAGTATCTGGTCGTGGTGACAGGAGGGAATTCGAACGATGCCGTAGTTAAGCCAGCACACTCAATCAAAGCTGAAGGGGTGACTGTTGTCTCCATCGGGCTGGGCTCAGCAACACTTAAGGAGCTGAAGACAGTGGCCACTGTGTCATACGGGTACCAAAGTGCAGCCATTGCTCCTCTGTTGAAGACTGTCTTTGACACTGAGGAGGAGGCAGTCTATGTGAGTGGAGGTAAGTGGTTTTCTTTTCATTATCAAGTAAATATTTCTGTGAGTCAACTGAATGTTTTTCTCTGCATGTAAAACAAATCACAACTGCTGTTGATTTGAAATACATCATCTTTCTTTTTCTCTCACAACGTAAACCTTTCAACCATATGGTATTCTTGTTCTGGGAACTCTACAAAACATCAATCATGAAAGACTGTTTACTAAAGACTCACCTCTCTATTGCAGATTGCAAATCAGCCAAACTGGCAGACATAGTATTCATTGTGGATTCTGGGAGCATCGGAGCAGCAAACTTTCAACTGATTCGTGGATTCCTCCGCAAGATTGTAGATAGCCTTGATGTGAGCTTGAAGAGGGTGAGGGTTGGTATAGTCGTGTATAGTGACATGCCGTCTGTCCAGGTCTACCTGAATGCCTTCAACGACAAGAGCGAAATCCTTCAGTTCATCAATATCCTGCCGTACCGCAGAGGTGGCACCAACACTGGTGCCGCCCTGCAGTTTGCCAGGGAGAAGGTTTTCCTCAAGGAGAAGGGCAGTCGAAAAGGTCAGGGCGTGCAGCAAGTGGCTATAGTCATCACTGATGGCAAGTCTCAGGACGATGTGAGTACCGCGGCCGCTGAGCTGCGCCGATCTGGAGTCACAGTCTACGCTGTGGGAGTCAAGAGTGCCAGTGTGAACGAGCTAAGGCAGATAGCATCTCATCCCACCCAGAAGCATGTTTTTAACGAGAACAGCTTTGCCAGGCTCAAGACCTTGGGGCAGAACCTGAAGAAGATGCTGTGCTACAACATCATCAGCTCAGCAGTGTCGGTCAATACCAGGAAATACAGTGCCAAGAAAGGTTAGAGACAAAGAGGATTTGTTCTTATTATGTGTCTGTTTTTTAAATAGGAAAGAAAAAAGCACTCAAATCGCCGATCAATGGGGTTACATGCCCTCCTCCCAAAAGCAGTGCTTGATAGGGCTCTGTAAAATGTTGCAAATTAAGAATCAATCTAAACATTCTATCATAGCGATCAAGTATATTTTGGGAAGCCCAATCAAAGGTGATATGAGATGTATCAAATTTATTTGGAAAAAATGTCATGGTTTCACAATCCTAGCTTTTCTTATCTCTCTGCCGATAGAATGAGGAAATTATGAAGGTATAGTATGTGGGGACTCAGAAAGGGATGGGCGGAAGTGCACAACTAAATACTTGTTCTGATTCGCCTATCCCTCTCTGTCACAACGCATCAAACCACAACTCATCGAAAAATACACGTTCTCCATACTCTGGTGTTCCCCTTTAACGTCTATTTCATAAAGCAGCCACACCACCCTGCATCGTCTATGATACCTTTCATCCAGCAACCACACCACCCTGCATCCCTCTGCTGGCTTGTCTGGGAAGCTAAGCAGGGTATGCCTTGGTCGATCCTTGCATGGGGGACCAAAAAAGGCTTCTGGAAGTGATGTTGGAGGACCAGTAGGTGGACTTCTCCCTCTGGTCTACCAGGGCAGTGAATGGGGCAAAGGTTGCTGTCCTTCAGATGATAAGTTAAACCAAGGTCCCATGGCACTTATTGCAAAATTAGGTGTGTTAATTAATGGCTTGGCTAAAGCCCTTGTACTATCATGGCCACCTAATAATCCCCTGTTTTCAATTCGCTCATTCCTCCCCACTCCTCTCCCCTGCTAACTATTCCCCAGGTCATTGCTGAAAATGAGAATATGTTCTCAGTCAACTTGCCTGGTGAAATAAATAAAGGAATAGAATTCTTTGAGAAAAATTCCCCAGCTACATCCTACAGCTATATACCAAAACCAAAAGTGATGAATAAATAAATAATCGATTGTGGCTCTAACTAGCATGTACCACTGAGGGACATTACAACATGCAAAGCCCAGCCTAATAGTCATGTATGGCAAAAATCAACTAAAATCAACTCAGACTTGGGTTGATTTGGCCACACCTTTGAAACTTGGTCAAGCTCACTCACATTGTTTTTCTGTTACTTAAGTTCATTAAAGGTAGTAGTGGCCATTTACTGAAATCTGAATAATACATTCCAGTTTCTCCTGTCACATAGACTACTTTCAGGATAAGGAACCATCTGAATATAGGGTGTAAAATATTAAACATATCCTTTAATGTGATTATGTTTACTCATCGTATCAGAAATGGTGAGAGGACACTGCCGTTAAACAATGCTATTTGTAGTCCGGTTCAGGAATATTGGCAAAGACAGCTCAAAATGTGGTGAAAGGAAATATATCCAATAATGTAAAGGTTTTCTCCTTTAGGTTGTGAGCTAACAGAGGAGGGTGACATATTCTTCCTGATCGACACCTCAGGGAGTATTGGATACCAAGACTTCAACGACATGAAGAAGTTCATCATGGAGTTCATCCACACATTCCACATTGGGCCGCATAACATCCGCATGGGCGTGGCAAAGTACTCAGATAACATCAGTGTGGAATTTGACCTGACAACTTACACAGACAGCAAACAGCTGGAGAAGGCCGTGGAAGGTATCATACAACCAGGAGGCGGGACGAACACTGGAGCTGCGCTGTCCTCTATCGGCCCTTACTTTGAGAGGGCAGAGGCCAGTCGCGGTGCCAAGGTACCCGAGCACCTCATTGTCATCACGGACGGGAAGTCTCATGACAAGGTGAAAGAACCGGCAAAGAAGCTGAGGGACCAGGGCATCACTATCTATGCCATTGGGGTGAAGGCTGCCAATGAGACCGAGCTGCTGGATATTGGTGGAAGCCAGGAGAAAATGTTCTTTGTCAATGACTTTGATGCCCTGAAGCACATTAAGGATGAAATCATCACAGATATGTGCTCTCCTGACGGTAACCTGGCTATGTTCCAATTTTCTACCCTTTACTAACTCACTTAAGTGCACACTCGCTCACTCCCTGTCGTGAATTTAAAAGCTTTGGATTGATGTAAAGCATGGGCGAGAGGGGTTTCCTTTTCAGATCCATTAGTATTGAACAATATCACATGGGTATAAGTTACAGACTTGTAACTCATATGGACAAATCTATATAGACTAGTCCTTATGTCTGAACAATATATTGACATTTCCAAGTAGCCTATCAAACAGCGTGGTGGATCCTTTACCATTTTGCTAATACCTATCCAATGTTTCTAAAATAGTCATGACATGTCTATGGGCTAGGGCTAGAGGTTGATTATGATTCCAATATGAGATAACTAACAACAAGAATTCCCCATTTTGTTGTCCCTTCACAGTTTGCAAGGATATTAAGGGGGACCTCCTCTTTCTGATCGACAGCTCAGGCAGCATCAACCCTGAGGACTTTCAGAAGATGAAGGACTTCATGAAATCCATTGTGGGCAAATCTGTCATTGGCCTGGATAAAGTGCACGTTGGAGTCATGCAATTCAGCACTGTCCAACGAATGGAATTCTCTCTCAACCAACTGTATGATAAACCTAGCATTGGTCAGGCTATCGACACGATGCAGCGGATAGGGGGAGGCACACACACTGGTGAAGCCATCTCCCTCATCTCGCAGTACTTTGACGCAGACAAAGGGGGGCGCACTAACATAAAGCAGTTCCTGATTGTTGTAACTGATGGCAAGGCCCAGGATGAAGTGGCGGCACCTTCCAAAGCTCTCAGGGATAAGAGTGTGTTAATCTACGCCATTGGAGTGGTTAACGCCAACACCACACAACTGCTGGAGATCAGTGGTGTACAAGAGAGGGTCTACTCCCTGACAGACTTTGACGGACTCAAGTCTTTGGAGAGCCAACTAGCATTGGCAATCTGTCAACCGGATAGAGGTGAGTGGCATGTATTACACTACCCTTATCTCTACACTAAGCTGCATCTTAGCTCATCTACAGCTCAGCATAGTTAATAGGTTAATAGGATATTTTCTGTGTTATTTTATGTTTTTGATGTATGGGCTGTAATGTTATTATGTGTGTTTTATGGATCATTGTGGAGTAGATATTAGATGACTGGTTAAAGAAGAGAACCAAAACTAGGATATATTTTCTGACACTATAACGTCCTTCTTATTACTATCTATCTATATCCCCTCACACCACACACACACACACACACACACACACACACACGCACATACACATTATTATTTAAAACTCTTAGATTCTCTTCTCTGCTCTTCCACCAGACTGTAAGAAGACGGAGGTTGCAGACATTATATTCTTGGTGGATGGCTCCGGAAGCATCACCCTGGACAAGTTCAGTAGCATGCTCTCTTTCATGGTGGCCATGGTGAACCAAACCACTGTCGGGGAGCAGAAGACTCGCTTTGGTGTCATTCTCTACTCCAATGAGGCTCAGTCCGTGTTCACCCTTAACCAATACTACTCGAAGAGAGAGGTCCACTCTGCCATACTGGCACTCAGGTCACCCCATGGCAATACTTACACAGGCCAGGCTCTGAGGTATACATTGGAATACTTTAACACGGCACATGGCGGTCGACGGGCACTCCAGGTACCTCAGGTGCTGATGGTCATCACAGATGGTGAGGCTACAGACCCTCACGATTTGGCAGCTCCATCTAAGGAGCTGCGGAATAATGGCATCAGCATCTACAGCATCGGAGTGGAGAACGCGAACCGGAATGAACTTGAGATCATGACTGGCGGGGACACGTCGAAGGTTTTCCAGGTGGATGACTTCAAGTCTCTGGAGACACTATATACAAATATTTCCAAGGTGTTCTGTGACGATATCAAACCAGGTAAAAAAAAATCTAACTGTGTAGTCTTCCCAATTCACAAATTCAAAGAAAAAAGGAGTTTGAAAACATGAAATATGTGTGTCAGTGTTACGACTCTAGATCAAAACTCTACTTCTAGGGGATGTAGAGGAGTCACAATAAAAACGAGCACACCAAACTTATTGTAGGAATTAAACAGGCCACAATCCAACTAAATTGCAAGTATTTATTTGCTCAGGGCAAATACAAACACAAGACACACCAAGGGGAAAAGGGAACTACGAGTGGTGCCAAAGCAAAGAAATCATAACCAAAAGTGATCCCCTAAACGAGTGCAATAGTAGGCTATATTATCAAGGCTATGCTATAATGCTATGCTACACTAGACTAATACATACAGAGGGAGGCACCCACTCCTAACCTGGTGAATTGTAACAGAGGTAAGCCTATATGATGGAAATGTAAACCCATGGGTCTCTTACCTATTCACCTTACCCCTATGGTGTACAAATAATAAAGAGACAAACTATGAGAAAACAAGATGAGGACTAGAAAAAAGAATAAGTAAACAATGACTTAAACAACCACTGACTACAACCTAACAAAAGAAAACACGATGCAGACTATAATACGAAGGTGATTCGAACAAACAATGGGACAGTGAGTCGACAGCTAACACATGAGTACAAAGAAATTGGTCAACTCTCAAAGGGGAGACAGACGGAGCTTTTGAAGGAAATGGACAGCCCTCTGATTGGACAAGAACAGATGAGTGGTGACGGGGACGAATGGCCAATTGCCGACGGACACTTGAATGTAGAATGATAAGATAAGGGAGAAACAGAAGGAAACACAAAACACAACAAGGACACACGCACATGCAGGAGTGGGAACGCAACAGTCAGCTGTTTGTCTTTTTGCTTGTTTTTGTCATCTCTAGCAATAACTCCTTTATAGTACCTTAAATAGTTGGTCAGTAATGGTACATCAATAACCCATTTAAAAAGCCCTGTATTACATGTATGTTAAAATGAATGGTTCTGCATGATAAGTGTCTTCTCTTTCTCTGTTCTCTCAGTCTGTGAAAAACAGCAGGCGGACCTGGTCATGCTGATCGATGGCTCAAGCAGCATCCGGCCACCTAACTTCAGCATCATGAAGACATTCATGACAGACCTTGTTGGCAGTTTCAACATCAGTGAGAAATATATGCGGGTAGGAGTTGCCCAGTTTAGCACTGATCCTCAAGAGGAATTCTTCCTGAACCAGTTTTATACAGAGGCAGAAGTAAAAGACCGTATACTAACGATGACGCAGGTTGGAGGGAACACATATATTGGAAAGGCTCTAACGTTCATCCGGGAGTACTTCAGACCAGCTAGAGGGAGCCGTATTAACGCCGGGGTCTCCCAGAACCTGGTGGTGATCACGGACGGGAAATCGAACGATGGCGTTGAGGATGCGGTGGAGGCACTCAGGGCACTGAACATTGAGGTGTTTGTCATTGGCATAGGGGATGTCCACTATCTCCAGCTTTTGCAAATTGCCGGCTCCTCAGAGAGGTTATTCACCGTGCAGAACTTTACCTCCCTGGCAAATATCAAGAAGAAGGTGTTGGCTACAATATGCACCTCCAGGCCAATACCAAACCCACCAAGTGAGCACAATTCCTCCCTCATCTCTATCTGTCTCTATCTATCTATCTATCTATCAAATTACTTTATCTCTCAGATGACATACTGTACAACTCATGTGAAGAAACATAATATACTAATGGGCTTTACACACTACAGGGCTGACCCAAAATGTACTGCGCTGGCTCGGATATTGTCCTTTCACATTGTCCTTTTCCAGCACTTTTTGAGCAACTCTGGTAGATACCCACTCAGGCCAGCCCAGTACAGCTCAACTCAGCTCAGCTTGGTTTGGCTCTGTAGTGTGAATTAGGGTTAAGCTTTGTATGAGTACATTATCTTCAATAAATGGTATGGTATTACCAGATAAATTGTATTTACTGGAGTTAAGTAGATTCATTTGAATGAGAAGTTAGAAGGAGTGTGTCTCTCCCTCAATAGGCTGCAGCATAGACATCGCCATGGGATTCGATATTTCACGCAGGCCCACGTCCCAGCTGCTGTTCGGAGGCCAGCCCAAGTTACAGGCCTATCTGCCAGAGATCATCAGATATGTGTCCACCCTGGAGGGACTGTGCTGTGTTGGGACCACCCCCGTCAAGACCAAAATTGGCTTCCGCGTGGTGGCCAGGGGCGGACGGCAATTGAAAGACATCAACTTTGAGGAGTACAACGAGGGGGTCTTGAAGAAAGTCATGTCCCTGACGACCTCAGAGGACACCTTTTTCAACCCCTCTCTCCTTAACTCCTTCAAGGACAAGTTTAAAACACAGTCAGGGGCTGGCGTGAAGGTGGGCCTTAACACATCCCTTCTTTCTGCTTATCTGACAATCAGGGGTAGAACAATACAATACAGTGAAGAACAGTACATGCTTCAATTCAGATTTAAAAGTTATAGGATTCTTGTTATAACAATGTCACAACTTGTCCTACCCAGGTGCTGGTGATTTTCTCTGACGGGCTTGATGCTGATGAGGAGAAACTGAAGCAACAGTCAGAGCTTCTCCGTCAAAATGGTAAAACAAACAAACAGGGTCAACACATGTATGTACTGCTACTACTTGACTCCTCATTAGCAGAAATAGAAAATAATATTAAGAAAAGAGAAGTGTAAAAGAATAAGTGTCTGCAATTCTGACATTTCAAAGACACACCAACATATTGTAGAATGCTTGAATGTTATCTAAGCTTGTCTTTTGTGGTCTGTCATGTCAGGCACATTTTTGTGGAATGACACTGCTGTGGATATTTTTTCTGTCCTATTTATCTCCTAGTCATATTTATTGAGAGTCAACAGAGTTAATATCCGACGATAAGAATTATCATTTTGTTACTCAGTTGGACATTTTGTGCCTTTTTTTTTGTGTCATTTTGTGAATTTCAAGTACAGTACCTGTCTATTAGGGTTGGACCGATAAAATATTATTGAATATTGTGATATTTGGAACATATGGTGATATTGTTGTCTTATCGTAAATAGTCTGTAAAAGTGCTATAAACTGCAGATATGTGCATAACTACATACAGTGGGGGAAATAATTATTTGATCCCCTGCTGATGTTGTTAGTTTGCCCGATTACAAAGAAATGAGCGGTCTATAATTTTTATGGTACTTTTAGTTTAACAAATAGAGACAGAATATCAACAAAGAAGTCCAGAAAAAACACATTATATAAAGTTATAAATTCATTTGCATTTGATCGAAGGAAATAAGTATTTGATCCCCAAGCAAAACATGACTTAGTACTTGGTGGAGAAACCCTTGCTGGCAAGCACAGAAGTCAGACGTTTCTTATAGTTGGTCACCAGGTTTGCACACATCTCAGGAGGGATTTTGGTCCACTTCTCTTTACAGATCCTTTCCAAATCCTAAAGATTTCAAGGCTTTTGCTTGGCAACTCGAAGCTTCAGCTCCCTCCACAAACTTCGATAGGATTAAGGTCTGGAGACTAGCTAGGTCACTCCATGACCTTAGTGTGCTTCTTCTTGAGCCACTCCTTTATTGCCTTGGCTGTATGTTTTGGGTCATTGTCATGCTGGAAGACCCATCCACGACCCATCCTCAGTGCTCTGGCTGAGGGAAGGAGGTTCTCGTCCAAGATCTTACGGTACATGGCCCCGTCCATTGGCCCCTCAATGCAGTGAAGTCGTCCTGTACCCTTAGCAGAGAAACAACCCCAAAGCATAATGTTTCCACCTCCGTGTTTGACGGTGGGGATGGTGTTCTTGGGATTGTAGCATTCAGCATTTCTCTCCCTCCAAACACGAAGAGTCGAATTTATGCCAAAGAGTTCAATTTTGGTCTCATCTGACCACATCACCTTCTCCCAAGCCTTCTCTGAATCATTTAGGTGTTCATTGGCAAACTTCAGATGGGCCTGTACATGTGCCTTCTTGAGCAGGGGGACCTTGCGGGCACTGCAGGATTTCAATCCGTTACGGTGTAGTGTGTTACCAATGGTTTTCTTGGTGACTGTGGTCCCAGCTGCCTTGAGATCATTACCGAGCTCCTCCCGTGTAGTTCTGGGCTGATCCCTCACCCTTCTCATGATCAGCTTTACCCCACGAGGCAAGGTCTTGCATGGAGCTCCAGGCCGAGGGCGATTGATGGTTATTTTGTATTTCTTCCATTTTCTAATAATTGCACCAACAGTTGTCTCCTTCTCACCAAGCTTCTTGCTGATGGTCTTGTAGCCCATTCCAGCCTTGTGCAGGTCTACAACTCTTACCCTGATGTCCTTTGAATGTTCTTTGGTCTTGCCCATGGTGGTGGAGAGGTTGGAATGGAAGAGATTGATTCTATTGACAGGTGTCTTTTATACCCATAACAAGCAGAGATTAGGAGTACTTTTCCTAAAGTGACAGGACTAATCTGTGTGCCTCATGGGCATATAACCGGTCTGTATGAGCCAGAATTCTTGCTGGTTTGTAGGGGATCAAATACTTATTTCCTTCGATCAAATGCAAATTAATTTATAACTTTATATAATGTGTTTTTTCTGGACTTTTTTGTTGATATTCTGTCTCTATTTGTTAAACTAAAAGTACCATAAAAATTATAGACCGCCCATTTCTTTGTAATCGGGCAAAATAACAAAATCAGCAGGGGATCAAATCATTATTTCCCCCACTGTATGTGCATAACCACATCTAACGGTGAACACGTCTCACATACTACAGTTAGGTCCGGAAATATTTGGACAGTGACACAATTTTCAATTTTGTACGCCACCACAATGGATTTGAAATGAAACAACCAAGATGCAATTGAAATGCAGACTTTCAGCTTTAATTCAAGGGATTGAACAAAAATATCGTATGAAACATTTAGGAATTGTAACCATTTTTATACACAGTCCCCTACTTTCAGGGGCTCAAATGTAATTGGATAAATTAACATAATCATAAATAAAATGTTCATTTTTAATACTTTGTCGAGAATCATTTGTAGGCAATGACTGGCTGAAGTCTGGAACCCATGGACACCAAATGCTGAGTTTGCTTAGCCAGGCCTTTAGTGTAGCTGTCTTCAGTTGTTGTTTGTTCATGGGTCTTTCTGCCTTTAGTTTTGTCTTCAGCAAGTGAAATGCATGCTTGATCGGGTTGAGATCAGGTGATTGACTAGGCTATTGCAGAATATTCCACTTCTTTGCCTTAAAAAACTCCTGGGTTGCTTTCGCAGTATATTTTGGGTCATAGTCCATCTGTACTGTGAAGTGCTGTCCAATCAACTTTGCTGAATTTGGCTGAATCTGAGCAGACAGTATATCCCTAAACACTTCAGAATTCTTCCGGCTGCTTCTGTCCTCTGTCACATCATCAATAAACACTAGTGACCCAGTGCCATTGGAAGCCATGCATGCCCATGCCATCACACTGCCTCTACCGTGTTTTACAGAAGATGAGGTATGATTCAGATCATGAGCCGTTCCAAGCCTTCTCCATACTTTTTTCTTCCCATCATTCTGGCACAGGTTGATCTTAGTTTCATCTGTCCAAAGAATGCTGTTCCAGAACTGGGCTGGCTTTTTTTAGATGTTTTTTTGGCAAAGTCTAATCTGGCCTTTGTATTCTTGAGGCTTATGAATGGTTTGCACCTTGTGGTGAACCTTCTGCATTTGCTCTTGTGAAGTCTTCTCTTTATGGTAGACTTGGATAATGACATGCCTACCTCCTGGAGAGTGTTCTTCACTTGGCTGGATGTTGTGAAGGGGTTTTTCTTTACCATGTGAAGGATCCTGCGATCATCCACCACTGTTGTGTTCCGTGGACACAGGCCTGGCCTTTTTGTGTTGCCGAGCTCACCATCTTTCCCCTTCTTTTTTTTCTCAGAATGTACTAAACTATTGATTTGATCACACCTAATATTGGAGTGGATTTTTTTTGTTTGTGCAGCCTAAGGATGGCCTTTTTCACTTGCATTGAGAGCTCCTTTGACTGCATGTTGTGAGTTCACAGCAAAAGCTTCCAAATGCAAATGCCACACTTGGAATCAACTCAGTCCTTTTACCTGCTTAATTGATAAATAAATAACAGGAGGAATAGCCCACACCTGTCCATGAAACAGCTTTTGAGTCCAATTACTGTTGGTCCCTTGAAAAAGAGGGGGCTACATATAAAAGAGTTGTAATTCCTAAACCCTTCCTCCAAGTTGGAAGCAAATATTCTCAAATTAAAGCCCATTAAGCCCATATTCATATATAACACTGTAACTTGAATATGTTTTAGTCAACAGCTAAAATAACAAAAATTGTGTCAGAGTCTAAATATATATGGACCTAACTGTATATACAAAACAAGCCTATGCGCTGAAGCTGTCATTTTTGCTCACGTTGGCATGTATCTCCACCATCAATGAAACATACTACTGCATATCGTGATCTTTTCTAAGTGAATTTGGAGAAAAAGAAAATGTGGGTATTGCCCAACCATACTGTCTATTTTCTTTACCTTACATTTCTTTTCTCAGGAGTTGAAGGCATAGTGATAACATCTAACCAAATTTAAAATAAAAGTATATTAAAGATACAGTATAATATTGGAATTTGAAAAGAGGAGATAATGAAAATATGTTGCAATGTCCAACAGGTATCCATGCCCTGCTGACAGTAGCTTTGGAGGGGGTCCAAAACGCCAACCACCTTCAGATGGTGGAGTTTGGCCGAGGATTCGGCTACAAGCAGCCTCTCAATATTGGCATGCAGAGTGTTGGCAGTACCATGCTGAAACAAATAGTATGTTTTAATGCCTTTGTCACCACCATATAGTACAAACCTCCTGATGTCCTCTCTCACCTACCTGTCTATGCTGTTACTGTTATTGTTTCAGATGTCATTCAGATTCCTAATATTTAGGTGCTGTTGTTTACTGCAAATGTAGGCTCAAGCCAGAATTGTATGGTCCAAATGGTTTCATGATTGTGAAAGTAGGCTATCCACATTGCACAAAATAATTTTTGTATCATAATTCACAAATTTGCATTTGTACTGACAAAAGTTGCAATCGTGAATGCCAATCCTGCAAATGGAAACTGTATGAAATTAAATGCATATGCAGTGCACTCCAAGGAAGAATACTGTGATACTGAGAATTCATTCCCCCCATTGCTTGACTTTCATACATGTTCATTCCATGTCCACCTTTTACAATGCCCAAGAGCACATAGAACCATTCTAGTTAATACCATAGTTCCTAATGGACTAATCCACAGCCTTAGGGATGGAAAAATGGTTCCAATAGAAAAGGAGTTTTATGGATGTTGATGATGTCAGGGTGTCAAGTCTGATAGCCCTCAAGCCTCTATGAAACGTTGTTCTTGTCAAGGCTTGTCAAGGCTTGTCTAGCTTAAAGTTATACAACTACAATTCAAGGGTGGTAGGAGATTGGATATCAGGTGCCATGCGATGGACTCGTCATGTGCCTGTTGTGTACTTAGCAAGATGAGACAAGCAAAACAGAGTGGAAATATGAACTACTGTTTTTAGATTGGCGCCTGTGATAAGTGTCTACCATAATGCCAACAAATGATTTTCATAGTGTATTCCCTCATTCTCCTTTTCTCTCCTTGTTCTCTCTTTCCCACCCTTTCTGTCATTTTGATCTCTCTTTCTCTCTGTCCCACCCTTCTCTTTGTCCTTTCCCCCACTGTCTTACCCCCTCCCCCTCTCTCTCTCTCTCTGTAGGACACCGTGGCTGAGAGGGAGTGTTGTGGGGTGATGTGTAAGTGCTCTGGAAATGAGGGGATCCGTGGCTTCCGGGGCCCTTTAGGGTCAATGGTGAGAGGCCCCATTGCAGAGAAAGCATGGGGATTGGGTTAGTGTGCTGACTGTGCCTTTCCTGTCTGTGAAAACATGAAATGTGGAGACAAACAGAAACATTGTATTTTACATATGAATGTAAATTATAGTAGTAAACTAATTGACTTTTTGACAACATCATGTGTAAGCAAAGTGTGATTGTGTCTAATACACCCAATGCTGTTAATGGTAATGTACCTCAAATTCTGCAGGTTCCATGTTCTTTGATAAATGCTGGTTGAGACTGTAACAGAACAGACATATGACACATGACACAGTTGCATTCCAAAATAAAGACTGTGGATATTGTAAAGAATAAGTGGCTGGTATGTAAATATAAGGTACAAAAAAACAACTCCCTGTTCCTTTTCAGTTCCCTCATCTGCTTTTTATCTCTCTCTCTAAACAGGGTCTCCCCGGACAGAAGGGTCTCCCCGGCTTCCCTGGAGAGGAGGGAGGAATCGTAAGTGTTTGTGTTTATCGGATGTGATGGGGCTCATGTTTTGTGACTGATTGATTGAACCTCATCCACCATTCACACCACACTATGCTTTAAGATGTCTGAGACCCGGATGATAATGATGATGATGATGATGATGATGATGAACCTTTGACCTGTAAGACCCTCAATATCTCTTGGTGCTTTATTCCAGGGTGAGAGAGGGCCACCAGGTCCATCTGGACCCCAGGGTTTACAGGGCTGTGCTGGGAGAAGAGGCCTCAAGGTGAGCCTCCCTCCTGTCCGCTTTTTCATCACAGAATCAGTTACAGTTTCATTCATCTGAGACAATTCAATCTCACTGGACCTCTTACTCTGCTTTTGTGTTACAGGGTTCAAGAGGCTACAGGGGGAACAGGGTAAGTGAATGTGGCTTTGGAATTTGAATAACAGAGTGAATGTTCAGTATGAAAGTATACCTGGTCATTTGTTATTCTCTTCAGATGTAAAATAATGTTTTGGTCTTTGTTGTATGTATGGACGTGTTGTGCTGTCATTGTGTAAACATGTTCTAAATCAGTGTACACATGACCTTTGAAGGGCGACGATGGAGACCACGGGCTTGATGGGGTGAACGGTGAACAGGTAACCTCAGCCATTTTGTCGCTCTGAGATTGGACCACATCGACACCTACTATAAAAAATTAAAATCCCTCATATGATTGGATCTGCGTCTCATTTCGAAATCTGTTGTGTAATTGCTTGTTAAGTACATGCAGACAGATTGGTTAATTGAATGATTGGTTGATTGATTGTTCATTGATTGATTAGTTAGTTTTGAATTATTGATCTTTTTCCTCACTGCATGTCTGCAGGGTGTTACAGGATTGGCCGGAGCTGCAGGAGACAGAGGAAACCCAGGCGGCCCAGTAAAGATATCTTCTTTCATTCATACTCTTATTCCCTTCTGCTCTCATATTAGATATATTTTTGACTGATATTTCATATTTCACATCAGCAAAACTAACTATAAGAAAATAATTTATATTTTAGATTATTATATGGTCTTCATATTTGATCTAAATATGCCTGAAATGTTCTTATGATTTACCGATGCTTTGCCCAATGCCTCATTCCCTTATATTCAACAGTACTTACTGTAACCTCATTTCTACATGTAAGCACTAAGATAATATATTTATCTCTGATGTTCTTATGGCCTACCATGCATGTGAATCATTGCCTTTCACCTTTTTAGTTTTTACCTCTAATCTAAATCTTTCTTGTCGGGGTTTCTCTTGCAGGGCAACAGGGGCATTAGGGGAGAGCAAGGAGTGAAAGGACAACGTGGACTAAGAGGTGACCCTGTAAGTTACAAAGAAAAGTAATCTAAAACTGATGTACAGGCTCCATTGACTGTGCAAAGAAAACTGGAATGAATGCGTAGGCATTAGCTTTGTGGGCTAAGGTGGTCTTATGGCACAGCGTACCTTGGTCTGAATCCCGTCAGTTACAGTACCTTAAGTAACATTTCATTTTTTCCTTGGTGTTCAAGTTCGCCCTCGCAAAAGGTTTACTGTACCTGGTTAAATAAAGGTTCAATACAATTATTATTATTATTATTATTATTATTATTATTATTATTATTATTATTATTATATTGATCTAGGTCTCACACCTAACCAAAATTATTCCTTAAGATCTAAGAATGTTTTCCTATGTGCTGGTTGAATTATATATCTGATATCACTTGTCTCAATGTATTTCTCGGGTGAGGAAAAAATACTTTTGTCATCACTGATTCACTGCAGTAGAAAAAGGAGAGTTGATGCAGAGATACTGTTGGAGAGTTAAATACATTATCTTGTATGAATACATTGATTACATGATCTTGTTACATAAGTCTGTTGAATACATGATCTTGTTTTCAATCATATTTGATTAGTTTTCACAAGCTTACATGGTTTGAAAGAGGTAGGCAGAGGTTAGTTAAGTATGACAACCTTATGGCTTGCTTACTGTTCATTCTGCTGCACGTGAGCTTCCCCTAGTGTTATCATTGAAGCAGCTCAGTAAACTGATAGGTGGATGTCAAGTGTGTAAAACAGTGGTTGATATCACAACGTTGTTATCAGTAAACTATGATAGGTGGATGTCAGGTGTTTAAAACAGAGGTTGATCACAATGTTGTTTACATTAATAATTGTCACAATTATCCAATTTACTATGGTAGGTTTCAGTAAAGGAACACCCTTAGTGTCTCATCCATAAACATTTAGAAATACAATGCAATTTATGGCAAGGTGTTTTCTTTAGTTGAACTGCTGTCTTTCTGTTGTTCTTTTAGGGAGACTCTGGAGTGGACAGCACAGTTCAGGGGCCGAAAGGCAAAAGTGGAAACCGAGGGTTACCGGTATGTAACATGGTTGGCTACAGTCCAGTCACTGGAATGTGCTGATCTTAGAACAGTTTGCTTTACACCCTCCAGCGAATAGAGTATAAGCTTATTCCAGATATGTGGTCAGGTGGACCTTGTTAACCTGCCTGTTAACCAATAATGCACCTAATCAAGATACGACCGCTCATACTCATCATATGTTCTATTGTTTCCTGCATCTAGTGTCTAGTAATTGAACTTGCTGTAATTTTACATTTTACATTTTAATAATTTAGCAGACACTCTTATCCAGAGCGACTTATAATAATGTAACGACCCTGTGTAGGCCCGTTAGCAGCTCCGCCAAGTGAGTTAACTCTCTTGGTGTTGTGGCTAGCGCGGCCGGTTTGTAAGCGGAAGGTTGCGAGTTCGATACCCGCTTAAGGCAAGCTGCTCTGCCCCGCCGTTCGCTACATTGGTGTCAGAAGTGGGATGGCGCCCGTGAGGCCATCGGAGAGGCGTGTCCACGTGAGAGACTTGTATAGTGAAGCGTGATGGCACGCTCTCCCGAACGGAGGGGATAGTGTAACGACCCTGTGTAGGCCCGTTAGCAGCTCCGCCAAGTGAGTTAACTCTCTTGGTGTTGTGGCTAGCGCGGCCGGTTTGTAAGCGGAAGGTTGCGAGTTCGATACCCGCTTAAGGCAAGCTGCTCTGCCCCGCCGTTCGCTACAATAAGTATTTTTTTTAGAGTAAATAACTCAACTATACATTTATAGGGCTTTATTTCTTGAGGAGGCTCAAATCCTTTGGCGTGTGCAGGACTCTGCTGAACATGTTCTACTAGTCGGTGGTGGCCAGCGCAGTGCTGTACACGGTGGTATGCTGGGGGGGCAGCATCAAGGAAGGTGACACCAAGAGGCTGAACAAACTTATTAGGAAGGCTAGTTCTGTCCTTGGTGTCACCCTGGACACTATGGAGTAGGTGGCCAATAGGAGGATGAGGACCAAACTCCTGGCCATCATGGACAATCCCTCCCATCCCCTACATGACACTGTGGCAGAGCAGAGAAGCTCCTTTCACAACAGACTACTACAACCATGTTGCACTAAGGAGCGCTATAGGAGATCTTTTCTGCCTAATAAGACTGTACAACTCCTCCTCCGGCTGGCTCAATCGGAGTGATCAGAGTCAGGCTGGGGGATGTTAAATCATACTGACTGTTCTTACTGTATATAATGTTTCAGATGTCTATTTTATTCAATTATTCTATTGTCACGTTATTTTGTTGTTGTTTGTGAAGTGAGCTGCTGGAACACCTTAATATCCCCTCGGGGATCAATAAACTATCTATCTATCTATCTATCTACATCACAGTCATCACAAGTACAACATAACAATAAGTGGCAAAAGCAGTCACAATGCTAGAGAAATGGAAGAAACTATTTGTTAGTCTTTTATTTACTTCCAACTGATAAAGCAACTGCAAAATGTTTAGAAATATTAAAATAATGATGCATACCCCTACATACAGGACAGAAAAAAGGGGCTATTTTGATGTGATAATGTATTTGTTTCATTCATTGGTGACCCGGTATGCAGATATCACTGAATGGGGCTTACAGTGTGAATACAGAGATGTGATGATACATCTTCTGATGCAAATCCAGGGCACATCATCAGTGATGTATCCTGAGATCATTGGGTGTTTCGGGTCTCTCAAACATCAGACACCCTCCCTCAGGTGACCCAGCTGAGGTTGATTAAGCCTCAGCTTGTGCCCTGGCAGCTCATCCACGGATCCGCTGTCTTTATCCAGAGCCACCTAGAGGCTTTCTCTGCCACCTCTGTGCTGTTAAAGATGGCTCTCCTCCTCCTTTCACCTGTGATGCCAAGTGAAAAATACACAAGCTACCAAGAGCACACTGGCTTTAAACATGATTAAACTATCTTACTTAGACTGGAGATCAGGCTTCACCACTCACTCAATCCCAAATGTCATAATATTCTTGAAGTTGTAATCAATCTTGATTATTTCCATTTTGTTATGCAAAATGTAACCTGTCAAAAAAGGCCTATATAGCATTTTGGAATGAAACACTTTTAATTTCTCTCACACTTTCTCTCTCATCGTTCCGTCCATTCCCACAGGGAGAGGCAGGAGCGGATGGACTTCAGGCAGAGAGCGGAGTCAATGGACACAGAGTAAGAGAGTTTTCATTTCATCATCTTACAGGCTTGGATCGCAACTAACTGCTATTGTTGCATTCTCTTTTGATACCACTGATTATACCATTAATATTATTATTATATTATTAATATTATACCATATTTTGGTCAATTGTAAACAGTGATGATAACGTTCCAACTGCTGCTTCTGTAGGGTCCTCCAGGAAGAAGAGGTCTACCTGGTCTCGAGGTACAGTGACATCAGTGAGACGGCTACTTCATGTATTATCGATTTCCCCCTTTTGGACACTTTGTGTGTGTGTGTGTGTGTGTGTGTGTGTGTGTGTGTGTGTGTGTGTGTGTGTGTTCTGTACATGTGTTTGCCACCAGGGATCTAGTGGAGATCCAGGCACTGTAGGACTTCCAGGGAACCCTGGCCCTTCTGGACCACAGGTAATTGTCAAGGACAGAATATTGTTCCAGAAATACACACTGTTTGATGTCAAAAAGCATCACTCTGCTTGCTGACTTTTCATTTTCCCATTCATCCTCTCGGCTGTTATGAATACATGCGTTGAGTCACACATTTCTGTCAAGTCTTAAATATGTTCCATGGTTTGTCAACCGTCACCAGGTAACTTAACTGAGCTGTGAGTGTGGTGACTCTCTCAGGGTCTGAGAGCATTATAAAACATATGAACATGTGTTTCTAAAGGGGGGGCAAGGAGTGAGAGGCCAGCCTGGACCCAGGGGTGTGATGGGCCTACCTGGACCTCAGGTGAGTTCATGTACCACTCACCCTCTATCCCATCCAACTATCGCAGTTGGTCACAGTAGCACTTTCAAATTGATCTGCCACCTTTGACATCACTCGTAGGCCTTATATTGTACAGTATACAGTAGTAGAATAATGTAGTGTAATGTGTTCTTTATCAAGCAACTGGGTAACAAGCAGGAGCAGTTATGGAGTACTTATTGTTTGCTGCGCTGGCTTCTTCTGTGAAAGCATAATTAAAGTGGTGGGTTCTACATCCATTATAAGTCCATTATATATGTTTTTCCCATCACGGTTGCCCTGGAATACTGCCTTTGTGATGTAATATGTTGTCATTTGATTGTACAGGAGTTGCTGTACAGCAGTTTATTCCAGTTGCAAATTGTATTATGAATGGATATTATCTAAATACAACATAGGGGTCTAACCTCCATTGAAATGACTTGATTAGAATGTTGATTTTAGCAGGGCCGGGAGTTGTTCCTGACTATGTGACCTGGGCAGATCATGTGGTCACGAAAAACTCTTGGCCTTGATTAATTTGTAAGTATAATTATGCCATATGAATGACTGTTCCAGGGCCAACCTGGAACAGTGGGACCCAAGGGATCCATTGGAACTCATGGGCTCAACGGACAGAAGGTGTGTGACTCCACCTACTGTGTCCTCTTTACACTGTTCCCCAGCTGCTCATGTCCTTTGTTCACACATGAAGGGCTCCAATTTGCTTGAGCAAATAGTGCCGAGCAGAGCAAAAAATACCTAACAATATGATTTTTATCATACCTTGTCTTTAACAATGTTTTTGTGAAAACAGTGATTATTCTACCAGAGGTTTAGTAACCAGTCTAAAAATGCATTGCACATCATGCACATCATGCAGTATTTGAAATTCCACTTGGATTGGTCTCATTGTGTCGATTAGAAATATGTGGCCGACTGCCATAATAATGGCCGACTGCTCATGCAAATTGGAGCCTACAATACAATATAACACAACAGGCCTACTATACAATACAATACAATACAATATAATACAATACAATACAATACAATACAATACAATACAATACAACAGGCCTACTATACAATACAACATGTAATATATACAATATCCTCCTTGGAAGCTCTTTGGAAATAGGAAACTCTGAAACTTCCGACGTGAAAACGATAAAATACGATACAATACAATGCCATATTTATTAATTTACTTTTGCATTTATTCAAGACTGTAGAAGGTGTAGCAGTGCAACTTACAACAACGTACAGTAAAGACTATGAAATAGATTTCCAGATAGCAACATGAAAAATAGCTTTAAATGTTTTATAGTCATTACTCAGTATTTTACAATACCATACTGCGTTCTATCAGGGTCAACCTGGGGATCCGGGGGTGAAAGGAGCCAGTGGACCACTTGGGCCTAGAGGGATGCAGGTAAAGTAGAGCTGTGTTTTTACACATTCCTTTTGCACTCAGTGATAGTTTGTAAGGGAACACTGTATTTACAGATGTGGTCAGAAGTTTACATACACTTGTAAAGAACATGTATGTCATGGCAGTCTTGAGTTTCCAATCATTTCTACAACTCTTATTTTTCTGTGATGGATTGATTGGAGCACATACTTCTTTGTCACAAAAAACATTCATGAAGTTTGGTTCTTTTATGAATTTATTATGGGTCTTCTGAAAATGTGACAAAATCTGCTGGGTCAAAAATATACATACAGCACCTTGAATTATCAATTTTGGTGATGTAGAAAGTTGTGTCAATCAAATTTGCTTTGTGGCATGGCCTCTTAACTTCTTATGACTGATTATGATTGACTACAGCTGGTGACTTATTTCAGCCCATTTAAATAGGGCACGTTTGATATACTCAGCCAAAAACACGACAATGGGAAAGTCTAAGGAGCTCAGCACGGGTCTGAAAAAGTGCATCATTGACTTGAACAAGTCAGGAATTCACTAAGAGCCATTTCAAAGCAGCTACAGGTCCCAAGATCAACTGTGCAAACAATTGTTTGTAAGTATAAAATGCATGGCACAGTTGTGTCACTGCCACGATCAGGCTGAGAGAAAATTGGTCAGGATGGTCAAGAGTCAACCAAGAACCACCAAAAAGCAGGTCTGCCATGAATTAGAAGCTGCTGGAACACAGGTGTCAGTGTCCACAGTCAAGCATGTTTTACATCGCCATGGGCTGATAGGCTGCCGTGCAAGAAGGAAGCCATTGCTCCAGAAGCGGCACCTTAAGGCTCGACTGAAGTTTGCTGCTGATCACATGGACAAAGAAAAGGTCTTCTGGAGGAAAGTTCTGTGGTCAGATGAAACAAAAATTTAGCTATTTAGCCACAATGACCAGAAATATGTTTGGAGGAGAGAAGGTGAGGCCTTTCACCCCAAGAACACCATACCTACCGTCAAGCATGGTGGTGGTAGTATTATGCTCTGGGCCTGTTTTGCTGCCAGTGGAACTGGTGCTTTACAGAAAGTAAATGGAATAATGAAGAAGGAGGATTACCTCCTTCAGGAAAACCTAAAATGATCAGTCAGAAGGTTGGGTCTTGGACGTAGTTGGGTGTTCCAATAGGACAATGACCCCAAACACACATCAAACGTGGTAAAGGAATGGCTAAATCAGGTTAGAATTAAGGTCTTAGAATGGCCTTCACAAAGTCCTGACTTAAACCCCATCGACAACATGTGGAGTGTGCTGAAGAAACAAGTCAGTTTCAGAAAGCCAACGAATTTAGTTGAACTGCACCGATTCTGTCAAGAGGAGTGGTCAAAGATTCAGCCAGATTCTTGCCAGAAGCTTGTGGATGGCAACCAAAAGCGTCTAACTGAGGTGAAAATGGCCAAGGGACATTTAACCAAATATTAGCATTGCTGTATGTTTATTTTTGACCCAGCAGATTTTGTCACATTTTCAGAAGACCCATAATAAAGACATACATGTTCTTTACAAGTGTATGTAAACTTCTGGCCACAACTGTATGTGTGTGTGCATGCGTGTGTGTGAAGTGATAAAAGACGATTGCTTGATTGCAGGGTCTTGATGGCAGAGACGGCTACGGAGATCCTGGACCCAAGGGAATTAAGGTGAGCAACTAACTCTACTCAAATAGATAAGGTTGTCTGCAGATAATTCAAAGACTGATAAAATTACTGACTGACTTATAAATGGATGAATCCTACCTTACTT
This sequence comes from Argentina silus, assembly GCF_951799395.1. Classification (NCBI taxonomy): domain Eukaryota; kingdom Metazoa; phylum Chordata; class Actinopteri; order Argentiniformes; family Argentinidae; genus Argentina; species Argentina silus. Next base: position 22,060,663 of record NC_139664.1, read on the forward strand.
GATATACGATTTAAACCTTTGTATAAATTATGTTTATCCAAATCAAATGATTGTCATGGTGTTATACAGAGACATTTTGATTGCAAGTCATTTATTGTGAATTGTTTTCTTGAAAGGGAGAACTGGGTTTCCCTGGCTACCCTGGAATACCGGTATGTTATTGATTATTAGCATCAGAATTCTTTTATTGGCCAAGTATATTTGCACAAACAGGAAATTGACTTGGTGAGGTTGGTGCATGGACATAAAAAACAAATAGCAAAAAGTGACAAGAAATTTACAAAATAGCTAAATATTAACAAAATAGCAATAACAAATTTACAAATTTACAAAAAAGAGCAGCAGAACAATACATCTTGTAGGCTGTGTGAGACTAAGTGGCAATGAGGCTAGAGGCTGTGAAATGGTTATGGGGCATGTACACTATAAATTAGAATAATTTGAAATAATTATAAATTACACTGTCAGTGCATCATGTGTGTGACAGGGTGGGGGGGGAAGTCCCAGAGGCAGGGGGCTTGTTTGTGAGCCCCACTGCCATGGGGAAAAAACTGTTCAGGTGGTGCAAGGTTTTAGTCTGGATTGACCGGAACCTTTTGCCGGATGGAAGTCTCTGGAAGAGGTTGTGACCAGGATGGGAAGGATCTGCGATGATCTTTCCTGCTCCCTTACTGGTCTTGGAGTGGAACAGGTCCAGGAGAGATGGCAGGTTGCAGCCAATGACCTTCTCGGCTGACCGAATGATCCGCTGCAGTTTGCCTTTGTCCTTGGCAGTGGAGGCAGCAAACCAGACAGTGATTGATGAGCTGAGGATGGACTCAATGATGGCCGTGTAGAACTCGACCATCACTTTCTGCGGCATGTTGAATTTCTTCAGCTGCCGCAGGAAGAACATCCTCTGCTAGGCCTTCTTGATGGTGGAGGTGATGTTCTCCGCCCACCTGAGGTCGTTTGAAATTATTGTCCCCAGGAATCTGAATGACTCCACAGTGTTAACTTTGGAGTCACACATGATGAGGGGGGCGGTTGGGGCTGGGCTTCTTCTGAAGTCTACTACCATCTCTACAGTTTTAGGGCATTCAGCTCCAAGTGGTTCTGGCTGCACCAGGAAGCCAGGCTGTCAACTTTCTCTCTGTAGGCGGCCTCATCACCATTGGAGATTAATCCAATGAGGGTTGTGTCATCCGCGAACTTCAGGAGTTTGACAGAAGAGTGGCTAGAGGTGCAGCTGTTGGTGTAGAGGGATAAGAGTAGAGGAGAGAGCACACAGCCTTGTGGGGCTCCAGTGCTGATGGTCCCGGGGCTCTGAGACAAGCTTGCCCAGCCATACCTGCTGCTTCCTGTCTGTCAGGAAGTCAGTGATCCACCTGCAGGTGGGCTCAGGCACACTCAGCTGGGATAGCTGGGGCGATAATGTTGAATGCAGAGCTGAAGTCCACAAACAGGATCCTGGCGTAGGTGCCGGGGGAGTCTAGATGCTGGAGGATGCTACAGGATGATACAGACCTGTTGGCGCTATAGGCAAACTGCAGTGGGTCAAGGAGGGGGTTGGTGATGGCCTTGAGGTGGGTGAGCACTAGGCGCTCAAAGGTCTTCATTACCACAGAGGTCAGGGCGACTGGTCTGTAGTCATTAAGGCCTGTGATCTTCTGCTTTTTGGGAATGGGGATGATGGTGGATGTTTTGAAGCAGGCAGGTACCATGCATTCAACCAGTGAAGTGTTAAAGATGTCCATAAACACTGGAGACAGCTGGTCTGCACAGTGCTTCAGTGTGGAGGGGGAGACAGCGTCTGGTCCAGCTGCCTTGCGGGGGCTCTGTTTCTTTAACAGTTTGTTGACGTCTCTCTCCTGGATGGAGAGAGGTGCGATGGGGGGGAGGGGGCTGTCTGGGTCCATTGTGTGTGTGTGGGGGGGGGGGGGGTAGTGCCTCTGTCCAGGCTGGGAAGAAGAGGTGTGATAGCTGTGGGGGGGGGGTTGGTTGTGTGGGTCAGAGTCAGGACTGCTCCATTGTCTGTCAAATCTACAGTAGAACTCATTCAGGTCGTTTGCAAGTCTGAGGTCATCCATAGAGTGGGGGATTTGTTTTTGCAGTCTGTGATCACTCGAAGGGCTTTCCAGACTGACGAGGAGTCGTTGGCTGCAAATTGTTGTTCTAGCTTCTTTGAGTATTGTCATCTGGCCTCCTTAATCTCCTTGCCAAACGAGTATTTAGCCAGTCTAAACCTTTCCTTGTCTCCACTCGTGAAAGCCCTCGCCTTCTCCAAACGAAGATGTTTGAGTCTTGGAAATTGGTTGTCGAGGATTTGTGGCCAAGACAACCTATGCACTGCTAACGGAGCTGGGTATTCGCGGACGAGAATTGAAACTGGCGATAAAGAATATGTCGGTAGCAGCGGAGAGCGCTAGCCAGTGGCTGTGGCTGAGGCGGAAGATCAGTAGCTGGGGTTCCCGTTAAAGGTAAGATGCAACAGCGACTTGACTAGAGCATGAGGTAGCATAGCTTGGCATTGTTTGGCTATATTAATGAGAAGGCATCGTGTCATATTGTGGTGGTGAGGGGTTTTGTACTGCCATTGTTTGGCTATATTTATGAGAGGATATCGTGTCATAGTGTGGTGGGGGGGGTTAGTACTGCTAGCCAGTGTAGGCTAGCCATGAAGTTGCACGGACACAAACATTCCCCCACAACATAAATAAAGGGCACACTCACCCCTCCTTTCCCTAATCCGGGACCGTATCCACCCGGGGGCTTCCCCACCTCTAACCCTTCCCTCTACCCTAAATTAGGGTTTGAATCCCTGCATCTACACTTACATAAAGACATAAACATAAACACATGCACACACTATTTAGGCCCCCACATACACCGTTCCCTTACCTTACAGAAAACATTTACCCTAGATAGGGCATCACACACACACACTGATGGGGTGGGTAGGCTGATAGGTTGGTTGTAGGGTTTAAGTTAAAGATAGTATTGAGGTAGTGGTGTTGAGGGGGGTGTTTCCAGGACGCTGGACTACACAGTTAAGCCTTCTCGAGGTGTCGTGGGCCTAACTTAACGAAACACCGGTGACAGAAGGTGCCCACTTGATAACCCCAATGACATGCTGCTTACCTCAGTTGGCTAGAGTAGGTAACCGGTGAATGGTACCACCTGAGGAATGACTCCGTAGACCTATGACGGCGTAGCCTGATGTTTGCTATGGTGTTGCATCGAATGGTGGATATATCACTCGCTTTGTTGGTTTGATTTGGCCTTCTACATCTGTTTTACCTTGGATCATGGCACAAGGGATTATAACATCTTGTCCTGTGTATTAATAAATGCTAAAGCTAGCTTAGGCTAGTGACTGTTGTGAATAGAGCAGCTGACAACTAGGGAAAGACCTTGTGACAGAATGGAAAGACAGCTGACAGGAGGAAATAGACCCCACCGGGGCGGCATTGGGTTAGCAACTCAATGCTGCAGTAACCAAGGTTGTATAAACCTAGTGGTTACACCCTACCTAGCTACAGAAACGACTTTGAGAAAAACACCCCTAGAGTCTGCGAGAGCGGGGGCGGAAGATGACTCATCTATGGCTAACATGGTTATTGACTCTGGAACGGACCTGACTACGAGTAGGGAAAACATGGCTGTGGAAGGCACTAGATCAGAGATGGGTGGGAAGAAGCTCCAAACTTGTTCATGCGGCTGGCAAAAGGTAACAACTTTGAAGGGTCTTAGAATCCATCAAGGGAGGAGGAAGTGCTTGGTAGAGGGAACACAGGGATCCCGCATTGACAATTATTTCCTCAGAAGTATGTCAAGTCAGTCGGTTGAAGTCCAGCGGCAGGAAGTAAACCACAGTTCGCAGGACATCAGCACCCCTGAAGTAGGTCCTAGCACTGAAGAAGACAGAGAGACCAGCCAGCCCAAAAGGGAAAAGATTAGTGCCCAGAAGCCGAGAGTTAAATGGCCAGGGGCTTCAGAAAACAGGGTATGGGAAGGTATCAACAGTGACTTGAGTAGGATTTTAGACAAGTTGAAAGGTACTGCCGAGAGTAAACTGGAGAAAATGGGCGATATTATCTATGATTATGGAGCAGAAAGATTTGGCGTGTCCGAGAAAAAGAAGAAGACAGGTACTGAGGTAATTAAATCTAGGCGCCAACAGGAAATGGATAGACTTATCAGGGAGAGAAGACAGCTCAGGAAACAGTGGAGGAAAGCTACAGAGGCTGAGAAGGAAGGGTTAAATAGGCTGCAGGTAGATGTGAAGGAGAGACTGGCAGTGTTAAGAAGAGCAGAGAGCATTAGGAAAAACAGGAAAAAGAGAGAGCGAGCTAGAACAGCATTTTACAAAGATCCATTTAGATTTGTGAAATCGTTATTTAGTAAGGGGAAAAATGGTAGCCTTAGGGCTCCAAAACAGGAGCTTGAGGGACATCTGGAGGAAGTGCATAGAGACAGAGAAAGGTCTAGACAGCTACCCCTCCCCCCTGACATTCCACCTATTGGAGAGATAACCAGTCAGTGTGACGATAGCCCACCTAGGTGGAAAGAGGTACAAGAGATAGTAAGGCGGGCTAGGGCGTCTTCAGCCCCAGGGCCCAATGGAGTCCCTTACAGGCTGTACAAGAGTGCGCCAGATGTGCTGAGGTTCTTATGGACATTGATGAAGGTAGTCTGGAAGAAACAGGTTATTCCTAGGGCATGGCGTAGAGCAGGGGGAATTTTTATTCCCAAAGAAAGAGACTCTGTAGACATTAGTCAGTTTAGGCCTATAAGCCTTCTTAATGTGGAAGGGAAGGTTTTCTTTAGTGTGGTGGCACAGAGGTTGTCTAGTTACTTAGTAAAGAATAGCTTAATTGACACTACGGTGCAAAAGGCTGGAATTCCAGGCTTCTCCGGGTGCTTGGAACACACCAGCATGATTTGGAATCAAATTCAGACAGCTAGACATGAGAAGAAAGACCTTCATGTGGTATTTTTGGATCTGGCGAATGCTTTTGGGTCAGTACCGCATAGTCTGTTATGGGAGGCGTTTGACTTTTTTAAAGTGCCAGACAGTATAAAGAGGTTAGTTAAAGCTTACTTTTGTGACATTCAACTCTGTTTTACTACAGCAGAGTACACTACAGCTTGGCAACAGCTAGAGATAGGCATTATGGCAGGCTGTACAATTTCCCCTTTGGCCTTTACCATGGCAATGGAAGTCATAATCAGAGCCTCGAAATGGGTAGTGGGTGGGGAAAGGTTGCAGGGAGGGCTGCGCCTCCCACCAATCAGGGCTTACATGGATGACATGACAACTATGACATCAACAGCCCCTTGTACTAGGAGGCTACTGGATAAACTAAATAGCAACCTAGAATGGGCTAGGATGAAAGTGAAGCCAAGCAAGTCTAGGAGTATCTCCATTGTCAAAGGGAAGATAGCTGATAAAAAGTTTTTCATTGGTGGGGAAGTGGTTCCAACAGTGTTAGAGAAACCGGTTAAAAGCTTAGGAAGATGGTATGACGCAAGCCTCAATGACAAGAGTCAATGTGAGGAGTTGAGGCAGGAGATGATTCAAGGCATCAAAGGTATAGATAAGTCAGGGCTCCCAGGCAAGCTAAAGTTGTGGTGCCTACAGTTTGGATTGTTGCCTCGGCTGATGTGGCCACTGACAGTTTACGAGGTTCCCATATCGAAGGTTGAAAAAATGGAAAGGTTGATTAACTCTAATATTAGAAAGTGGCTTGGAGCCCCGCGCTGTCTGACCAGTGTGGCCCTGTATGGAAAGGGCATGCTAGAGCTGCCGATTTCTAGTCTGACAGAGGAATTTAAATGTGCCAAGGCTAGACTGGAAATGACTCTAACCCAGTCAAAGGACCCAGTTGTTAGAAGTGCAGCGCCCATAGTTAAAACTGGAAGGAAGTGGAAGCCTAAAGAGGCAGTGCAACAGGCACAGGCAGCCCTTAGCCATAGGGATATCATTGGGCAGGTTCAGCATGGACGTGGAGGTCTAGGGCTGTGTGCAGGAAAACCTGTGTGGAGTAAGGCAACAGCAGTAGAAAGGAGGAAACTGGTAGTGGAAGAAATACACAGACAGGAGGAGATGATAAGATGTACAAGGGCGGTGGCACAGGCAAAACAAGGCCAGTGGGTAAACTGGGAGAGTGTAGTGAAGAGAAGCTTGAAGTGGAAGGATTTGTGGAGCATGGAGGCAAGCAGAATTAAATTTATCGTAGGGGCTACTTATGACGTACTGCCATCTCCCCAAAATCTTAATCAATGGTTGGGTGAGGATGCTGCCTGCCCGTTATGTTCCAGCGTATGCACACTTAGGCATATAATGACTGGGTGTAGAATCAGTCTTTCTCAAGGGCGATACACGTGGCGTCACAATCAAGTGTTGAAATGTTTAGCTGCTGCAGTTGAGGGAAAACGGCTAGAAGTAAACTCGCTAGCTAGTAGTGGCCAGCGGAAAGACATTGCATTTATAAGAGAGGGAGAGACTGGCGTAAGGAGGCCAGGGCGCAGCTGCGCGCAGGGACAGTTGCGAACTGGCGCAGATTGGAAGTTAAAGGTAGATTTAATTGAACAGCTAATCGTACCGGCTGAAATTGCTAGCACTAATTTGCGGCCAGACATGCTGCTGTGGTCTGAAGCACAGAAGCTAGTTTATATTATCGAACTCACGGTCCCTTGGGAAGACCGGGTTGACGAGGCTTATGAACGAAAGAAAGCTAAATATGCAGAATTAGCGGCAGACGCGACACAGCGTGGGTGGACCGCTTTTGTTCGCCCAGTGGAAATTGGTTGTCGAGGATTTGTGGCCAAGACAACCTATGCACTGCTAACGGAGCTGGGTATTCGCGGACGAGAATTGAAACTGGCGATAAAGAATATGTCGGTAGCAGCGGAGAGCGCTAGCCAGTGGCTGTGGCTGAGGCGGAAGATCAGTAGCTGGGGTTCCCGTTAAAGGTAAGATGCAACAGCGACTTGACTAGAGCATGAGGTAGCATAGCTTGGCATTGTTTGGCTATATTAATGAGAAGGCATCGTGTCATATTGTGGTGGTGAGGGGTTTTGTACTGCCATTGTTTGGCTATATTTATGAGAGGATATCGTGTCATAGTGTGGTGGGGGGGGTTAGTACTGCTAGCCAGTGTAGGCTAGCCATGAAGTTGCACGGACACACACATTCCCCCACAACATAAATAAAGGGCACACTCACCCCTCCTTTCCCTAATCCGGGACCGTATCCACCCGGGGGCTTCCCCACCTCTAACCCTTCCCTCTACCCTAAATTAGGGTTTGAATCCCTGCATCTACACTTATATAAAGACATAAACATAAACACATGCACACACTATTTAGGCCCCCACATACACCGTTCCCTTACCTTACAGAAAACATTTACCCTAGATAGGGCATCACACACACACACTGATGGGGTGGGTAGGCTGATAGGTTGGTTGTAGGGTTTAAGTTAAAGATAGTATTGAGGTAGTGGTGTTGAGGGGGGTGTTTCCAGGACGCTGGACTACACAGTTAAGCCTTCTCGAGGTGTCGTGGGCCTAACTTAACGAAACACCGGTGACAGAAGGTGCCCACTTGATAACCCCAATGACATGCTGCTTACCTCAGTTGGCTAGAGTAGGTAACCGGTGAATGGTACCACCTGAGGAATGACTCCGTAGACCTATGACGGCGTAGCCTGATGTTTGCTATGGTGTTGCATCGAATGGTGGATATATCACTCGCTTTGTTGGTTTGATTTGGCCTTCTACATCTGTTTTACCTTGGATCATGGCACAAGGGATTATAACATCTTGTCCTGTGTATTAATAAATTGCTGTGAACCAGGGCTTGTCATTGTTGTAACTCACCCTGGTGCGTGTTGGAATATATCTGTCCTCACAGAAGCTGATGTATGACATCACAGACTCTGTGTATTCGTCCAGGCTGTTGGAAGCAGTCTTAAAAATGTCCCAGTCTGTGGTGTCTAGGCAGTCACGCAGCTCCTCCACTGCTTCTCTGCTGCTCCAATTCTTAGATGTCCACACAGCAGGTTTAGAAAGTTTTAGTTTCTGCCTGTATGCCGGGATCAGATGAATAAGAGCGTGGTCAGATAGTCCCAGAGCGGGGAACTGCGTGATAAGCTCTGCTGATGGTGCTGTAATAGTGATCCAAAATCTTCTCCTCCCTGGTTGGGCATTTGTTTTTGATTGTACAGTTTTATCATTTTAAAATAAATAATTAAACAAATAATCCATATACACGGACAGACTGCAGTATAAGCCCAAATGAACAGAAAAGATAAGCACTAAATTAAATCAGGAAGTTATATAGTGCATCTTTTCCATTAATTTGGGACTGACACATCTGCACAAGATACATCATCGACTCATCTTGGCAATAGGCAAATTCAGAGGTTTGATTTTGTTTACTGTCCCTTTAGTTTATGACTTGAATAAACCTTTGTGCTTGTTTTCCTGTTCTCTTTCTTCTGTTTTTGTGGTGGTCAGGGTGAGAGTGGGACTGTTGGAGACAAAGGTGGTCCAGGCCCCAAAGGAAACCGGGGCAGAGGGGTGAGACACACACACACACATACACGTATGCATATTGCATACAGGCATACTGTAGATAACTCATACATACCCATTATTGAGTATAGCACTACACCACTCCCCAAATGGGGTCTTATACTTCATAGCTTGTTTATGACCATTAAGATGTGCACTGGTATGCTCTTTCTAATAAGATGTAATACAGTGTTATTCAGATAAACCCCAGACATGATGAGCAGAACTTTAGTTGACTTATGATTTCGTTATTTACTGCTACTGTTTGTTGATCATGTTGTTGTTGAATCATTTGATTGATTCAGGGAAACTCAGGCAGATCAGGTGAACCAGGGGACCCAGGGACTACAGGACCACTGGGACACACAGTTAGTAGATGATGATGATGATCCTGCTCTTGCTGCTGTTGCTGTATGATAAGGATGATCATGATGGTCATGTTGATGATAAGAGTAATAACAGCCACGGGTGTTACTGTTTACTGATCTTAATCTTTATGGAATTCCACTGTCCTTCTGTGTTTTTCACTTTTTAATGAGACCGTGGGAAAGTGAGAGGGACCAATGAAGAGGGCTCATAGGATAGAAAGTGGCGATGGGTGGTTGCGGATTATAATGCCAATTCTGTATTTTTCCCCAGGGTCCCAGAGGTCCTCCGGGAGTACGACATATGTCTGTATGTATATCCCTCCCTTTTCTCCAGGATCCTTTACTTTATGCTGCACATTTTTACTTTTAGGACCTGTTTGGTAAGGCTTCTGTTTCTCTCTAGACTTGCCAGCTGGTCACCTATATCCGAGATAATTGTGGTAAGCTCTTAGTTCTTCTATTTTGTGTAACTAATTGTACAGCAGTATCAAATCGCTAACTTTCCAATGTTAGAATCGGAAGAAGAATGTGTTTTTGTAAGCAAAGTTGAATCTATGGATAAACTATATCTAAACTATGAATTATGTTGTTTCTCTCCCCTAAACAGCATGCTCCCAAGGTATGTTGCTCCATTAACCCTTTCCCCTCTACTCATGGATGGTAAGAGCAGGCAGTATGTCCTTGTTGTACCGTAGAATCAGGTGTAACCTACGTAACTCTATGCAGTTAAATCTATATCAGCTCTCATAAATGTTTGTTATGGTTGTGTATGATTTTTGCTAAGTAATAAGGAGCTGAATATGTAAAGTTACAGGTACTATTCGTTGATGAATTGTAATGAGAAAGTAATGAAGTGAGATGCTTACTCTAAGTGAGCTGACCACAGTGAAAAAAGGTATTGTTGTCTGCCTCTGCCCCCTCTCTCTCTCTCTCTCTCTAGGTCGGTCTGGGTGCCCGGCTTACCCCACAGAGGTGGTCATCGCCTTGGACATGTCAGAGGATGTGACTCCGTCCGCGTTTGAGAGGATGCGCTCCACTCTCCTCTCCCTATTGGACGACATCTCCATCACTGAGAGCAACTGCCCAACAGGAGCTCGGGTCGCCGTGGTAGCCTACAGTGCCAACACTAAGTATGCAATCCGTTTCCAAGACTACCGCCACAAAAAGCAGCTGATGGAGGCCGTTCAGAACATCACCCTGGAGCGAACAGCGAATCGACGTAACCTTGGGGCAGCCATGCTCTACGTAGCGCGCAACGTCTTCAAACGCGTTCGGCAAGCAGTGACAATGAGGAAGGTGGCGGTCTTCCTCGCCAACGGACCCTCACAGGACTCCTCGGTAATTGCAACTGCAGCAATGGAGTTTAAGGCCCTAAATATTGTCCCTGCTGTCATTGCCCTCAAGAACGCCCCAGAAGTTCGCCGGGCTTTTGAGGTATGAACGACAAAGAATATAATAATATAATTATAATATATTATATAAATATAATAATAAATAAAATACCACTGGAACTGGTTAGGAAAGGCAAATATTAATAATAGATTGCATTTTCTTGTGGCGCAGGCTGATGACACAGGCAGCTCCGTCTTCACTGTGTTGGATAGATCTCAGGACCAGACTGCTGAGCTGAGAAGAGTCAAACAATGTGTAATCTGCTACGGTAAGCACAAATGGTGTGAGATCTGCACACTTAACTCACATTTTTGTGCTATTATACTATTGACAATTTTGTTTGCTCGAAATTCAGAGTTATATATTTATTACATATTTCCTTTTTAATTATTAGTAACTTGATTTCCGTCAGCAATTTTCATGAATTATATGATCATAGTGATCCGTCTTAAATGTGCATGACATTTCTGAGGGGGCACAACTACAGTATTTGAGTAATTTTATTTTGGCTCTCCACTCCAAAAGTTTGGATTTGAAATCAAACAATTACTATGAGGTTAAAGTAGAGATTCTCAGATTTTATTTGATGGAATCTGTGTACATATTGGTTTCACCTTTCATAATTTACAACACTTTTTATGCATAGTCCCCCTACCCAAAAGTGATAGGACAGGTGTTTCTTGTTCATCAGGTGTATTCCGTCACATCATTTCTGCAGTCAAAAGAGAGCTCTCAATGTATTATACACTTTGCATTTGCCTTTGGAGTCTGCTATTAGTGTCTGTCAACATGAGGACCAAAGAGACAGGAAAAGTCAGGGAAGCCATTATGAGGCTGAAATATTTGAAAAAAATCTAGCAGATACCTTAAACCTACCAAAATCAAAATGTTGGAACATTAAAAGGAAAGAAAGCACTGGTGAGCTCAGAAATCAGCCTGGTAGGCCAAGGAAGACTTCTACAGTGGATCGAAGAATGCTCACCATGATTAAGAAAAACCTCAAAACAACTGTCCCACAGATCAGGAACATTCTTCGGGAGGTAGGCATGAATGTGTCAGAGACTACCATCCATAGAAGACTTCACCAGCAGAACTACAGAGGTTACACTGCAAGGTGCAAACCACTAGTTAGCCACAAAAACAGGATGGCCACAGTTTGCTAAAAAGTACCTAAAAGAGGCTGCAGAGTTCTGGAAAAGATCTTGTGGACAGATGGGACAAAGATGAACATGGACCAGAGTGATGGCAAGAGTAAAGTATGGAGAAAAAAAAGGCCTGTATTGTTTCTTTAAGTTTCTGATAGATTTTCTCCAATATTTTATTGCCTTCTCTTGGGTCCTCATGTTGACAGACACTAATAGCAGACTCCAAAGGCAAACGTAAAGCTTAGAATCAATACTAGACATTTGACAGCTCTTTTATGACTGCACAAATGATGTGATGGGACACACCTGATGAAGCAGCCAATTGCCCCATTTCTTTTGGGTACCCTAAAATAGGGGGACCATGCATAAAAAGTTTCTGAATGGTGAAACCAATATGTTCACACATTTTAACCTCATAGTAATTATTTTATTTCAAATGCAAACTTTTGGAGTGTAGAGCCAAAAGAAGAAAAAAGTTTCACTGTCCCATTACTCACGCAGGGCACCTCCAACCCCAGCTGACAAATAGAATGTTTGCAGCCTATTGTGAGAGCCTATTGTGACGCTTAATGATAACAACTTATATAGGACAGCAGAAGGTGATTGTGACATCAGCCCACAGTTGCTGACAAATTCGCTCACCTTCCACCACTCCACAGCTCCCCCCACGCCTTCCCCCACACATTCGCCCACTATTTTGTAATTCGCTGCCCATCACTGGCATTTGAAAAGAGATAAATTACTGAACCCTCATCATATTTTGATCACCTAACTTATTGCAGCAGAGATGTTCATCATGGTTCTGTGATCTGTCTAATGTTAGCCTATGCATTGGGAAAGTATTTAGACCTGTTCACTTTATCCACATTTTGTTATGTTACAGCCTTATTCTAAAATGGATTAAATAAAACATTTTCCTCATCAATCTACACACAATACCCCATAATGACAAAGCCAAAACAGATTTGTAGAAATGTTTGTTATTTTATTAAAAATAAAAAATTGAAATATCACATTTACATAAGTATTCAGACCCTTTGCTATGACACTCGATATTGAGCTCAGGTGCATCCTGTTTCCATTGATTATCCTTAAGATGTTTCTACGACTTGATTGGAGTCCACCTGTGGTAAATTCAATTGATTGAGTGGACATGATTTGGAACGGCACACACCTGTCTATATAAGGTTGACAGTGCATGTCAGAGCAAAAACCAGGCTATGAGGTCGAAGGAATCGTTTGTAGACCCACGAGACAGGATTGTGTCACGGCACAGATCTGGGAAAGGGTACAAAAAAAAATTCTGCAGTATTGAAGGTCCCCAAGAACACAGCAGCCTCCATCATTCTTAAATGGAAGAAGTTTGGAACCACCAAGACTCTTCCTAGAGCTGGCAGCCCGGCCAAACTGAGCAATAGGGGGAGAAGGGTGGTGACCAAGAACCCAATGGTAGAGTGGCCAGAGGGAAGCCACTCCTCAGTAAAAAGCACATGACAGCCCGCTTTGAGTTTGCCAAACGGCACCTAAAGGACTCTCGAACCATGAGAAACAAGATTCTCTGGTCTGATGAAACCAAGATTGAACTCTTTGGCCTGAATGCCAAGCATCACGTCTGGAGGAAACCAGGCACCGCTCATCACTTGGCCAATACCATCCCTCAGTGAAGCATGGTGGTGGCAGCATAGACTACACTAGTCAGGATCAAGGCAAAGATGAACGGAGCAAAGTACAGAGAGATCCTTGATGAAAACCTGTTCCGGAGCACTCAGGACCTCAGACTGGGGCGAAGGTTCACCTTCCAACAGGACAACAACCCTAAGCACACAGCCAAGACAACGCAGGAGTGGCTTCGGGACAGGTCTCTGAATGTCCTTGAGTGGCCCAGCCAGAGCCCGGACTTGAACCCGATCGAACATCTCTGGAGAGATCTGCAAATAGCTGTGCAGCGACGCTCCCCATCCAACCTGACAGAGCTTGAGAGGATCTGCAGAGAACAATGGGACAAACTCCCCAGGTGTGGCAAGCTTGTAGTGTCATACCCAAGAAGACTCGAGGCTGCCAAAGGTGCTTCAGTAAAGGATCTGAATACCAATGTAAATGTGATATTTAAATTTTTAATAAATTAGCAGTAATTTCTAAAAGCCTGTTTTCACTTTGTCATTATTGGGTATTGTGTGTAAATTGATGAGGGAAAAAATGAATTTAATCCATTTTAGAATAGGACTGTAACATAATGCGGAAAAGGTGAAGTGGTCTGAATGCTTTCCGAATGCACTGTATGTTGCCATGTTACGATGCAGTTGTCATAGAGAGCATAACTCCTTAATATACAGATAGCAACTTGTGCTCTGGTAGACTAGATATCACACAACATTTTGGCTACAGTAAAATCAATGTTGGCATGTCAATCTTCTATGAGCTATCAGAATTTGTTAAAGGAAGAACTTTATTGTTCTAGGGGAGGAGTGGGCCTGGATTGAACTCAGCATTAGAATTTTATCTCTGAAAGGCTTTGAGCTTGTTGTAAGCGGAGCTCAAGCAAGCACACACAGGAGCTGCAGCAAAATGTATAGCCTACAGATTATGAATGTCAAACATATCAAGCACCGTCCAAGGCTACAGCAATGATATGGCACCTATATAAAAGTTATTCATTTGTAGCCAACTATGATTAAAAAAAAAAGTAATAATAAAATAGTAAAATACTGACAGTTAGACAACTACAAATGACTTGTTGGATACGGGCAGTAAAACTGTGAAAATATAATATATAATATATAATAATATAATTTGTTAACAGATTAACAGTTGTGAGTTTTATATATTAGGCTATAGCCCACAGAATATGAATAATTGCATTCTTCTAAATTAAGGTTTATCCAAGGACATCATTTCAAATTTCTCCAACCAGACAATAATTTCTCCTTTTCCAAATTGAAACAACGTAATTCATCCAGGCTGCCATTATTGTTAATTCAGAATGAAAAAAAATATATATAAATTAAAATATACAATTAATATCAGCTCACAAATTGGGCAAGTGAAGACACTGATGTGAGCTACTGTTTCACAATTTTTTTACACAAAAAAATGTACTTGCTCAAAAATGCCACCTGGTGGTTGTATTACCAAGGTGAAACAAATAAAATAAAATGTTTGGAGAAGACTAGTTTACTGCCACTGTACCCCAGCGATATATTTGCACAAGCATGAACCTTTTAAAGTCTGACATAATGTACATTTGTTCACGTAATGGATGACATTTTTGGTCTATCAAACAGTGTTCAAATGTGCAAAGTGTACCCTATTACTTACTTGCATGAGGATTTATCTCCAAACTTCTCTTTTTAGAATGTCCAGGTGGCAATAATTTATGCAATCCTAAATTAACACTGTATCCATGCGAGTTGCGTTATTCCAAAAGCGTTAAGTGCCCTTCCTGTACATGTAGTGTTTTCTTTTGGTGACCTTCCATCATTTTTGTGCAATTCAAGATCTGTTTAGTGGGTAGAAAGTATAACCCAGTCTTAAGAGCTGTTGATGCAGCAGTGAAAGATCTTCTTGAGTTTTTGTCTGACCTTTGGTTCTCTGATCCCTCAGACCCCTGCAGTCCAGACGTGGTATGCGCCAGTGGTTGACATGGACCTGGCTGTGGTGGTGGATTAACATGCATTTAATTTGCTGAAGAGGAGACTTAAGGCATGGGGGAGTATGTTTAAAAAGTGTAATTTCTGAATGGTGAAACCAATATGTACACAATTACCATCAAATAAAAGCTGAGGATCTCTACTTTAACCGCATAGTAATTGTTTGATTTCAACTCCAAACTTCTGGAGTGTAGAGCCAAAAGAAGAAAAGATGGCTTCACTGTCCCAATACTTACGCAGGGCACTGTATGCAATTTATAGTATGTTATTATTAGAGCCCTGAGTTTTCCAGTTTTCCATGTTCCCTAACTAGGAAAAACACGGAGTAACAGGCTATAGTTACTGTATGTGATTAGACATTAAAAATTGGAGTTACTGTATGTACATTTTTTCCCCACCCAACCTGAGGTGGTGCTGGAGGAAGAGGAGGAGCAGGAACAGGAGAGGTTTTTGAAGCACCAAGGTCTTTACCAGACTAACACTGGGCTTACACAGGTGGATATCTTAGATTCCCTTGCCAAGGGGGGGGCGGAGGTGCCTTGTCGTCACGACCAAACTTGAATGGTATCGTATTCAGTCATTCACTTCACCCAAATACTGTACATTTCTCACAGACAACTCACTCTGTGAGAAAATATTTCTGTTTCACTTGGTGCTATAAACATCAATGTAAAAGTAAAGCGACTTCTGTTTGGAATACTAGTTAGCAAGTCATCAGCCATATTCATGCACAAGCAGTTAGGTGAATGCATGCAATATATACGTTGAATGCATGTTGTTTTTTCTTTTAGGCTACAAGCTAGTTATAGATACAGATAAACTTGACCTCATATTTACTGCAAACCCTTACTGTTAGCTGGTTATGACAGGTTTGGTGGTCGTGCATCTCTCTGCTGTTTGACAGACAAGGAGTCAAAAAGTATAAAATGAATCACTGGTTACCACTGGCTGGTACTCTTTTATTTAATATCACTCAAATATTAAATCATGTTGCCAATTATGATAAAAAGATCAGGGTTTTACATTATGAGAACGTCTGCACCCTATGACATTTTTTATGATAACAACTGTATGCTACGTTCCTATCCAGTCTCAATCCCACTGAAACCCACAATCCATACTCCTGTCTCGCATGAAAATTATTTACTTTATTCTGAGATCAATATGTTGCATTATAAAAGCCGACTCGCGCTTATTCATGTCAGATTCTGCTCACATCTTCTTCAGTTGTCCTTCCCACGATATAACAAATGGCTATGAGCTCTCTGAAATGTCAAACTGAATTCCGATTGGTCTCCTTAAAAAACAGCTCCTAATTTAAATACTTAAGCCTATATAACAGGGGCAAAGGGATACATTATCTCTCTTTCCTGTGTCCTGTTGAGGTTCTCATCATGTTGTGTCATCTCTCTCTCTCTCTCTCTCTCTCTCTCTCTCTCTCTCTCTCTCTCTCTCTCTCTCTCTCTATATATATATATATATATATATATATAAATTAGAATGTAACATTTCTCTAAGAAGTATTTGCCTTGTAATAGTTGTATAAGTATACAGTATTATTAAAGCCTTATTTGATTCATTCTATTTGACTCAACAATTCTTTGCACAGTGATAATTACATTGGAGTAAGATTATTAATATTAGCTATGCTTTGCTATTAACAAAATATGGGCAAAAGTCTCTGCCAAACCTTCGTGTGGAAACTGATATTATTATTAAATGCTCTACAGCTACATGGACAAGCTGGATGTGAAGAATGTTTTCCGTCGGTTCCGCATTTCCCATTTTTGCAAAATCTAAAGCACATAAACTGGTGCTGCTTATGCTCTCTAGTCGTTAATTAATTAGTCAATTCATTTGAAACCAAAAACGTTTAGTTAACCAGCTGGCTAGTTGTAATATCCAGATCGGTTTTGTAGTGTTAGGCTGTGCATTTGTCATTTTGCTATTTTCGCTCACCTGCCCTGATCGCATGTGGATGTACAAAAATGACACTCGCTTGTGAGTAATGTCGGGCTGGTGTAGGCTTCATGAAAGCCAACCAGTTCCTCCACCAATTTTTCATCGCAGCTCGACGAACCTTACAACAAATCCGTTATATTTGTTTTCGTTTTAGCGGCACATTTCACCAGCGCCTCACAGCTGCCTCGAAATTGATTTTGTAAAGTTGTCCCTCAATGTGATATTACAGACAGACAGGTGAGACAATTATGGTGTTATGGTTTAAAGTGTAATTCAACATCAGACTTTTTAATGTGTCCTTCCGCCAAATCTATGGGATTTTCAATGAGATGCAGGGAAGTAGGACCAACACACTTCTAAGGATAACTCCTTGTTTATTTATTTGCTAAGCCTTGAGTTGCAAGAGCATACAGGCACAGTGAAAAGCCACATATACTATATAGCCAATGTGTGTTGGTGCAATCAGAAAGATGAGTGACTGTGTTTTGTATCAGTGCTGGGAGGCACACAAGTAATCAATCATGTTACAGCAATTTCACTTACATGAAACAGTAACATCTTTTTCGTTTTTAGAATATTTTTTACATTCTTTACCTCATGTTACAGGAATTTCATTGAATTTGTTTACACAGTACATATCAATACAACAATTAAAAGAACCAGGTATGAAATCCTGGACAACCTCATAAACCAATAAGGGGAAGCATACAGTATGGGAAGCTGTTGGGGGAATCAGGTAGGAAGTACCCAGTCAGCCAAGATCTGGCCTTTTCATAGCAAAGATAAGGCTCATGAATGGCAGCCGGAGCCGGCCCACTTCTGGCCCGGGGAACAAAGTACCTGGACCACATCTGGATGCCGGTAGAAAACAGACATGGGCCAGATCTGAGCCGTCAGTACCCTGCTGACAGGGTAACAGTTATACATTTCAGATTTTTAGACTCTTGAACTAAAGAAATGATCAGAACAAAACTAAATTTGTATGCAATCAATGGGCATACATTATTCAATGAAAAACATTTGGCAAGGGTATTGGAGCTGATTCATAAAGGCTGGTCAAGCACGATTTCCGTCATGTATTCAGTATCAAGTATTGCAGGCCAGGTTTGTGTGTGTCGTCCAGCTCTTAAGGGTGTGAGGGTGGATGCTTATCCTCAACCCAACAACATCACAGACTTAACATGTAGACAATGATTGATGCCAGAACACCAAGAGACATTGAGCTTCTTCTACTACTTCCACCTGTAGAGAACAATGAGAGAGATGTAGCGATTATCTTAAAGGCATACCTTTATAATATATCTGTCTACGTTTTTTTTTAATATATACTCCAAAAGTTGTATACATATTGGTTTCACCATTTAGAAATGGCAACACTTTTTATACATAGTCCCCCTATTTCAGGGCATCAAAAGTAATGGGACAGATTCATATAATGTCCAAATCAAGCACTCATGTTTACTCATGTTTGAAGTGTACAGAACCATTTTGTCTGCTTGAGTACAAGCAAATGCCTCCGAATTCATTGGAAGGCGCTTCATCATACAGTAAGACAATGACCTAAAACATACTGACAAAGCAACTAGGGAGTTTTTCAGGGCCAACAAGTGGAAGGTTCTTGACTGACCAAGTCAATCTTCAGATTTAAATACAATTGAACATGCATTTAATTTCCTGATGATAAAGTTTTCGGCAAAATACCTCAAAACAAACAACAACTGAAGATGGGTGCAGTACAGGCCTGGCAGAGCATCACCAGAGAAGATACCCAGTGTCTGGTGGGGTCAATGGGTTGACTTCAGGCAGTTATTGCATGCAAATGATTGTTGACCAAATACTAAACTTGACTGCTTAATTTGGACATTTGATGAATCTGTCCCATCAATTTTTTGTACCTTGAAATACGGGGACTGCATAAAAAGTATTTTCTGAATGGTGAAACCAATATGTACACAAATACCACAAAAAACCTGGTAAACTCCACTTTAACCTGATAACAATTGTTTGATTTCAAATCAAACAATCATGCTTCACTGTCCCATAATTTACACTAGACACTGTGTGTATGTGTGTATATCTATCTATCGAGAGAGAGAGAGAGAGAGAGAGAGAGAGAGAGAGAGAGAGAGAGAGAGAGAGAGAGAGAGAGAGAGAGAGAGAGAGAGAGAGAGAGAGAGAGAGAGATAGATAGTTGTAATTTCCTGCAGACAAATTTACAACAAAATATAATATATGTTCATATAGGATATGTCTTATGGTGATTAAATGATTGCTGGAGAATCTTATTAATTGTTATCTTACCATCCTTAAGCATGCCCTCAGTAAAGGAAAGGGAGCCATTATTAGGGGCTGGATCTATGCTCAGTAGCTTGCACATTAGAGGGTAGATGTGGACACTATCAAAGGGGTCTGCTAGATAATTCCTTTTGAAAGCTGGGCCAAATGCTCTGAAAATGGTTTTCATGTCCATTTCGCCATTGTGGAATCCATGATCTCCTTTGTTCACATAGACGATGAACCTCTGTTTAAAATAAAATAAGTATCATTAGAATAAACAGGGTAACACTTTATAATAAGGATACATTATTGAAAGGGGAACAACAGTCAAAAGTTGAAATCTAAGGTTGTGTTCTTCTTCACCTTTTAATATTTCATCTGATATGTGTATGTACAATGTGTCTCACCATCTAACATCAAGTTTAGTTTCTTTTTTTGAACAATAACAGTGCATATATATTTATTTAAGTAGTTTCAATTGTATGTCAATAATCATTCTAAAAATCATTCTATAGCTTTGGTGCTCTGCTTAAGATTTTTACAAATGTCTCTATTATGAGTTCCTATTGAATTTTTCATAGACACAGGGTCTGAACAAAAGCAAGGAAAATTTTGTCTACAACTGTGGCATGGTGTTTCCTGCACTAGCCCAGACAGTTTTTAGTTACATATGTTTCTTTCTTAGATACTGAGTAGTCATATTTTGGGCCTCATTCATTCTGGAAATGTGTCCACTCCAAACCAACTAATATTATGCCAAAATCCCCCTCTGAAGACTTGCAATACATTATTAAAACTTTACTACGCTGTAACAAATTGAGAGAAACATAATGCAGACAGTCTTCAGAGAGGTATTCTGTCATAATATGAGTTGGATTGGACTGTCGGCAAGGTCTTTTGGACATATGTACAGAATATACGATCATGCAACCGTTGTTCTCTACCGCTTCCACTAGCATTGCTAAAGATGCTGACTTGGAGATGCTTTACAGTAACTACCCAATAGATTTTGTCTAGATGAACTGATGATACCCTAGGTAAGTCAAAAACAAGGTATACATTAACAAGTGTGAATTGTCCTTGAAAACGAGTTTCTGTAAGCAGGAAGATGCCCGCTGTGTGTGAAATTATATCACACTGTATACAATATGTACATTCACCGAACACTTTATTAGGAACACTATACTAATACTGGGTAGAGCCTACTTTGCTCTCAAAACAGCCTAAATTCTTTGTGGCATTGATTACACAAGATGTTGGGAACATTCCTTTGAGATTCTAGTCAACGATGACATGACTGCATCACACAATTCCAGCAGATTTTTCAGGTGCACTTTCAAGCTGTGAATCTCCTGTTCTACCACATCCCAAAGGTGTTCTATTGGATTCAGATCCGGTGACTGGGAAGGCCACTGAAGAACAATGAACTCATTGTCATGTTCATGAAACCAGTTTGAGACGACTTTTGCTTTGTGACAAGGTGCATTATCATGCTGGAAGTAGCCATTAGAAGATGGGTAAATTATGACCATGAAGGGATGCACATGGTCAGCAACAATACTCAAATAGGCTGTGGCATTCAAGTGATGATTGATTGGTATTAATCAACCATTACACCACCTCGACCATGAGAAGGTGTACAGGTGTTCCTAATAAAGTGTTTAGAATATGGATGAGTACCATTGCAAAGTCAAATAAGTAAATACCTACCGAGTTTAAGTTGAAACCCAGATCAGCAACGACAACAATAGGCGGGATTCTGATGTTGTTGGCAAAATGAAAGTTTTCAGGAATATCTTCTTTCTTGTAAACTGTCATGTTTGGCACCATCATAAGTGCATTATAAACCTCCAGTTCCTTCCCTTCTTTTGGTTTTATTATTCCAAACCCACCATAGTCAAGGATCTCAAAACTAGTTAACTTCCAGAGATTTATGTAGTCTGAGAGGACTATTTCATCTACTAGAGGTTTTTTTTTAACAGTCGTCATGCCATGGTCAGACGTGATGATGACATTGAGTGTATCGTTGAGATGATTCTGCTGAATGGCTCCCCTCAGGTATCCAATTATTCTATCAATCTGCTGTATTATCAATTTCCTCTCATCATCGTCTGGCCCTCTCTTGTGACCTACATTGTCAGGTTCTCCATAGTACAGAGTTACAAAGTCAAAATCTTCCTCTGTGAACCAATTCATCACAGTGTCAATATTTTCCTCCCACTCTGTTTCATTATCATCTGGGTGACCATATTTCGCAACCACTGCACGGTTTACAGCTTGGCCACTATAATTGACGGCTCCTCCCGGATAGAAAAATGAACCTGTTTTCAGGCCCTGCAGGAACAGAAAGTTAAAATGGACAAATAAATCATTTTATTATTTATTATTTCATTTTCCCCATCATGGCAGAAATGGAGACAGTGGTAAAACTGTGCAGGTTTAGAAGATTAAACTCAGTTCAGTGCCAGGTGCAGCTAATCAATGTGGATTACTGTCATCAAACCAAACTTATTGCGAGCACTGGCACTGTAGCAAGAGTTTTCACAGGTAAAAACAACATCAAACGGCATACTTTAGCCAGCACACACTCCTATTGATATAACTCCTTGATTAGATCTGTAATCATAGCTGATTAAAAAATATACAATTTGGACTGCATAACTTATTAATTAGTGTCTTGCATAATGCAGTCGTAGCATGGATCGTTGACATGCCACTATAATATTAAAATACATTTGAATGAAATCGCAGGTGAAAAGGCAGATTTTCATGTGGCCCTCCTTTGGAGAAAGCAGGTTTCTGAAAGCTAGCATGACCTCTGTGATAGTTGCAAAGATATTTCCACTTCTGCTACCCACCTGATTTTGTGCTGTGATCCATAACGGCATGACTCCATTGTCCCACCACTCTGACTTCTGTAAAGTATCCCTATGAGTTACTTTTAGGTTAGTTGTGGAATTATACATCATATTGTGGACGACTCCATGGTCCTCTATCCATCTGCCTGTGAAAAAAATGAAAAGGCAGAGGTAAGAATAACATTGTTCACATCTTTACATTAGCCACTTCCATAGTACAATCTGCTGAATCATAATTCAGAAGCAGAGTGTTAAAGGGTAATACAAAATAATAATAAATTGTTTGCTTGCCTTTAATCAAATCATCACTCATGCTATAATTACATCACAAAGTAATGTTTGTGTTGTTGAATATTTGTTTTAAGAATATTAAGCAAAACATATATGAATTTCCAAAAAGTTGCTGTCAACAAACCCAGACAGTTTGAAAGTATATATTTGGGTTATTCGTTTCACCCAGGGGAGCAATCCTGCAGAGAGATGTTGAAGCCTGTTATACCATGTGGCCACATGAGAACTGCAGTGGCTGGTGCTAAAGAGCATGTTTCCTCATTTTAACTTATGTAGTTAACCTATGTACTTCATCTGGCCAAATAAAAAATAAAAAAATTCATTCATCCGTTCAACATTAGGGAGGACGATTTTTTTAAATTTGCTATGAGCATTTCTATTACAGCATATTGGATGTAGGTTGCTACAACCTATCGTCCAAATGAATGTGTATAACACAGGTGCACGTGAAGAGACTTACATTGGAGTAATCAAGGTGACAGTGACACATTCTGTACCACCTTGAACACCTCCTGCCTGCACCGAGCTGATCTAATCATCCGCACATACAGTTCACTTTCATATCAGCCACAAACAGCATCACTTTGCTATTTGTATAACGCGCCGTTCAAGACAAGCCCGGAAATACTAGCTCTGTATGGGAAAATCAATTTGAACGCCCCTCCAGCTCGTAATTACAAGTGGCAAACTCTGGGATCATCCTCAAGCTCAGAGTTTCCGACAAGTAGTTGTCTGATGTCATGTCAATAAGCAAGCATGGCAGGATTTTCAGACGTTTACTCTAAGTGAAGTGGAAATATAACAACAAACATTTTCTAAGGTATTAAATACACATTGTTTTGTTTTTCGTTTAAGTTAAAGAGGTTATATCTGGCCAACGTTAGCCACTACCTGCGGGCGTTCATGTTGTTTGGAGTTTCCCGACCTCAAGTCACTTGAATGCTCTGAACTCGGAGGTCTGAGATCACAAGTGGGTATTCATAGTTTCCTACTTGGTCATGAATGCACCATAATTCCTTCTCGCATCTATGCGCTCTCCTTGCACCTTTTCCCTTCGCCTGGGGACTTCAGTTCACAACAGCTGTCTGTGACCAGGTGCAAAAAGCTCTCCGGTCTTCATACCATATAACCAATAACCGCTACACAGCATATGTTGTCACCATACAACATGAAACCAGAACAAATGCACATAACCTACCATTCCAATCCATTTTTACAATCACGGAAAGCAACAAGTAGTTTAGCAGTTACACCGGCGGGCCCCGGGTGGCAATATATGAATAAAACCAAAAGCTTACCTTGATTCAGAGGAGTTGCAGTATTGGATAGACTAGCCAGCAAGCTAACATAAGGCATTGCTTTCTGTTTTACTCAGGTTGTTGAGTAGGCTAAATTAGCTGCATTAGCAAAGTAAGTGAAGGGTTGCTCCTTTGAAGCATGAATTTCTTCAAAACTTTTCAACTTTTGTTTTTCTCTCTCTTTGAGTCAACTACTCACCATGTGCACTCGCACTAGCTGTAGCTTATGCTTACTTTAGCCTACTAGATGTTAGTTCATACTGCAAGAGCTCTGATAGTTTGGAGGACGTCCTTCAGAAGTCATCATAATTACTATGTAAGTCTATAGAAGGGGTGGAGAACCACAAGCCTCCTCTTAAGTGAATGTAGCCAGGAGGAAGGAAATAGCTGTCCTCTGGCTATACCATGGTTCTACCCTAGATGGTGCTATAGCTGTCAGCAAATAACCATCTGTGAGTATTTCTTATCAAGACAATATTGATTGCTATTTGGAAGCTACCTTGCTAGGTTTGAATAACTCAAGCCATCATCATAACCAAAGCACGACAAAAGCCTACATTTATTAGATCCTGATTAAATTGTGATTATTACAGTACAAATTACAGTAACTTGAACTACTATGATAGATCTTCAAAGCAGCGCAAAGTGTTTGTGTTCTCGATTTAAATATCTATCTAAACCACAGTAATATTAACATGCTTGCAAAATGACTTGCTCTGACCAAACCTCAAACTTCCGACCTCTGGTTTGCCAACACACATAGCTGTCTCCTCAAATACCCGATGTTAACCAGCTGAGCTATCAAAAAGCTAGCTATTCGACAACGCGGGTGGGGGTATTTCAACTTGAGGAGTGAGTTTACCATCTCAACTCGTTACATAGGCCTATAAATCAATAATTCATGACCACTATCTATGGTCCTTACATTCCGTTGCTAATTCAGTGGTATGACAAATTGCAAACGTGAGCTTTCAAGACCACTAAAAAGTTAAACTTGAGCTTACCACAGGTAAGGTGGTTGCTATTTCAATGCAATGTTCAATTGATTTCAGTGTCACCTAAACAAATTACCATGAGTTCAATGTTATATTGCCTGTTGAATCAACCATCATACCTAAAAAATACTGATAGCAAAAGATGCAATTTCAAAACCTGCCAATAGTGTTGCTGGATTTAATGCAGCCTCTCCTGCACACAGGGAACATGTAGATTTTTTGTGTTTAATATTAGATGAGAATGCGCATGTCTGATATTCATGAGACACACCCCTCATCTGCATGGATTTGGTGAGATTATAATCCACGCTGGAGATCCGCACACACATTTGGTGCTAAAGCACAGATCTGTGCTTTCAGTGTGGCCAGAGAGGGTAGCAAAGTGCAATTCTGACAATCATGTATATTTTTGCCAATATTTCTGCCAGCTCTTGCTTCATTGTCTAAACAATAACTGTTGCCTACTGAAACACAGCATTTACTAGAGAAAAGGTAATTTCTTCCATTACTGCAACACTGCTCTGCAGTTTTGAGGGACAACACTAAAGTGAGACTCATTTAAGTTAATTTCTAGAAGTGATTTAATATAGCCTATTGAGATAACGTGACCTGAAGCAAATGCAGAAAGTTTTATCAAGATAATTGACACTTTTATAAACTGCTTCTGAAATAATCGAATCAACTACATTAATCAAACAACAATTATAATTCCTTAACGATAACATACAGCTTCATACATTCGCTAAAGCTAAATGAATAAAACACCTGTGCATAGTTATAAACCTGTTTAGTAAATGTCTCAACTAAGAACAAGTTCCTACGAGTGGTCTGAAGCACTTTGAAAATGAGAGAAATCAGTTGCCTTTGAGAGAGCAATATTTTTTTCTCAAAATCATGGCAGGCAAAACAACCTATTCCGTTGTTCTAGAAATGGCAATATGAACTAAAGCCATTAACATAAATTAACTGTTAATTTAGACCTAAGGACAAGAACGTTGATAAGAGGGTGGGAGTTGATAAGGGAGATTGAACTTTTAGAGAAATGTGCCTGTCGGTAGTGGCCAGGTAGACTTGTTTGATGAAACAAACAGCTTCCAGTGTATATTATTCAGTGATCCACTCACCCCTAAATTCATTAACATTGTGCCTACAACTTATTTTACAGTTTTTTTGTTGTTTCTTTAACGTTTGACAGCCAGAGTATGAATGCTTTATAAGCTAGAAAAATAAGTTCCAGAAGAAACTTTGTGGGCTTTTAAAGTCTTTGGGTTACGGTATGTAACCGCCGTTCTCTGAAGCAGACGTCTCACTATGGGATGTACACCCCTGTGTAGCCTGTTAGCTGAAACCCTATTCAATCATGCCTGGAACAAGCCGGGAGTGCTCTGCATGACTCCGCCCCAGCCTAGCCTATAAAGGCTATTGCAATGCGCACCCATTTAATTCTGCAGACCACCACTTCACAAGCCTGTAAAAGAGAGGCAATCTGGTGAGAGGTCAGAGCATCTTTTTCAGCCTACTCGGTTCAACATTTCCCTATGGGACATTTGCGAATGCCCTGATTGCCAAAGCCTGTACAGAAAACCAGAGTGAGTATGTGGAAATGTGCCCGGTACACCCTACTCAGTTCCAGCTCCAAGGACCATATGCGCTAAAGAAGGTGCAGTGACATCCAGGCGGTAGAATCTCATGAAAGTGTGACGGGAAGCCCAACTGACTGCAGCACAAGTCTCCAAAACAGAGAGGCCCTTTAGAGCCCGAGACATAGCAATTCCTCTAGTGGAATGCACCTGGACTTCTTAAGGGGGCTGCAGGCTTTTACTAACTACTGTATCACTGTGTGGTATGGCAGCACTACTGCTATGGACCGCAGACGCCTGCAGAGAGTGGTGAAGACTGCTGAGAAAATCACCAGGACTCCACTGCCCTCTCTGCAGAGCATCTACCACCGCAGAGTCCACAGGAGAGCCGCCTCCATCCTCAAGGACCCCACCCACCCCCAGCTCGGACTGTTCACACTTCTACCCTCAGGCCGGAGGTACAGAAGTGTCAAATGCAGGACCACCCGACTGAAGAACTCCTTCTTTCCCACTGCCATCAGACTCCTAAACAACCCATAGGAGATTAATATAACCGTACTACCTCAATAACTGAACTTTCCAGTTTGCATAATTGCACTGCTACATTTGCACTGTTTTATTATTATTATTGCTGCTATTTTATTTTATGCCTTAAATTTTGCTGTCTTGTACATTTGTTTAGTATATATTGTATATTCTTTAGTATTGTATATTTTACATTGGTTGGCATTCTGCGGACAGCAAAGCAAGAATTTCGTTGTACAGTGAAACATGTTTTCTACTGTGCATATGATAATAAACACTTTGAATCTTGAATCTTGAATCTCTTTTAGAACTGTACACCTCAACTATACAGTGAGAAGGTGCTGTTTGGATAGTGCCCACCCTGTACAAGGCCGGCAAAACACAGTTGATCACACTCCCTGAACGCCTCAGATCTGTCCTTGTAAATGCACAGTGCGTGCACCAGGCAGAGTGTTCAGACGCCTATCCTCCAGAGAAGAAACAGCTACTATACATCATAGAAATTACTTTGGGAACAAACGTGCCGTTAGGACGTATCGTAACCCTAGAGTCACCAGACTGAAACTGAAAAACATCCTTCAAACTAAGTGCATGAAGGATGAACCGAGAGCAAATAGAGGTCGCTACTGAGTCATGATCAAATCTAACAACAAAGCCATCTTATAAGAGCCATAACCCAAAGTCACAAAGATGATCACCAAAGGCTCAATGGAGCGCTCATAAGCACATCGAGAACTAGTGACAAGTCCCAAAGTGGGACAGGTGGCCTGTAGACTGGAGAGATGCGGTGCGCTCCCTTCCCTTCCAAAATGACGGATCAGGGGGTGAACCTCTAGCCGTTTCACCAGGACCAACATGGCATGCCAGATGGTGGCGTTAAGAAGGAAAAGGCTGTGGGAGTGGAACACTGAAAAGGCACCACACTCCGCTTCTCAAACCAACCCTCAAACGCCCTCCACTTGAGGTTGTGTAGACTCACTGGGAAGGGGACTCTAGCACCCTGAATCTACTGCTATAGATCCATCAATGGGTGGAACATAAGATAGGATAACAAGTCCCTGCGCACTGGGGAGGCGCTAAAGTCATGCTTAAAGAAGCTGTGCTATCTCCATCCACAAGGTCTCCCTGGCAAATCGGGAGAAAAGTGGCTGACAGGAGGGAAACTGTAAAGGAGCACGTCTGGTTACTGGTGAGCCAACACGTCCACGTCCAGATGGCAATATAGTCCTGTGATGCATCTCTTGGATAACATCCAGGGGGGGGTCGTCATTCCCCTGCTAGGGGGCCTCCATCTGACAGTAAATCTGCTCCCAAATGTATTCTGCCCGGTATATGTGTTCCTCTGAGAGACAACAGATGGTCCTACTCCAAAGCAGCAGTTCCCATGCAACAACCGTCCCTCTTTGGTAGTTGACATAAGTCACTGAGGATGCATTGTCCGACCAGACCAGGACATGAAGTCCCTGTAGGAAAGGATCAAGTGCATGCGAGCTGCTACCAGGGTGCAGAGCTTGAGAACGCTGATATGGGCAGTGCTCATTGAGTCTGCCCATATGCCACTCATTAAACATCCCTGAAATGACGCATCTGATGCCACAACCCTGGTGAAAGGACTCTCTCCATGAGGCAGCCTCTCAGCAGGCCAAAGGGGTCTCTCCACTGTTATAGCGCCGTTAGGCATGGTGTGAAGACAAGCACGCACAGCGCAGATGCAGAGAAGGATCCAGACGGAGTGCCATGACCCATTGCTGGAATTCTCACATGAGAAGGAGGCCAAGGAGAGCTTTTGGCACGATTTATTCAGAAGCCTAGGACGAACAGGTGCGACACTAGGAGCACTGTGTGCTCTGCTGCCTGTTCGGAACACTTCTGACAGGCTTGAGAGTGAAGAGCGAAAATAATTAAATGGGGGATGTCAAAGAGACATGAGATGTCAAACTGAGTTGGCTGAAAGAAAACTTTAAAGATGGTTTGCACAATAGATACAGTGCCTTTGGAAAGTATTCAGACCCCTTGACTTTTTCCACATTTTGTTGTGTTATAGACTCAATTTAAAATGTATTCAATCAATCATCAATCCACAGACAATATCCCATGCGAAAACTTGTTCTTAGAAAAAAACATACATCAGTATTCAGACCCTTTGCTATGACACTCTTAAAATTTGCTTAAATGCAAAAATGTCATCAACAAATCACTGAGTCCATCTTAATGCAAGCACAACATTACCTGTTGTCTGAATTGTTGCTCTCTGTGTAAACCTATTTTACATTAGAAATGTAGATAATCCTTCATCTAGGATATCGGAATGGCTGTGATAGTCATCCATGGCACTCAGCTGCGCCTTGTGCCTATGAACACATAACAGGCGTTCCGATATCCATGATACAGCACACTCTTGTGTGTTATTGCTTAATAAAACACTAGTAGAACATATATACAGTATGTGAATAAAATGCTCCTTATATACTATAGTTTGGCAGTTATTTCTTACCAGTGATGGTGGTAAAATGAGATGGAGATGTCATAGTGATCATCGGAGGAGTGATGTACTTTGCCTTCACTCCATCTACTACCAACTTGTCCATATGTGGTGTGTCGACATCTTGATCATAGTCCCATCTAAAACCATCAAAGGAGATTACCAGCAACTTTGTTTGTGTCCCCTTGGCCACTGGTTTGCAATCTATATAGAGAAGAATAGCAAATACTGAAAGCAACTCCAACCTCATCTTGATGTCCTGGTTTGTCCGCACACTTTACTTTGCTTGTGGACTGGATTGATTTTATAGAGTGCTCTGGGAGATATGGTTCTGCCGAGTGTTAGCTAAGATAAACCTTTTGGCAGATTGAATGTTATCGCTTGTTATCTAAAATAAATTGCCTAGATAGAAAGTAGTCTTTGGACCAACATAGTCAGCTCACAAAGATAATGGTTTGTCTTCTCAGCAACAATATACTGCTAATTTTGATGGCCTGGCTCGGTCCTGGTAGCTTTTTATGTAATTATGTAAGTTTTTGTTTTCATTATTCAAATATTAACACAGCTCAAACAGAGACGTGGTTGGTTAATAATTATGAAATTATTATATACAAATTCAGCATTTCTGTCATCCATTAGGAAACTTAATTTGATATTGCTGTAGTGAAGTTAAAAAAACCTATGAAATCCCCCCCCCCCCCAAAAAAAATAAAATTTAAAAAAATTAAGAGATTAATTAGATTCGAGAACTACAAGATTCGGCCACTAGTTCTAAAATGACCATTCGCAAGCCAAAAATGGTTCCCTGAAATAGACAGAAGTATTATAGTTTAAGTATTGAAGTTACCTGATTGGACAGACCGGGGCACACCTCCCCACACCCATGAAGAAAAACTTATTTTGCAAAAGTTTGTTGGCCTTAAACTGTGTGGTCTAATGAGATAAGAAATCAATTAACATTGTATCATGAACCATACAGTCAACACTTAGGCCAAAATTGCAGTAAAAATCTTGTTGCATGGCTTTAAGCCTTTGTCTTATAAACTCCTTACATGGATAAATGTCATTTATTGTTTTAAAATGAATTTTGTTCGATCTGGCCCTTCATCTTATGAAAGCACTTATGAGGTTTAGGCTTCCTCAATGTCACGAATGTGGATCCTGATTCAACACCTGCCACTAATTCAAGTCAGACTTGAGTAGTACTCGATCTCAGTTGTTCAGCGAATCGAACACTGATGTCAATGCAGAAAGCAGTGAGTCCTTGTCCTGTTTTCATTGTTGCCAAAATCAATGAATGTCAGCTAATGCCTTAATAAACTTTTTATTTAAATAAACTATCAAATGCATTATGTTATGTTATTTTACTGTCAGCCTACATGTATCAGCTATAATTCTCACAATGTTTTATATACAGTATATACACTGTATATACACATATGTATTCTCACAAAACACTTTATTAGGAACACTATACCAATACTGGTACGGCCTCCCTTTGCTCTCAAAACAGCCTCATGTAACGTCTCGTCCTGTTCGTTAGTTTGTTTTGACTTTGTTTCATGTTATTCATTTATTGCTTCTTGTTTATTTTAGTGTCCCTCACCTTGTCTCTCGTTCCAGACATCACTACCTGTGTGTTTCCCGCTTGTGTGATCGTCTACCCCGCCCTGATTGGATTCACCTGTTCCTCATCAATGCCTGTGTATTTAGTCTGTGTGTTTCCCCTGTCTTGTTGCCAGTTCATCTTTGGCCCTTGCGTCAAGCCTATCAGTGATTATTCCTAGTGTTTTTGTATTCACATTTTTTTTCTGACGTTCCCTGTTGCCATCTCCCTGAGGATTGTATGCCTACTATTCTGATAACCTTTTCTGGAAGTAAAGGTTCTTTTGGATTTTAAGTTTTGGTCTCTGAGTCATTTAAGACCTCTGCCCGCGTACTATATTCGTTACACCTCAGTTCTTTGTGGCATTGATTCCACAAGATGTTGGAAACATTCCTTTGAGATTGTGGTCCATGATGACATGATTGCATCACGCAATTCCTGCTGATTTTTCAGGTGCACTTTCAAGCTGTGAATCTTCTGTTCTACCACATCCCAAAGGTGTTCTATTGCATTCAGATCCGGTGACTGGGAAGGCCACTGAAGAACAATGAACTCATCGTCATGTTCATGAAACCAGTTTGAGACAACTTTTGCTTTGTGACATGGTGCATTATTATGCTGGAAGTAGCCATTAGAAGATGGGTAAATTGTGGCCACATGGTCAGCAACAATACTCAAATAGGCTGTGGCATTCAAGCGATGATTGATTGGTATTAACGGTCCCAAAGTGTGCCAAGAAAATATTTCCCACACTATTACACCACCTCCACCATGAGAAGATGTACAGTTGTTCCTAATAAAGTGTTCAGTGAGTGTATATACAATTAGGTCCATATATATTTGGACTCGGACACAATTTTTGTTATTTCAGCTGTTTACAAAACATATTAAAGTTACAGTTATATAATGAATATGGGCTTAAGTGCAGACTCTCAGCTTTAATTTGAGGGTATTCACATCCAAATTGGAGGAAGGCTTTTACAATCACAGCTCTTTAATATGTAGCCCCCTCTTTTCAAGGGACCAAAAGTCATTGGACAATTGACTCAAAAGCAGTTTCATGGACAGGTGTGGGCTATTCCTTTGTTATTTCTTGATCAATTAAGCAGGTAAAAGGTCTGAGTTGATTCCAAGTGTGGCATTTGCATTTGGAAGCTGTTGCTGTGAACGTACAACATGTGGTCAAAGGAGCTCTCAATGCAAGTGAAACAGGCCATTCTTATGCTGCAAAAACAAAAACATCCATCAGAGAGATAGCGGCAACATTAGGAGTGGCCAAATCAACAGTTTGATACATTCTGAGAGAAAAAGAATGCACTGATGAGCTTGGCAACACAAAAAGGCCTGAAATGTCCAAGGAAGACAACAGTGAAGGATGATCGCAGGATCCTTCACATGGTAAAGAAAAACCCCTTCACAACATCTAGCCAAGTGAAGAACACTCTCCAGGAGGTAGGCATATCATTATCCACGTCTACCATAAAGAGAAGACTTCACGAGAGCAAATACAGAGGGTTCACCACAAGGTGCAAACCATTCATAAGCCTCAAGAATAGAAAGGCCAGATTAGACTTTGCTAAAAAAGCCAATCCAGTTCTGGAACAGCATTCTTTGAACAGGTGAAACTAAGATCAACCTGTACCAGCATGATGGGAAGAAAAAAGTATGGAGAAGACTTGGAATGGCTCATGGTCCGAAGCATACCACATCATCTATAAAACATGGTGGAGGCAGTGTGATGGCATGGGCATGCATGGCTTCCAATGGCACTGGGTCACTAGTGTTTATTGAAGATGTGACAGAAGCAGCCGGATGAATTCTGAAGTGTTTAGGGATATACTGTCTGCTCAGATTCAGCCAAATTCAGCAAAGTTGATTGGACGGTGCTTCACAGTACAGATGGACAATGACCCAAAACATACTGTGAAAGCAACCCAGGAGTTTTTTAAGGCAAAGAAGTGGAATATTCTGCAATAGTTGAGTCAATCACCCGATCTCAACCTGATCGAGCATGCATTTCACTTGCTGAAGATAAAACTAAAGGCAGAAAGACTCACGAACAAACAACAACTGAAGACAGCTGCAGTAAAGGCCTGGCAAAGCATCACAAAGGAGGAAACGCAGCATTTGGTAATGTCCATGGGTTCCAGACTTCAGGCAGTTATTGCCTGCAAAGGATTCTCGACAAAGTATTAGAAATGAACATTTTATTTATGATTGTTAATTTGTCCAATTACATTTGAGCCCCTGAAAATAGGGGACTGTGTATAAAAATGGTTGCAATTCCTAAACATTTCATACGATATTTTCGTTCAACCCCTTGAATTAAAGCTGAAAGTCTGCACTTTTGTGTCCACAGATTGCATCTCGATTGTTTCATTTCAAATCCATTGTGGTGGCATACAGAGCCAAAATTATGAAAATTGTGTCCCTGTCCAAATATTTCCGGACCTAACTGTGTGTGTATATATATATATATATATATATATATGTATATATATATTAGATTAGATTAGATTCAACTTTATTTTCATTGTGCAGAGTACAAGTACAGAGACAACGAAATGCAGTTAGCGTCTAACCAGAAGTGCAAAATAGCAGAAAGTGCAATGAACAGTATTTACAGGTAGTGCAATATATGAGCAGTAAGTAGTGCAGTATAATATAGTAGTGCAGTGTAAACAGTATATGAGTAGCATTAGCATTATAGCAGAGTAAATAAGTTACAGTATGAACAGTGTAGCAGCATATGAACTGTATAGTAATGCAGTCTAGCAGTATATATATGTATTAACAGTAACATGAGGTAGATAGCAGAATAAATATAAATATGGAATGCCGTATGAACAGTATAAACAAGTACAGTATGTGCAGAGTATTAACAGTAGTATTAAGAAAAATATAAAGATATGTGCATTATGAACAGTATGGACAGATATGTACAGAAGAGCAGTGGTATTGAGTAAGAGCAGGGGAGGGGAGTGATTGTCCGGGTGGGGGGGGGTTGCAGGGGTAGTAGGTTGTCAGGTAGATTGTCAGGTATATATAAAATTAGAATTAGAATTTATCAGTCTCCTTTTGTGCAATAAGCACATGGCTTTTCATGAAATTTCGCAATTATTTGCGAGAGGGGGGATGATGTTGGGCACACGGCATAGGGCACAACTTCAGGATAATGTGTAGTTAGCCTGCCCTGGAGCAGGTTAGAGCTTCAGGATAAGTTGCTATAGGAATCTACCTGGCTAAAGGCTGAGCCAACGTCGCAACATGGGCTATCCGGAGTTGGAGCAAAATGTGGTCAAAGTTAGCTCGCTTTGGAGAATACCCCTCAGGTTAGAGCGCTCATGATAAGTTGCTATTGTAATTTACCTGGCTAAAGGGTGAGCCAACTTTGTGACATGAGTTATCTTGAGTTATTTCCCTAATGGTGCATTCAGGGGTAAGAGTGGTTATAAAACCTGAGTTATTGCATTTCTTATCTGAAAAATCACCTTTGACCACTGCCATTTATTGCCATGTGTTTTGTAAGTAAGATAATACTGTACTATAATGTATTACCATGAATTTATTGCACCATAACATGTTTCCATTATGCACAAGCATTAATTCTATCCCACAGTTTCGCACCCACAGTATCACAAGTATTATGTAAGTTCTTGATCAAATCAAGTTGTCAGGTTTGTGTATAAAAGTTAATGTTTGTAGACTACATTGAAGTGCTTCTTGGATTCATGTGGATATTTGAATCCTTTCAGGATTCAAGGGTTAGTTTAGGAGTTTAAGGTCAAAGTAAACTTTGACTATCCCACCAGTGAGAAATTCATTTGGTCGTATGCCACGCTTAAAACCTGTTACATTCCCACTCCTGCATGTGCGTGTGTCCTTGTTGTGTTTTGTGTTTCCTTCTGTTTCTCTCTTATCCTGTCATTCTACATTCAGGTGTCCGTCAGCAATTGGCCATTCGTCCCCGTCATCACTCATCTGTTCCTGCCCAATCAGAGGGCTGTCCTTTTTCCTTCAAAAGCTCTGCCTGTCTTCCCTTCGAGAGTTGACCCGTTTCATTGTGATTGTGTGTTAGCGGTCGTCTCGCTGTCCCAGTGTTTGTTCGAATCACATCTGTATTATAGTCTGCATCGTGTTTTCTTTTATTAGGTTTAAGTCATTGTTTACTTATTTTTTTCATAATTTGTTACTTTGTTATTTGTACACCATAGGGGTAAGGTGAATAGGTAAGAGACCCAGTTCACATGGGTTTACATTTCCACCATGTAGGCTTACCTCTGTTACAATTCACCAGGTTAGGAGTGGGTGCCTCCCTCTGTATGTATTAGTCTAGTGTAGCATAGCATTTTAGCATAGCCTTGATAGTATAGTCTACTATTGCACTAGTTTAGGAGATCACTTTTGTTTATGATTTCTTTGCTATGGCACCGCTCATAGTTCCCTTTTCCCCTTGGCGTGTGTCTTGTGTTTGTGTTTACCCAGAGCATATAAATACCCATATATTAGTTGGTTTGTGGCCTGTTGTTTAATTCCTACAATAAGTTCGGTGTACTACCTTTTGTTGCGACTCCTCTACAGCCCCTAGACGTAGACGAGTTTTCATCTAGAGTCGTAACAAACCAGACAACACATTAAAAACTAAAACAGACAACATTAAACATTAACATTATGTTTGTGTAACACTAATATTCTGTCCTATGGTACTCATTTCATTGTCTTTGCTATCTGCTAGCATACATCCTATCCAACCTGTCTTGCAATACAGTAGAATGCAATGCAGTTCAGAAAACTGCTTTGACAAAACCCTTCCTGATGAAAAGTAATTTATATTTTTCAGTCCAAAGGCCAGTCTCCAACCTTCCCTTTTTCCGTCCTCACCATACAGCCCTAGTCAAGTTGGTTGAGACAGTTGGTCAAGTTGAGTCAATCATTTCAAAAACAGTCCTCTCTGTCCTACTCTTGAACTTAAGCGCAACCTTGAAACCATGATTGACCTTCTGATCTTCTGATATGATCTTCTGGATAGACGTCAAAGATAGGTTGGCCTCTCTAGTACAGTTTTAAACTGGTTTAGGACATACTGTACGTATCTGACTGGCTCAGAGTTTTTTTTTGTTGCCCTTGACGGGAATAATGATTTAGGTTGATAAATAAGTTACATAATGCATTAGTATCCCTCCAAACTTGTTACCAAGCTCAGGGGCCTGGGTTTGAACACCTCCCTATGCAACTGGATCCTGGACTTCTTGACGGGCAGACCTCAGGTGGCGAGAATAGGCAGCATCACCTCCTCCACACTGACTCTCAACATGGGGGGGCCCCCAGAGCTGTGTGCTCACCCACTGTGTGGCCACACACAACTATCATCAAGTTTGCTGATGACACCACTGTCAGGCCTGATCACAGACAGTGATGAAACAGCCTACAGAGAGGAGATAAGAGCAGTAGAGTGTTGTAGAGTGGTGTTAGGACATGGGGGGGGGTGGGGGGGGCAGAGACACACCCCATACACATCGATGGGGCTGAGGGTCAGTAGCTTTAAGTTCCTCAGTATACACATCCGGTGTACACATCTGGTTTCGGACCAACAGGTCCTGAGACAGCTTCTGCCTCCAAGCAATAAGACTTTTGAACTGATACCCGCACCTGCTCCTCACCTCCACTAGAGACAATATGCAGTTATTGTTTGGTAGTTTATTGTATTGTTATTATTACATTTTTATTTTATTCCTACCCTTATATTCACTACACTGTTGAGCAGTCACTTGTGATAAGCATTTCATTGTATGTTTACAGCTGTATCCTGTGCACATGATAAATCAACTTTGATTTGATTTAGTTGTCAGATCAGTTATAGGCTGCTCAATCAGGCCCTCGTCTCTCTGTCCCTAGAAGGATTTGTTTTGTCTTGAACAGCATTTACATTCAGCGCAAGAACAGAATTGTGCCATGTGCAGTCATTGTTTTCAATGGAGTACGCAGCTGTGCTTTCCTAATCAGGAAATGAATTGAACTGTGGACACAACCTTGCTACCTCGTACCTTGCATTGAGCGTAGAGCATGTCGCTTATCATGTGAATGGCCTCTTAGGCCAAGCTGCTGATACCATTCCCATACTCATGTAAAGACGTTGACCTTGTGAATAGCACCAGCAGCCAGTGTGATAAGACAAAGAAGGGCCTGAGCGAGGTCATCAGATTAGTTGTCTGATAACTTTCCACTGGTTGTATTTTAAAACTGTAGAGGCCCTTGGCTCCTCAGACACCTTTGTAATACAATGTGCACATTGTATTAAGGCCAGTATGTAACATTCTTTCTACAAGCTTCCTAATGGTTGTTTAATAGGTAGCAATCAGGGAATGAGATCCCTTGAAATAAATATTTCATTAATGAATGTTGTTTTGGTTTGGAAAAAGCACTTACCCGACACTCGGTGCTTTGCATACAAACATGTTGTTAGGGGTGTTCTGGGGGAGTGGACTCACTGAATTGTGCCTTTCTGTCTATGGTGGCTGCCTCTTTGAATCATGCACACATGCAGAAACACAACAGCTAACGCTCAACACTGCAAGCCCATTTCAGGGGCTTATATTATTATTAAGGAGGATGTTCGCTGTGCTGGCCAGAGGTGGCAGATTTCCAACAAACTTATGCCCTGCTCTCTACACTCCTACAAACATTATAAACCATAACTGGTCTTACTGGATAAATACTTTATACTTATGGCAACATAAGTGTGGCTTCAACCTCACATTAAGTTCATATATTGATAGACACTGTATGTCTCTCTTGCTTAGAAACACTACCAATCATGGTGTAAACACATACTCCCATATGTAAGTCCCATGTATATACACACACACACACTGGCCCACATTCGCATTGTCTTGGTTTGACCCACAACACAACTGGAACATCTTAGATGCTTAATTTGTTTATTTTCTTTTTCTTTTATCATGCATAATGAAATGAAAAAGATGTATAGGATGAAATGAAATACATGTAAAAGGATGTAAAACAATAAGTAGAGTGCCATTCCACCAGGACATGACAACAGTCTAAAAGTATTGCTGTTAGTGGGATGCATGTGAGAAACTCTGTCCTCTCCAACTCTCAGCTGGTGTCCTTATTCAAGCTACAAGCTAGTATCTTAGTCCACTCTTACCTTCTTTTGACTGCTAATCCAATATTAATTTCAGCAAAGGCCATTGTCCAGCTGTGAAGAGACATCTGAGGAAGGAACATAAAGAGAGAGGGGTTTCTGCTCAAGGTAAATCAATCAATCACTGAATCTGTAATCTAAACTGTTGAGTCTATCAAAACAGTTTTTCATTAGCCCCCCTTTGCATTGTGCTCGATGTCTACTCTGCCAAGTGTGGCCATTGGTTATTGAACTCAGGTCTGTTTGCCCTTGGAAAAGATGTGAAAACTGTAGAAACATACAGAGGAAAGAAAGTGGACACGATTAACAAAAATAAACACTAGAATTGTATCTCAAGTAATTGTGTGATGGGACTCCTCTCCTAATTACCTTTGTGAAGGGGGAGATATTCTGCCCCCTTACATTGAAAGCCCTTCCACCGAGGAGATAAATGGCTGTGAGCTCTGTGGGTTTTTTTGAGAGGTGTCGGAGCTGTGATGTCATCAGTGTAGAAGTGATAGGATGAATTCTGGTTGGGTCTCCTTGAGAACAGCTCCTAATTGAAATACTGTGGTTGTAGAGTGACATAAAAGCAGAAGTCAGGGAATAGCTTGTTCTCTTTTCTTTGTCCTGTTGTGTGGTTCTCGTCATGAGTTGTAAGTAGCATTGTTTGAATGACCTGGGGTCATCTCTCTATCTATCATTTGCCATTGAGGGTAGAATGGAACACTGTTCTATGAAGTATTTGCCTTGTCATAATTGTATAAGTATACAGTATTATTAAAGCCTAATTTGATTAATTCTATTTGACAATTCTTGCACTAAATCAGCACAAACTCAACAATTATTTGCCCATAGTGATAATTGCATTACTTGGAGTTAGATTTTCAATTAGATATGCTTTGCTATTAACAAAATATCGTTGAGGCATTGAGGCATCGTTGAGCATTATGGATATGTTTACATTGCAAGAGAAGTGTACTGTAGCTTGCTGTATGAGTTGTTTCAAACGCGCTGCATTTTGTACACTATATCATAGCCTCGGTAGGCTAAAAGGATGGTCTAGCTTCTATACAGTAGCTTAACTTTAAGGTGGTGATAAGAGCTGTGAAGGAAGTTTGAAAAGACAATGGTTGTTGTGCCATAGACGTATACTGTATATGTCTGCGCTGCATTTTTTGGCCCATGCTGTAGCATCGGTAGGCTAAAAAAGGTTGCTCTACAGAGGCTTGTATAGCCTAACTTTACAGTGGGGGAAATAATTATTTGATCCCCTGCTGATTTTGTTAGTTTGCCCGATTACAAAGAAATGAGCGGTCTATAATTTTTATGGTACTTTTATTTTAACAAATAGAGACAGAATATCAACAAAGAAGTCCAGAAAAAACACATTATATAAAGTTATAAATTAATTTGCATTTGATCGAAGGAAATAAGTATTTGATCCCCTGCAAACCAGCAAGAATTCTGGCTCATACAGACCGGTTATATGCCCATGAGGCACACAGATTAGTCCTGTCACTTTAGGAAAAGTACTCCTAATCTCTGCTTGTTATGGGTATAAAAGACACCTATCAATCTCTTCCATTCCAACCTCTCCACCACCATGGGCAAGACCAAAGAACATTCAAAGGACATCAGGGTAAGAGTTGTAGACCTGCACAAGGCTGGAATGGGCTACAAGACCATCAGCAAGAAGCTTGGTGAGAAGGAGACAACTGTTGGTGCAATTATTAGAAAATGGAAGAAATACAAAATAACCATCAATCGCCCTCAGCCTGGAGCTCCATGCAAGATCTTGCCTCATGGGGTAAGGATGATCATGAGAAGGGTGAGGGATCAGCCCAGAAGTACATGGGAGGAGCTTGGTAATGATCTCAAGGCAGCTGGGACCACAGTCACCAAGAAAACCATTGGTAACACACTACACCGTAACGGATTGAAATCCTGCAGTGCCCGCAAGGTCCCCCTGCTCAAGAAGGCACATGTACAGGCCCATCTGAAGTTTGCCAATGAACACCTAAATGATTCAGAGAAGGCTTGGGAGAAGGTGATGTGGTCAGATGAGACCAAAATTGAACTCTTTGGCATAAATTCGACTCTTCGTGTTTGGAGGGAGAGAAATGCTGAATGTTACAATCCCAAGAACACCATCCCCACCGTCAAACACGGAGGTGGAAACATTATGCTTTGGGGTTGTTTCTCTGCTAAGGGTACAGGACGACTTCACTGCATTGAGGGGCCAATGGACGGGGCCATGTACCATAAGATCTTGGACGAGAACCTCCTTCCCTCAGCCAGAGCACTGAGGATGGGTCGTGGATGGGTCTTCCAGCATGACAATGACCCAAAACATACAGCCAGGGCAACAAAGGAGTCGCTCAAGAAGAAGCACACTAAGGTCATGGAGTGGCCTAGCTAGTCTCCAGACCTTCATCCTATCGAAAATTTGTGGAGGGAGCTGAAGCTTCGAGTTGCCAAGCAAAAGCCTTGAAACCTTCAGGATTTGGAGAGGATCTGTAAAGAGGAGTGGACCAAAATCCCTCCTGAGATGTGTGCAAACCTGGTGACCAACTATAAGAAATGTCTGACTTCTGTGCTTGCCAGCAAGGGTTTCTCCACCAAGTGCTAAGTCATGTTTTGCTTGGGGATCAAATACTTATTTCCTTCGATCAAATGCAAATGAATTTATAACTTTATATAATGTGTTTTTTCTGGACTTCTTTGTTGATATTCTGTCTCTATTTGTTAAAATAAAAGTACCATAAAAATTATAGACCACTCATTTCTTTGTAATCGGGCAAACTAACTGTAACAAAGTCCGGTTATACACAGAGGCAGACGCAGTATATCGATAAGGGAATTGGTCCCGTTTATTCATAAAGTGTTTCGCTGGCACTGTTTGGCTTTCCAGCCTCGTTCAAAGTCTCTCTCTCTCTCCTGTCTCGGCTCTGCTCTCCTCGCCTCGCCTTCTCCAGCTTAGCTCCCCTACTGAAATGGCAGAAGCACACACATCTTAAACATTTGCCGACGAGACTTAATTCGCAGCAGGTGTGCAACAAAAGTCTCGCCGACACAACCCCGGCCACGGTCCTGTAGC
The DNA here is from genome assembly GCF_951799395.1 of Argentina silus. NCBI lineage: Eukaryota > Metazoa > Chordata > Actinopteri > Argentiniformes > Argentinidae > Argentina > Argentina silus. Next base: position 22,101,894 of record NC_139664.1, read on the forward strand.
TCCCTCTACAGGCCGAACGCTGCATGTCCCCCCACATACCCCCACCGCCCGACACAGGCCGGGGAACCGACGGCCGACGACCTACTCCTGCACGGGAGAGGAAGTCTGCCACGACCATCTGCGCCCCCGGTCTGTGCACGACGGAAAAGTTGAAGGGCTGCAACGCGAGGTACCACCGGGTGATCCTCGCGTTTACATCCTTCATGCGGTGGAGCCACTGGAGGGGGGCATGGTCGGAGTAGAGGGTGAAGGCGCGACCCAGCAGGTAGTAGCGGAGGGTGCCGACCGCCCACTTGATGGCCAGGCACTCCTTCTCCACGGTGCTGTACCGGCCCTCCCTCTCCGACAGCTTGCGGCTCAGGTACAGCACCGGCCGGTCAGCCCCCTCCACGCGCTGGGTCAGCACTGCTCCCAGCCCTCTATCCGACGCGTCCGTCTGTAGGGAGAAAGGGAGGTTAAAATCAGGCGCATACAGGACCGTTTCTCCACAAAGAGCCCCCTTAAGGGCCTCGAACGACCCCTGGCACTGGCCCGACCATTGGACCGGATCCGGGGCACCCTTCCGGGTGAGGTCCGTCAAGGGACTGGCCAGCTCTGAAAACCCTGCTACGAACTGGCGGTAATATCCCGCCAGCCCCAGGAAGGCCCTCACCTCCTTCTTTGTCTTGGGCCGGGGAGAGGCGGCGATGGCCGCAGTCTTTTCAATCTGCGGTCGCACCTCCCCCCGTCCCAAGTGGTACCCCAGATACCGGATCTCCCTCCGCCCGATCACGCACTTTTTCGGGTTGGCCGTTAGCCCCGCCTGCCTCAGGGACCGCAGAACAGCAGCCACACTCCGCACATGCTGCGGCCAGGTGTCACTGTGGATGACAATGTCATCTAGGTAGGCCGCAGCATAGGCGGCGTGCGGCCGCAGAATACGGTCCATGAGGCGCTGAAAAGTGGCTGGGGCTCCGAACAACCCGAAAGGGAGCACGGTGAACTGGAATAACCCGAGCGGAGTGGAGAATGCCGTTTTCTCCCGGGACACCGGCGAGAGTGGAATCTGCCAGTATCCCTTCGTGCAATCCAATGTCGTGAAGTACCTGGCCGTACCAAGCCGGTCCAAGAGCTCGTCGACCCGGGGCATCGGATATGCATCGAACTTGGAGACCGCATTAACCCGTCTATAATCCACACAGAACCGTATAGCCCCATCTGGCTTGTTGACAAGCACGATGGGGCTACACCAATCACTGCGGGACTCCTCGACCACACCCAGCTCCAGCATAGCTTCCAACTCCGTGCACACAACGTTTCGTTTGTGCACCGGCAACCTATAGGGACGCGTGCGCACCGTTAAACCCGGCTGCGTTTCTATATGGTGGTCGATGAGCGTAGTCCGACCGGGCAGGGGAGAGAACACGTCAGCGAACTTAAGCTGCAAATCTGCAACGTCCGCGGCCTGGCTAGCAGAGAGATGGTTATCAATATCGACCGGAGTGCTAACTTTCGATTTTGGGACTTCCGGACCGAACTCCTCTCTCTCCGGAATTACCGTAGCCAGAGCAACCGTGACCTCGTCGTTCCATTTTTTTAGGAGATTGACGTGATACACCTACAAGCTATCCCCCCGGTCCGAGCGTACAACCTCATAATCCACATCCCCCATGCGACGTGTGACCACAAACGGCCCTTGCCACTTCGCGAGTAATTTCGTGCTGGAGGTGGGTAACAGTACGAGCACCTTGTCTCCCAGTGTAAACTCTCATAGGGTAGTCCCCCTGTCATACAGGCGTTTCTGACGCTCCTGGGCTTGCAGCAAATGCTCACGTGAGATAGCCCCTAAGGCGTGGAGCTTTGTGCGCAAGTCGAGGACGTACTGGATCTCGCTCTTACTGTCGCTAGACCCTTCCTCCCAATTTTCTTTAAGCAGGTCTAGGACACCCCGGGGCTTACGCCCGTAGAGTAATTCAAACGGGGAAAACCCGGTGGAAGCTTGGGGAACTTCCCGCACCGCAAACAACAGGGGATCTAGCCATTTAACCCTTGTGTGGTCTTCGGGTCAAATTGACCCGTTTTAAATTTTTACTTGAAGAAAAAATATACAAGGAAACATTTTTTCAACCTGAAACTCCATGGCCTTGGCTTATTTACTGTGAAGAACATGTCAAAGAAAAAAAAATCATTGAGTGCACATGCTATACACCCCCTACACATTTATGTCCTTCACAAGGTCTTCGGGTCAATTTGACCCGCATATACACAGAGACACACAGACTACTCACAGAAACATGCACACACACACTCACTCACACACATACAAACACACACACAAACACAGAATCTGCACAATGTTGTTACAAAACATTCTGGGAAGCCAGAGGGAGGAGACCCTGAGAGACACCAGGGGACACGGGTGGTACTGGATATGTCACAGGGCCTCAGTGGCCACAACATCACTTGGGATAATTTTTTCACATCGTACAGCCCGGGACAGGAACTTCTCAAAAGAAAGCTGACAATGGGTGGAACAGTCAGAAAAAATAAGACAGAGCTCCCACCTCAGCTTCTAACTGTAACGAACAGGCCAGTCCATTCCTCCCACTTTGTGTTTACGGCCAACATGGCCCTGGTATCCTACATACCCAAAAAGGGCAAAAATGTGATGCTTATGAGCACTGGTGACACCGCACATACAGAGGAGACAACATGTGCCCAGGAACCCAGCTTCTCTAGCCATAGTGAGGAGGGTGGAGGAGGCTCCTGCTGTCCCACCTGCACGACCCACACAACCACAACCTCCAGTGCCTGAAGTAAGTGTCCTGTTGTTGTTGTTGTTTATGTGTGCGTGTGTGTGTGTGTGTGTGTATGTTTCTGAGTATCTCTGTATGTATGTGGGTCAAATTGAAATTGACTATTAGAAGATGTGGTGGGAAAAAAATCCTGAACTAATAAAGTATTTTCATTATTCTAGATTGCAGCTGGTGGCAACAAGAGGAAGCACAGCGAGGTGTGTGAACCCTCAAAGGACTCAAAGACACAAACCACATGCAGAAACTGCTAAAAGTACATCTGTAGGACACATACTCTCAAATTGTATGTATCCAATATTATTTCAGAATTGTTTGAAAGATGTATTTTTCAGTGTACTGTATTTCATTGACAGTGAATAAAGCAGTGTACATTTCGTTCATGTTTTGTGTTTCTATTTATTGTAAATCATCTCAAATTATTTTTGAGACATTTTTGAGAGATGTATTTCATATCCAGTGACTAAATCGATCTAAGTTTGGTTCTTGTGTTTCTATTGTCGTTCATCACCTGTATTTGCTTTTCACAGCTTTGATTATAATAAGATAAAGATGAAAATCAAATGAGAATATCTCCTCAAAAATAATAAACATCAATGAAAACATTGTTTCATTTCAACTTTTCAGAGATAAGCATTCCACCCAAGTCCTTATTATAGCAGATTTTTTACATCAATTATAACTTTATCACAAAAAACGAATTACACTTCCACTGTTAAATATGATCTAGCAGAGATTAATTGCAAATATTAATCATACATGTTATCTATATTGTTTGGAATTGAGATAAAGACAATATATGTTAAAGAGTTTTGAATGGAAATTTGTATTTTTGTATTGCTTTTAAAGCCCCAATAATGTCCCGGGTCAATTTGACCCGAAGACTTCCAAAGGGTCCAAAAAGTGAAGACAATACGAGGGTTAAGCCAATTCCGACTATCCTCGTGGACAAACTTCCGGATCATTGACTTCAAGGTCCGATTGAACCGCTCACAAAGGCCGTCAGTGGCCGGGTGGTAAACACTGGTTCGAATCGCCTTGATGTTCAACAAGCCATACAGTTCCTTGAGGGTGCGTGACATAAAATTAGTGCCCTGATCGGTGAGAATCTCTTTCGGGATCCCCACGCGGGAGATGACTTGAAACAATGCTTGCGCTACACTCCTGGCAGAGATATTGCGCAGAGGTATTGCCTCAGGGTATCGGGTGGCGTAATCTATCAAGACCAACACAAATCGATAACCCTGTGTGCTCCGATCAAATGGCCCGATAATATCCATCGCAATGCGGTCGAACGGGTTCTCGACCAATGGTAAGGGCTGCAAGGGGGCCCGTGGAATGGCCGGGGGATTTACTAACTGACATTCCCGACAGGAAGCGCACCACCTACGCACCTCTGCCCGAATCCCCGGCCAATAAAATCGAGCCATTATACGGTGCAGTGTTTTGTCATACCCTAGATGGCCCGCCATGGGGTTGAAATGAGCCGCCTGGAAGACCATTTCGCGGCGGCTGCGGGGAACCAGCAACTGGGTTACTTCCTCCTGACTATGTGAGTCACGACTTACTCGATATAACCTGTCGCGGATAATCGCAAAATAGGGGTGGGCGCGCACCGTGTCTGGCCGTATCAAAGTACCATCAATTGCTATCACTTGGTCAAAGGCTGATCTTAGGGTCTCGTCACGAGACTGCTCGAGGGGGAAGTCGCCTAGCCGCGGATAGTTCGGCGGGGAAGTCTCGGGGTGAGGCGCCCCCGCCGGCTCCGGCTCCCCGGCAGTGTCGCGAGGCGCCGCCTCGGCACAGAGCACATTACACGCCACACACCTCCCTAGCTGTCGTGCACGCATCCCGGTAGCCCTCTTTACCGCTTGAGGAAACCCCTCCCAATCCACACCTAGAATCAGGGGATGCGTGAGGCGTGGGCTAACCGCCGCCTGTACACTATGGTTTTTCCCCTCAAAATGAATTTCGATAGCGACCACCGGATATTCGTGAATGTCCCCATGCACACACCTCACCCGCACCCTCGATGCCTTCAACAATGCCCCCGGCTGAACCAGGCGCTCCTGGATCATGGACTGCATGCAGCCCGAATCCAAGAATGCCTGGTGCGTATCACGTTGTATCCTTACCGGAATACGATACGCCGCTCCTGGTCCGGGGGGAGGGCCCGGTATGTCGCCGATGCGGACGACCTGTCCCACGTCCATCGCCCGACACTCGGCCTGCACGTGGCCCGGCCGTCCGCACCGCCAACACACCCCCCCTGTCGCTCGAGGTGCTCCCTGTGGGGCCGGGGTCGGTTCCGGATAGGTGGGCCCCTGCCATCTCGTCCTCGGGGCGGGCGCCGGCCTCTCTGCTTCTGCTCCCCCGGTTCCTCCTGGGCGTTGGCCCCCCCCCCCTTGCCGCGGGGCCGGGGTTGGTCGTTGTGGCCCCCGCGGTGGGAGGGAGAGATGGTCCTCGGCCAGTCCCACGGCGGTCTTGAGGTCCTGGGGGCGGTGGTACTGGACCCAGGCGGCGGTGCGGGCCGGGAGCCCCGCGAGGAACTGCTCCATTACCACCCGGTTCCCGACCTCCACCGCCGAGTTGTTGTCCAGCCACCGCCATGCGCTGTCCCCCAGCCGCTGGGCGAAGGCGAAGGGCCGGCACCCCTCCTCCATTGTCATGGCCCGGAACCGGCGCTGGTGTTCCTCCGGTGTCAGGCCCAGGCGGTCCCGGGACTGGTAATCCCGTTGGGCGGCCGCCGGCAAACTGTGGGCCGCGAGCTGCGCCTCCCCTGACAGGAGGGGCAGCAGATGGTAGGCCCACTCTCGGTCCAGCCACCCCGAGATCCTCGCCGTCCCCTCGAACACCGCGAGGAACGCCTCTGGGTCGTCCAGGTCCCCCATCTTCTGCAGCTGGACCTTGGGGGGACCTGGTGCCGCTCCGGTCCCCGGCGCCGGCCCGCCGGCCCTGGTGAAGTCCTGGAGGAGGGCCCTGTCCGCGACCCTCGCCGCCGTCAGCTCCTCCAGCGTCGCCTGCTGGGTCTGCTGCAGGGCCGTCTGTTGCTCGAGGACGAGCGTTATCCTCGATATTGCCGCTGTTAGCGTGTCCATCTTGCCTGTATTCTGTATCCCAGGTTGGGCGCCAATGTAACAAAGTCCGGTTATACACAGAGGCAGACGCAGTATATCGATAAGGGAATTGGTCCCGTTTATTCATAAAGTGTTTCGCTGGCACTGTTTGGCTTTCCAGCCTCGTTCAAAGTCTCTCTCTCTCTCCTGTCTCGGTTCTCGGCTCTGCTCTCCTCGCCTCGCCTTCTCCAGCTTAGCTCCCCTACTGAAATGGCAGAAGCACACACATCTTAAACATTCGCCGACGAGACTTAATTCGCAGCAGGTGTGCAACAAAAGTCTCGCCGACACAACCCCGGCCACGGTCCTGTAGCTCCCTCTACAGGCCGAACGCTGCATGTCCCCCCACACTAACAAAATCAGCAGGGGATCAAATAATTATTTCCCCCACTGTATCTTCCATTTTGCCTGTATTGGATATCCGACGAATTGATTCAGCCCAAGAGACACCGCGACTTGTATCAATAAAAAATAAACACTGACACTGTGACAGGTTTGTGTGGTGATCATCTATATATTTATAACCCTAACCCTTATTCACATGTTTTCAAATGCTGCTGACAAATCATGTTTTCCTATTCGTGCATACATATTGGGCACATGTGATGTGTGTAAAGGACTTTTTGGAAAGTTGTATTTATAGTAATAAGTTTATGATGCTAATTGCTGTCTAGTCTGTTTACATTTGTCGTCATTCAATGCATTCTGTGATGTAGCCCTCTGTCAGACCAAAGGTGTCTTTGGGAAATGAGGTGAGTAGATGGTTCACTCGGATGTCGGGAAACGCATAGCAAACCTTTCCGGAAGTCTTGAAAAGTGAATGATGGAAGGCATCTCTTGTCATTTCTGTTCATCTTTGGTTGGATGTGAGAGAATATAGTATACACATTGTGTCAAAAAGTGATGACGTCACATAATTTATGAGGCTGTGGCCCCGCCCACAGGATGTAGATCCGTGAGAATGGAAGGTATGGGTTAGGAGGGAGGGGTGGGTAGGGGATGTGGAGGGGGCCCCCCCTGGGGGGCCCTGAACTGCCTGAAGAACCATAGGGGGGTCAGCTAAAGTTTGTCACAGATAAGGGGTGTTGGGAAGGGGGGTTTATTGCCCTATGAGACGTGGGTGAGAGTCTAAGGTGTTCTGGGTTTGTCGGAACATGACATTTTTATGAGGATATGGTCACCCTCGGGCGCTGTAGAACCGCGAGAATGGATTGGATGGAATAGGGGTGAGGGGTGGGGGCCCCCATGGGGGGCCCTGAACTGTCTGAAGAACCATCGGGGGTTCAGCTAAAGTTTGTCACTGATAAGGGGTGTTGGGAGGGGTGGTGATGACTTTATGTGGCATACAGGCATCTATGTCAAAATTGCATATGAGGCTTAAAATAAAACTTCAATACTGGGGGGTTAAAATGTGCAATTAAAAAATGGTTAGGCTGCTACTCTAGTGCTAGTATTGTGTTCAATAATGAAGGGTTAGGGTTAATAAAAGGGGGTTTAAAAAAAAAGGTTCATTTTTTAAAAAATGTTTAGTTTCAAACGAGGGGTCTGCCACAGTGGCACGGACGTGACGTTGATAAGATCATGTGTTTCCAGGGTAAAAGGTGTATATATATATATATATATATATATATATATATATATATGATCCTGTGTGAGAGCTGTAGTAGTGGTTGTGGCTGTATGACTGTGTCTAAAATGGCTTCTACAAGGAGGATGGGGGAAATGGAAGGGTGTTTAATGATCCATGAGACATGGGTGTGAGGCTAAGGTGTTCTGTTGTTTGTAAAATTAGTTGTAGCATCTTGACATTTTTATGAGGCTGTGGTCACCCCCGTAGGATGTAGAACCGTGAGAATGGATTGGTTGGATTAGGGGGGAATCACTGGGCCCTGAACTGTCTGAAGACCGACCGACCGAGGTCCTGCTAAAGTTTGCCTCTGATAAGAGCATGTGTTTCCCTGACAAAAAGATGTATATATATGTGACCCTGAGAGCTGGTCACAAAGGCCCAAAGACTTGTGACAGCGGCATCTGATCAATCTCTCTCCACCATGGAGGTGCAATTGTGTGGAAATGGCTGTGTGTTCTACCTCTTGTTACCTGTTCAAGTGTTAGGGTAACATCACACTGCTGGTCATTTCCTCATAATTACACGTGATATATCTATCTGATTCTTGTATTGAGGTTCAACGTTTTTCAACGTTTGCCATGTGGGACAGTGAACCGGCATTCTGTAATCCTAGTTTTTGTAAGCTATCCTGAAGCATGTTCTAAATGTTTTTTCAAGAAAAAAGTGGCTTGAAAGTCTTGGGATCTTTAGCATTGAGCTGTAAGACCCAAATTGTTAGGAAAGTATTTGTGGGTCGTACAAAGCTTTTGGCTTTTTCCTTTTTTTCTACATGCCAATGGAACAGCATTTTTAGCACCTTTTTTTTTTATTTGAGATGGATATGGGAAGTTTAGAAACCAATGATGGATAACAATACAATCTGACTTAAAGAAGCGTATTGCATATCTTTGAATATAGACATGTTGCATATGTAGGTATGTTCGCAAGTAACATGTCAGTAAAGAAAAGGGTAATGAAAGTCATAGCAGCTCACCACCAAAAATCTGAATTTGACTATGGGTATTGTCTCTTATTTTAACCCTTGGCTTGACATTTTAAATGTACAACATGTACCGCTATATTCCCATAGACCCATATAGAGTTCATGAAAAGTATCACTAATTTGGTTCGTTATCTCACAATTTGTTATTTAGGTCGATTTTTAGGATAGAACTTGAGTTGCTGGTATTATTGTGGGAACTCAAATCAGTCACTCAGCTTTTTCTATAGGCTACCCTCATCAATGCAGAATATGTGCTTGTCCAATGAAATGTGAATGTTCTCGTTTCAGTACGCTGAACGCTTCATCTTTCACTCCACCGTTTCCTAAATCATTTTACCTCATATCCTTTGTTCATCCTAAATTTGTTTCTAATACTGCTTATTCATGTTTTAAGTTACCTATTTATGCCAGCACCTTAGATTACCAGACCTGTACAACATTTGATAACAATGTTATTTATGCACTAAAATAAAATGACTTTTGGAGCTATTGCTTGAGTTGAGTCTAGTGTGTTTCAGATGGTTGGACGTTCAGATTGTTCTGTTTTAGAGAGGAGAGGTGATGAGGGCAGGTGGATGTTCATCATGAAGCTTACTTTGTTTAATACCAGGCTAGTTTGTCTGGTGAGACCACACCAACTCATTGCATAGCTTGTTAACCAACTGGTCCCGGATACACGTAATGTACGTGCACTACTAATTCAGAAATTCATTTTTACACCCAATGGTCGAGAGGGATACTAACTAGCCAAATAGCATGCAGTGGGTGATATTACAGAGAATAATGCCTTTAATGTTTTATTACAGAAATAACTGCCAATAGGTTGTCATTGAATCTCCCCCCATAAAATGTTGCTGTTCATTAGTTATGATCTCAGTTTTGAGCTATGGTGAAGCGTAACAGTGCATATGCAAATCATTGTGAAACTGACATTTATTTTGACTTTTGTTGGACATTCAATATGTAGGCTAGGCTATATCTTACTGGTTGTTTGTAGTCTGTCTGTCTATCTCTAGTGTGTGGAAAGTATCCAGCAAATTGGTTCTTCGATGAATATGTGTAGGCCTAGTACTTGTTTCTGTGGTCACCGAAACTACAGCATTTATAGAGAAGTCAAGCTGCAAAAATGCATCATGGAATGTTGCCACTGGCCATGCAGATAGAACTAGTTACATATCAGGATGTAGTTGAATTATCTGTCAACCTGTACATTTTTCATCGTTGGGGGACACAGTTTATCTGAAGCTAATCTATTTCCAGTGAATGGATATGTTCATGGGTGTGTGTGTTGTCATTCCAATGAGGGATAAGTGTTTAATTTGAGAGTGACCTGAACAATAGCAAGCCCAGGATGTAAATAATGAAATCACATTTAAATCATACATGCACCATTTCTAGTCTAGTACTTGCATAAAAACTAGGCTTAAGGGTGCCCTCTGATCAGATCTTGACAGTTTTTAGGGAAAAGGCACATTTAATTGCGAAAGAGTATGGTTATGAGGGGTCTGTTTTGTTTAACTAAATGGCATATCATCATGGATATCATAGACCAATTCAGCTCACCAGTAGGCACATTTCACGTGCCTCTGTTGCTTGAATGCAACAATTGAATTGGATTCAATTGGATTGTCTGTTGATCTTTTTTCATCATGCTTAATCGAGTTGTTGGGAGTGTTTTAGAGATTGTTTAACGTCGTCATTGCTCGGCTTTACCCCTTTGTTGGTTTGTATGACTTCTTCAACTGGTCCCTACATGGATGTCTCAGTTCAGTTGTCAATCTCCATTCAAAATGGGCTAAGAATAGTATAGATGGATGCCTTTTCCATATGACCCATATTTCTCTGTGTTGCAGAAGGACATTCAAGCAAACAATGTTAATAACAAAATGAAACGTGAATCTGGGTTTGCACTATTGTAGGCCTATAGCCTACTGCTGACCATCTAAACATCTCCTAAAAGTATAATGTCAGATATATAGGCACAGTAATGCCTCTCTTTGCCTTTCTCCTATCTTCCCCTGAAGAGCTAACCGCCCCCTTATAGTAGAGTATAACTTATTTTCTTAATTCAAAGGTAACAATAGGTAACACTGAATGTACTGAAAGCCAGAGTGTTGATATACTTTAAGAAATGACGTATCCACCTGTAATATGCGTATTATGCATGTTCATTAACTTGAACTTATTGACCCCTCAAATTGGGATAGTAAGAAGTCGAAGTTGTCTTTGTTTTCTGATGTCTGTTCTCTGGCAAAAATTGACCCTAAGAATGAGACTGATGGAACATTAGTCATGTTAGTCGTTGAATAGGCATCTACTAGAAAGATTGAATTTGAGCTGGTGCGAAGATTGGTCCTACTTTGTATTGCCTGTTGAGGTGTTGTAATAGAGGAGCTGTTACCATAGTTGCGGTGTCGTGTGATCTTATTGTATGTTTAATTTTGGCTTCAGCTTTTACTATTCATATTCCCATCAGACGACAGTTTTTTCCTCAAGTAACCAACAGAAACAATTAATGTTTGGCACCTTTTGCGGAATGCCTGAAAATGTTATGGTTATCGTTAAACCCCCTCTACAACCTTTAATACGCGTAATGGCTCCATAACAATGATGCTTCTCGTACCGTTGTCCGTTATGGTTTATGAGTTGACTTCTCTTGTATTTTTGTTTGTTTAGCTTATGTCTAGATGTTGCTCTTTTATTCCCCAAAAATATGTATGATGGCTTCTGCAGGCCCTGCTACAGTATGATGGTCTCATATCTCACTCTGTTTTGAGTAGTCAACATTTTATTTTATTTTGTCTTTTTTGGTTGCGTTCATTTGGAGAACTATGATCGTCGTCACGCAGAGCTTGGCTCCATCCATCCATCGACTCGCAGCGACTCTATCCTGAGAAAGTACGGTTGCAAAAGAAATCGGAGAACTTTCGTAGAGCTTCCCCAAACCGAACCAATGCCATATAGCTGAATTACATGCAACATGCAAGACACCATAACTAATAATGCAAGGTATTTTGTATCTTTCCGAAAGCATTGAGGGCTTCAGAGTAACTTGGTTTTTTATATACCAACTTGGAAAATTACCTCAGAAAGGTCTCGGGTGCTAGTGTTGTATATCCCTAATTTAGGATGACAAAGATCAATTTTAGTGACCAAATGACCCAAGCCAATACTGTGTACAAACTTTATCATTTTACTTCCTTTAACCTTTAGTTAAGCAAAATTTGTAATTATGGATGAACTTTGAATGTATGTACATTAAAGTTCATGGGACCAAATTTTGTAATTGGGAGTTCAAGTCTCAATGTTGTTATGTACGCATGCAAATCCTCCCTTTTTAAAATGTAGTAATACTGTAACTAAAACAACCAATGAACGCTCAGCAGACACTGAGTTGGGACTCATTTGTGTGGCAATATAAGCTGTAGTCATGACTGGATGATATATTGATGTACCAATGAAATGGATATTTAGATTTGCAATGAATCACTATCAATATTCCTGCAATATGTTTTGGTAGTATAAATAGTGGGCTGCGGATTGAAAGAAAGAGGCATGTTGATGGGATGTTGTATGCAGAGCAATAATGACTAAAGTCTGAGTTGGAGTTATGATTTGCTGAGCAGTGTAGATGGGCCAACGTTAGGTAAGATGCATGGCAGGTATCACTCTGAGCGGTACCCTGGCCTGTGGTCTCCAGCACGTCTTGTGGCAACTTTCATTTAACATTTAAGCATTGGTAGGAGGTCATCTAATTAATTGAATATAGGTTACCTGTAACTTTGCAAACCTATAAGTAGTGTTTTTAGTGGTTCGTAGATGGCTTATAGATGCCACTGAGTGATCATCAAGGATCTAACATCTGCATCTTGAAGTGATGTTATGCAGTGCCGCAATAAAACCAGCGAGGCTTTTCTTGCCCTTTGCCATTTAAAGCTGTTTGTTGCAACCAGAAAACGACAAGAACAGTAGCACGCTATTCATTATCCAAATTTGATACAGTTTTTGATATGACGATAGATGTATTTTTGCATGCTACATTTTACAAAGGGAATACACATTTGAAATTACTTTTCTCAATGTATTTGTGACATGATATACTGATGTAGTGACATATATCGGTTATTCAAGAGATCAATCGATTGAAAGGCACTGTACAGAGAAGGTTGTGGGGAAATTAAATTAAAGTTCTTATGTCATTCTTGATGTCTGAGCTGAAAGCATCCTGCATGTTATTGTTTTATGTGTGCCTTTTCAGAGATTTCCTTTCCACCTCCCATATACTGGGGTTGCCATCCCTATTTCATTTACAGTGCCACATAAAATAATTTCTACACTAATTATCATGCAACCTTAAAAGTGAAGACGCTGCATAGAACGATCAGTATTTGTGTTTTGCACTTTCAAAGTAGTTTCAAAATTGCCCCACTTAAGGTTGGGCAAACTGACAAAAAACAACAATAAAAGACGAGGTAATTTAAGCTATCGATAGGAATTATAAGGAATAACATGACTTTGAAGAGCTTTTCTAAAAAGGTAAAAGATATATCTATATATATATATCTATCTATATAGATAGATATTCATATATATTCATGAAGTATCTCATAAACCTGATATATGCTGCATTGACTTTTCTCATTTCTTTTTTTCTTTTGTGTGCTTCATATTATCCAATAAAAAATTGTATTTCCCCTTTTTTGAGAGGTTTGATCATCACCTAAGGCTGTGCACTGGCCATGCAAAAGCTATTTTCTGATTAAGGAGGTCTTGAACAACATGTACTGCTACATGTTCACTGTCAGATGGAATGAAAGGGTATGTATGAATCTGAAGCGGAATGGTTACGTAGGATTATGTGTAATTTATGCAATGGTTAACATTACAATTGATCAAAGGAATATTTCTAAATTGTAGCGACGGTACTTTCCATGTTTTGCTTTGTAAGGATGCTGTATGTGTCCATATAGCCTAAAATCAATGAGGACTTAATGTCCACCAACACAACTATCGGGTACATGGCGACTCCATGCTGTTCAATGTGACTGGTGACTCAGATATTGCCGTGAAAGGGCTGTATCTGCTACTGTGTCCATCCCTGGCCTATTCCCCCGCACCTTTGGGCTTAAGATAGCCTTAGAACTACACATGGAGTACATTCTTCTCGTACATTTGGCCTTAAAAGTACAAAATTATGCACAAGAAATCCACAACTTGCAAGAGAGCTTGATTCCCATAGACACTTCAGAAACCATGTCATGCGTCAATGCCATATATCTACCTCCTATGAATGTAATTCATATGAATGTAGGAGGTAGATATATGGCATTGACGCATGACATATATTCAATTAATTAGATGACCTCCTACCAATGCTTAAATGTTAAATGAAAGTTGCCACAAGACGTGCTGGAGACCACAGGCCAGGGTACCGCTCAGAGTGATACCTGCCATGCATCTTACCTAACGTTGGCCCATCTACACTGCTCAGCAAATCATAACTCCAACTCAGACTTTAGTCATTATTGCTCTGCATACAACATCCCATCAACATGCCTCTTTCTTTCAATCCGCAGCCCACTATTTATACTACCAAAACATATTGCAGGAATATTGATAGTGATTCATTGCAAATCTAAATATCCATTTCATTGGTACATCAATATATCATCCAGTCATGACTACAGCTTATATTGCCACACAAATGAGTCCCAACTCAGTGTCTGCTGAGCGTTCATTGGTTGTTTTAGTTACAGTATTACTACATTTTAAAAAGGGAGGATTTGCATGCGTACATAACAACATTGAGACTTGAACTCCCAATTACAAAATTTGGTCCCATGAACTTTAATGTACATACATTCAAAGTTCATCCATAATTACAAATTTTGCTTAACTAAAGGTTAAAGGAAGTAAAATGATAAAGTTTGTACACAGTATTGGCTTGGGTCATTTGGTCACTAAAATTGATCTTTGTCATCCTAAATTAGGGATATACAACACTAGCACCCGAGACCTTTCTGAGGTAATTTTCCAAGTTGGTATATAAAAAACCAAGTTACTCTGAAGCCCTCAATGCTTTCGGAAAGATACAAAATACCTTGCATTATTAGTTATGGTGTCTTGCATGTTGCATGTAATTCAGCTATATGGCATTGGTTCGGTTTGGGGAAGCTCTACGAAAGTTCTCCGATTTCTTTTGCAACCGTACTTTCTCAGGATAGAGTCGCTGCGAGTCGATGGATGGATGGAGCCAAGCTCTGCGTGACGACGATCATAGTTCTCCAAATGAACGCAACCAAAAAAGACCTGATAAAATAAAATAAAATGTTGACTACTCAAAACAGAGTGAGATATGAGACCATCATACTGTAGCAGGGCCTGCAGAAGCCATCATACATATTTTTGGGGAATAAAAGAGCAACATCTAGACATAAGCTAAACAAACAAAAATACAAGAGAAGTCAACTCATAAACCATAACGGACAACGGTACGAGAAGCATCATTGTTATGGAGCCATTACGCGTATTAAAGGTTGTAGAGGGGGTTTAACGATAACCATAACATTTTCAGGCATTCCGCAAAAGGTGCCAAACATTAATTGTTTCTGTTGGTTACTTGAGGAAAAAACTGTCGTCTGATGGGAATATGAATAGTAAAAGCTGAAGCCAAAATTAAACATACAATAAGATCACACGACACCGCAACTATGGTAACAGCTCCTCTATTACAACACCTCAACAGGCAATACAAAGTAGGACCAATCTTCGCACCAGCTCAAATTCAATCTTTCTAGTAGATGCCTATTCAACGACTAACATGACTAATGTTCCATCAGTCTCATTCTTAGGGTCAATTTTTGCCAGAGAACAGACATCAGAAAACAAAGACAACTTCGACTTCTTACTATCCCAATTTGAGGGGTCAATAAGTTCAAGTTAATGAACATGCATAATACGCATATTACAGGTGGATACGTCATTTCTTAAAGTATATCAACACTCTGGCTTTCAGTACATTCAGTGTTACCTATTGTTACCTTTGAATTAAGAAAATAAGTTATACTCTACTATAAGGGGGCGGTTAGCTCTTCAGGGGAAGATAGGAGAAAGGCAAAGAGAGGCATTACTGTGCCTATATATCTGACATTATACTTTTAGGAGATGTTTAGATGGTCAGCAGTAGGCTATAGGCCTACAATAGTGCAAACCCAGATTCACGTTTCATTTTGTTATTAACATTGTTTGCTTGAATGTCCTTCTGCAACACAGAGAAATATGGGTCATATGGAAAAGGCATCCATCTATACTATTCTTAGCCCATTTTGAATGGAGATTGACAACTGAACTGAGACATCCATGTAGGGACCAGTTGAAGAAGTCATACAAACCAACAAAGGGGTAAAGCCGAGCAATGACGACGTTAAACAATCTCTAAAACACTCCCAACAACTCGATTAAGCATGATGAAAAAAGATCAACAGACAATCCAATTGAATCCAATTCAATTGTTGCATTCAAGCAACAGAGGCACGTGAAATGTGCCTACTGGTGAGCTGAATTGGTCTATGATATCCATGATGATATGCCATTTAGTTAAACAAAACAGACCCCTCATAACCATACTCTTTCGCAATTAAATGTGCCTTTTCCCTAAAAACTGTCAAGATCTGATCAGAGGGCACCCTTAAGCCTAGTTTTTATGCAAGTACTAGACTAGAAATGGTGCATGTATGATTTAAATGTGATTTCATTATTTACATCCTGGGCTTGCTATTGTTCAGGTCACTCTCAAATTAAACACTTATCCCTCATTGGAATGACAACACACACACCCATGAACATATCCATTCACTGGAAATAGATTAGCTTCAGATAAACTGTGTCCCCCAACGATGAAAAATGTACAGGTTGACAGATAATTCAACTACATCCTGATATGTAACTAGTTCTATCTGCATGGCCAGTGGCAACATTCCATGATGCATTTTTGCAGCTTGACTTCTCTATAAATGCTGTAGTTTCGGTGACCACAGAAACAAGTACTAGGCCTACACATATTCATCGAAGAACCAATTTGCTGGATACTTTCCACACACTAGAGATAGACAGACAGACTACAAACAACCAGTAAGATATAGCCTAGCCTACATATTGAATGTCCAACAAAAGTCAAAATAAATGTCAGTTTCACAATGATTTGCATATGCACTGTTACGCTTCACCATAGCTCAAAACTGAGATCATAACTAATGAACAGCAACATTTTATGGGGGGAGATTCAATGACAACCTATTGGCAGTTATTTCTGTAATAAAACATTAAAGGCATTATTCTCTGTAATATCACCCACTGCATGCTATTTGGCTAGTTAGTATCCCTCTCGACCATTGGGTGTAAAAATGAATTTCTGAATTAGTAGTGCACGTACATTACGTGTATCCGGGACCAGTTGGTTAACAAGCTATGCAATGAGTTGGTGTGGTCTCACCAGACAAACTAGCCTGGTATTAAACAAAGTAAGCTTCATGATGAACATCCACCTGCCCTCATCACCTCTCCTCTCTAAAACAGAACAATCTGAACGTCCAACCATCTGAAACACACTAGACTCAACTCAAGCAATAGCTCCAAAAGTCATTTTATTTTAGTGCATAAATAACATTGTTATCAAATGTTGTACAGGTCTGGTAATCTAAGGTGCTGGCATAAATAGGTAACTTAAAACATGAATAAGCAGTATTAGAAACAAATTTAGGATGAACAAAGGATATGAGGTAAAATGATTTAGGAAACGGTGGAGTGAAAGATGAAGCGTTCAGCGTACTGAAACGAGAACATTCACATTTCATTGGACAAGCACATATTCTGCATTGATGAGGGTAGCCTATAGAAAAAGCTGAGTGACTGATTTGAGTTCCCACAATAATACCAGCAACTCAAGTTCTATCCTAAAAATCGACCTAAATAACAAATTGTGAGATAACGAACCAAATTAGTGATACTTTTCATGAACTCTATATGGGTCTATGGGAATATAGCGGTACATGTTGTACATTTAAAATGTCAAGCCAAGGGTTAAAATAAGAGACAATACCCATAGTCAAATTCAGATTTTTGGTGGTGAGCTGCTATGACTTTCATTACCCTTTTCTTTACTGACATGTTACTTGCGAACATACCTACATATGCAACATGTCTATATTCAAAGATATGCAATACGCTTCTTTAAGTCAGATTGTATTGTTATCCATCATTGGTTTCTAAACTTCCCATATCCATCTCAAATAAAAAAAAAAGGTGCTAAAAATGCTGTTCCATTGGCATGTAGAAAAAAAGGAAAAAGCCAAAAGCTTTGTACGACCCACAAATACTTTCCTAACAATTTGGGTCTTACAGCTCAATGCTAAAGATCCCAAGACTTTCAAGCCACTTTTTTCTTGAAAAAACATTTAGAACATGCTTCAGGATAGCTTACAAAAACTAGGATTACAGAATGCCGGTTCACTGTCCCACATGGCAAACGTTGAAAAACGTTGAACCTCAATACAAGAATCAGATAGATATATCACGTGTAATTATGAGGAAATGACCAGCAGTGTGATGTTACCCTAACACTTGAACAGGTAACAAGAGGTAGAACACACAGCCATTTCCACACAATTGCACCTCCATGGTGGAGAGAGATTGATCAGATGCCGCTGTCACAAGTCTTTGGGCCTTTGTGACCAGCTCTCAGGGTCACATATATATACATCTTTTTGTCAGGGAAACACATGCTCTTATCAGAGGCAAACTTTAGCAGGACCTCGGTCGGTCGGTCTTCAGACAGTTCAGGGCCCAGTGATTCCCCCCTAATCCAACCAATCCATTCTCACGGTTCTACATCCTACGGGGGTGACCACAGCCTCATAAAAATGTCAAGATGCTACAACTAATTTTACAAACAACAGAACACCTTAGCCTCACACCCATGTCTCATGGATCATTAAACACCCTTCCATTTCCCCCATCCTCCTTGTAGAAGCCATTTTAGACACAGTCATACAGCCACAACCACTACTACAGCTCTCACACAGGATCATATATATATATATATATATATATATATATATATATATACACCTTTTACCCTGGAAACACATGATCTTATCAACGTCACGTCCGTGCCACTGTGGCAGACCCCTCGTTTGAAACTAAACATTTTTTAAAAAATGAACCTTTTTTTTTAAACCCCCTTTTATTAACCCTAACCCTTCATTATTGAACACAATACTAGCACTAGAGTAGCAGCCTAACCATTTTTTAATTGCACATTTTAACCCCCCAGTATTGAAGTTTTATTTTAAGCCTCATATGCAATTTTGACATAGATGCCTGTATGCCACATAAAGTCATCACCACCCCTCCCAACACCCCTTATCAGTGACAAACTTTAGCTGAACCCCCGATGGTTCTTCAGACAGTTCAGGGCCCCCCATGGGGGCCCCCACCCCTCACCCCTATTCCATCCAATCCATTCTCGCGGTTCTACAGCGCCCGAGGGTGACCATATCCTCATAAAAATGTCATGTTCCGACAAACCCAGAACACCTTAGACTCTCACCCACGTCTCATAGGGCAATAAACCCCCCTTCCCAACACCCCTTATCTGTGACAAACTTTAGCTGACCCCCCTATGGTTCTTCAGGCAGTTCAGGGCCCCCCAGGGGGGGCCCCCTCCACATCCCCTACCCACCCCTCCCTCCTAACCCATACCTTCCATTCTCACGGATCTACATCCTGTGGGCGGGGCCACAGCCTCATAAATTATGTGACGTCATCACTTTTTGACACAATGTGTATACTATATTCTCTGATGTGGGTCAATAGCCACCATAGCGTCATAGCAACAGTTCAAAAGTCTACATCTATGGTTTTGCGACAAAAGCAAAAGCCCAGGAAAATGACAAGGTAAACCCTGGCATACACTATGAATGCATGAGACAAGGAGAGAGAGAGAGAGCAATCTCCATATGTTATTATATTCATAATGTTTGACATTCTTCTTCTTTTGTCCTAGCGATATCATTGAAGCCCTCGATTGGTACTTGGAGGAGGATGATGAGCGGTCTGCAAAAACCATTAAGGGTCTGAGACCAAAAATATTACGTCAGTCCAAATACATACCATCAGAAAACATCTGCAGAACCTTGGGTGGAAATTTGGAAAGACACGGTAAGAATAATGCACCTAATCCACACATTATTGAATTGTTGTGATGACAAACCATAATGTACAAATAGCCTACAATTAAAGATGTGTCTTCCTGTGAAAGAACTCCCAGCCCCAACTCCTAGGCCCAAATTATGATTATAAATGTCAGTGAGGGGAATGCTCTTATAACAACAACAAAATTATGTTTATGGCTTGTTAACGATAATGACAGAATTCTTTTGCAGAATGGACCCTATGATTCATGACAAGAACAAGACCCTTTGCATAGAGCAGGCACGCACATGCATTGAAACTGATGAATATTTTCACAACGTAATCTTCAGCATTGAGTCAACTGTGACTCTGGAGCGCTTCTCCTTGACATGTTGGTGTAAGCCGGATAGAAACATCCCTTCAAACTGCACATCTGGGGTGCCTTATCTCGCCAGGGACCGGGCCCATTGCATATTTTCTAAGGTATAACATCCACATCCAATCTACAGTCTGTCATCTGTTCTTTCAGGATTAAATAAATAAAGGTGAAGATAAAGGAGGTGATTTGGTTACTTCTGACCATATGTTATTGTACTCTACATCATCTTTCAGGAATCATGGATCGAGTTTACTTTGAGGAACACATTGTGAAAGGAGTCACAGGGCCTTATGTCAGAGAAGATTTTAGGGGTCAAACTCATAGTTTCTTCCAAGGTACAGTATTACAGTGGATCAACGTTCACATTGTTTAATATATGTTTTTCAATCCAAAATACATAAAGTGTTCTTATAATAATAAACATCGTCTCACTTACATCAAAGATAACTTTTCGATTTTTTGAACTAATGCAGACAATGATCCGACCCATACTTCAGCTAGAATTTGCATCGCAAATGAAGGAATAAACTGGGTCAAGACGCTGGTAGAGCAAGTAAATCACACAATCCTAGATATTGCTGCTGGTTAATATGCTGTAATATGATGTGTTTGTTGAAATCAATTGACATGAAATAATCTTTTCACACAGGTCTCCTGATTTCAACCTCATCGAGCTTGTCTGGCACACATTGAAAGAGTACATCAGAAGCCAACAAACAGAGATGAACTCATTGAGGCCATTATTACATTTTGGGAAGTGAAGCTAACAAGAGCGGCCTGCAACAAGTACATTGATCATACAATGACTACTTCCTGCCCGTCTGTGTGTCTTAATGTTTCGTCTGATGCCTTCAATCTGTAAACATGTATCAAATTTAAATAAAAGACTATGAAATAAGAAGTGTCATTGAATGAAAGCACAGTGAATCAACATGAATAGAAACATAAATATCAATATGTAATGTAAATGTCGCTCAACGGTGTGATTCCAACACTTGATTGGAACATCTATTTACAATTGACGCAACAATCAGCATTGAGCTGTGTGTCTTAATGTTTCGTCTGATGCCTTTAATCTGTAAACATTTAAACCATCTACTCACCTCATTTCCCAAAGACACCTTTGGTCTGACAGGAGGGTACATCACACCCAGATTGCATTGAATGATGACAAATGTAAACAGACCAGGCAGCAATTAGCATCATTAGCGTATTACGATAAATACAACCTTCAATAAAGTATTTTACACACATGCCCGTATGCACGAATCGGAAAACATGATTTGTCAGAAGCATTTGAAAACATGAATAAGGGTTAGGGTTAAAAATAAATAAATTATCACCACACAAACCTGTCAGTGTTTTCTTTTTTATTGATACAAGTGGCGAGTGCTGGTGTCTCTGAGTCTTGGGCTGAATCAATTTGTTGGATATCCAATACAGGCCTACCGATGCTACAGTATAAACAGTAGCATTTACATTTATATTTTTGACATTTAGCAGACACCTTTATCCAAAGCGACTTACAACACACAGCACAGACGCATACAGTACTGTATGGCGCAACAACCATTCTCTTTTCAAACATCCTTCACAGCTCTTATCACGACCTTGTGGTGGCTTTCAGCAGCACTTCACACAATGAAATTTCTGCAGCGACGGGACTTAGACGTACGTACCCCACTGAAATGTCGGTCTGTACCTATCTGTCGATTATTCTTCTTCATTCTGGGGGACCTTTTTCTTTTCATGATACTATATTTCGGTTGTTTTCTGGATCTTTTAAAGCCATACTCCACCCATTCCATCATTATTGTATCTTTTTCTTTCTCTCTTCTTTCTTTGGAAGAAGACTATCGGCCAGGAGCATCTGTATCCGTTGATAAGCCTGTATCACTTTGTTACAGTATTTGGTTTGAGGTTACTTTTGATTGATGTTGGCATACAATATAATGTGGGCAACATTGATTTCCATTGTTGTGGCAGTGAATGCCAATGTCAGCCAAGATAAAACATTTGGATGACCTATCCCTTTAATAGCTGCCTTCTACTCCCCACACAGTTTTTCCTCTCCATGTTTTTTTTCTTTCGCTGGTATCTTCCTCATCTACCCATGTTTCATTAGTGTGGAGATCCACTTTCTTCTCTTAATCCCCCTTTTTATCTTTTTTTGTGTCATCTGTTTGGACACTCACTATCATCACTATACAGTATGTCCTTTCCTCATGGTTTATGTCTTTCTCCCCATCACTCTGGTGGTCACCTCTCTTTTCCTCATTCCTTCTTCTCATCCTTTTGATATATTTCATCACTCATCTTCACTATCTTTGCATTCCTCCACACTATTGCCATTCATCTTATCCACACTAGTTTTGTACTCAGCTTCATCATCATCACTTTTGTCACTCTCACTATAGTCTGTCTCTGACCATTCTTTTTTCCTTTCACACTATCTGTGCCCTGGTCCAGTCTTGCCACCACCCTACATCCCTCCATCCTGATCTCTCCATCTCATACATCTCCTTTTTTACTCCTCTGGATCATCATCAGTTTCTGAATAGTCTCCCGCTCCTCCTCCAGCTCTCTCTCGATCCCTCGCTTTCATCTCCTCTACCATCAATTCACCTCCCCTCCTTCTTCCCTTTGTCCTCCTCCCCCACTGTATCTATTCTATTCCTCTTCCTCTCCTCTCTCTCCTTCATTTCCCACTCCTCCTGTCCTCCATTGATTCAGTGACACACTCTTCACCTCCATCCTCATCTTTTCCCCCTCAGTCTTCCCCTCCTCCTCTTCCAGCCTCATATACGCTTTCTCTCTACCTCTCTCTCTGTTTTTCCTCATGCCTTTCACTAAGAGACGGATCTTGAGTGGTGCTTTCTTTGTCAACAGTTTGCATATTTTTTCGAGCTTTGTTTTCTTCTTCTGTATCAGGGCAACTTCATCACCTAAACACAAGTTTTCCTGACCAACACTACTCGATTCCTCCATAGGATGGACTGCATAGCATGACTGCTCTCGAGACAGTTTTGGGATGTAAACTAGCCTATATGATGCTGAAAATCGACTGCAAATGCTTCAAGAAAATGGAAAAACAGACAGACAAAGTGGAACTGTTAAACAAAATCAACAACTATTTTATGAGAAAAAAAGACATTGATAATATTTATCATTTTTCGGCCTTATACATATGAAAACATTCATCATCTAACCGCTTCACAACAATGTCTCTGTGCTAACTGCTAAACTCTAACCTTCTAGAATATCACCTGAGGACCCTATTATGGCTTTTTAAATTTGACCACTAGCTGGCATTAGATTAGATTAGAAGTTTATTTTTACACAAGGCACTTTGTTTATGGTGTCAGGCACATAGAGGCTAAATAAATAAATAAATAAGAGACCACTCCAAATTTTTCTTAAATCAGCATCTCTACATGTATGGCAGCCATTCCATTCCAGTGTCTGTTGAATTCCAATACAGGCACAAACTCGATCCTCTTGCAATAGGACCAGCTGGATGGCAAAAACAGTGCTAGTAGTACCTCAAAAGTAATTGGAATAAAAAATAACTATTGACCATGCCAAAAAAGTTTTGAGTGAGGAAAAGAAGGGTTCAATTCTGGCTTTACTGGCAGAGGGATACAGTGAGCATAAGGTTGCTTCCATCCTTAAAATTTCAAAGACAGCGGTTCATAAGAACAAGGTCAAACAGCAGACATTAGGGACAACAAAGCTACAGACCGGCAGAGGATGAAAACTACTCTCCACTCATCGGGATGACCGCCAACTCATTCGAATGTCACTCAAACAACGTAGGATGACATCAAGTGACCTACAAAAAGAATGGCAAATGGCAGCTGGGGTGAAGTGCACGGCGAGGACAGTTCGAAACAGGCTCCTAGGGGCAGGGCTGAAGTCAAGATTCAAGATTTCAAGATTTCAAGATTTCTTTATTTGTCACGTGCATACAAGTATACAGTGAAATGCAAAAGTGACAGTGCCACAGAGTAGTGCAACAACACAATAAGTTTTAAAATACAATAAAATAAAAATAGAAGTACTAAAAAATATACAGTATGGACAGTATAAACAGTATAAACAATATGAACAGTATAGCCAGTAAGCAATATAAATAGCAGATGGATGATTATGTGTGTGCATATGTGTTAGAATGACAGTGCATGTGTGAGTGACTTGAGGGGGGCACTGGTGGGGTCATCGTTGACAATTCTGATGGCATGGGGGAAGAAACTCAGTCTTAGCCTCTCTGTTTTTGCTGCATGACAGCGGAGGCGTTTTCCTGACGGCAGCGGCTGGAACAGTCCATGTTTCGGGTGGTGAGGGTCCTTCATAATCCTGTATGCTCTGGTCCTACACCTCCTGGTGTACAGGACATGGAGAGGGGGGGTTGGAGCTCCCATGGTCTTTTCTGCCAGGCGTACCACCCTTTGCAGAGTTCGCCTGTCCTGGGCCGTGCTGTTACCGTACCAGACGGTGATGTTGCCAGCCAGGATGCTCTCCACAGCTCCAGAGTAGAAGGACTGAAGGATCCTCCGGGAGACTCTGAATTTCCTCAGTTGCCTGAGATGGAACAGGCGCTGCCTTGCCTTTCCCACCAGAGAACTGATGTGGGTAGTCCAGGTCAGGTCTTCTGAGATGTGGACTCCCAGGTATTTAAAACTGCTCACCCTGTCCACAGCAGTCCCTCCGATGTCCAGCGGTGTGTAGGCCCTTAGTTGTTGTGCTCTCCTGAAGTCCACAATCAGCTCTTTAGTCTTGGAGACATTCAGGATGAGACTGTTCTCCTGACACCAGAGTGACAGGTCCGCCACCTCGTCCAGGTAGCCTTTCTCATTGTTATCTGAGATCAGCCCCACCACGACCGTGTCGTCCGCAAACTTGATGATGGAGTTTTCGCTGGACTTAGCCACACAGTCGTGGGTGTACAGGGAGTAGAGGAGGGGACTAAGGACACAGCCCTGGGGGGACCCTGTGCTCAGTGTGAGTGAGCTGGAGGTGTGTCTACCCACCCTGACCACCTGTGGCCTGGCCGTCAGAAAGTCCAGGATCCAGGCACACAGGGGAATGTTCAGTCCTAGACCAATCATCTTATCAGCCAGTCTGGTGGGGACTATGGTGTTGAACGCTGAGCTATAGTCTATAAACAGCATTCTCACATAGCCCCCCTTCTGCCTGTCCAGGTGGGAGAGAGTGGTGTGGAGGACCTGGGAAACTGCATCGTCTGTAGATATGTTTGGTCTATATGCGAACTGCAGTGGGTCCAGGGTCGGAGGGAGGGAGGAGCAGATGTAATCCTTAATCAGCCTCTCGAAGCACTTCATGACCACTGAGGTTAGAGCCACGGGTCTGTAGTCATTCAAGCAGGCTGGGGAGGTGATCTTGGGCACAGGGACGATAGATGATCTTTTAAAACAGGTGGGAACTACTGAATTAGCCAGTGAAAGGTTGAATATAGTGGTGAACACAGGAGCTAGCTGGTTAGCACAGGTCTTAAGTACTCTCCCAGGTATGCCATCCGGGCCAGCAGCCTTCCTAGTGTTCACCTTCAGCAGAGCCCTCCTCACGTCGTGTTCCGTCACGGAGAGTGCTTGCTCTGCCCCAGCGCGTGACCTCCCGTCAGCCGCGCTAGCCAGCACTCTGACGTTGTTGTTGTTAGCCGGCGCGCTAGCGGTGGTGTTGCCAGCCTCAAACCGTGCATAAAAAGAGTTCAGGTCTTCGGCTAGGGAGGCATCTGCACTTCCGGTTGAGGAGGGTGTGTGCCGGTAATCCGTAATAGATCGTAGTCCTCGCCATAGTCCCCTGGTGTCGTTGCTCTCCATCTGCGCCTGCATTGTGTCTGCGTATCTCCTCTTGGCGGCTTTCACCACCCTCCGCAGTTTGTAGGACTCCGCTTTATACTCCTCCATGCTGCCGGATGCCAGCCCGTCGTGCAAAGCTAGAAAAAAGCCCTTCATCAACGAGAAGCAAAGAAGAGCCAGGCTGAGGTTTGCAAAAGACCGTAAGGATTGGACCATAAAGGACTGGAGTAAGGTTATCTTCTCTGATGAGTCCAATTTTCAGCTTTGCCCAACACCTGGTCATCTAATGGTAAGACCTGGAGAGGCCTACAAGCCACAGTGTCTCGCACCTACTGTGAAATTTGGTGGAGGATCGGTGATGATTTGGGGATGCTTCAGCAAGGCTGGAATCGGGCAGATTAGTCTTTGTGAAGGACGCATCAATCAAGCCACGTACAAAGTTGTCCTGGAAGAAAACTTGCTTCCTTCTGCTCTGACAAAGTTCCCCAACTCTGAGGATTGGTTTTTCCAGCAGGACAATGCTCCATGCCACACAGCCAGGTCAATCAAGGTGTGGATGGAGGACCACCAGATCAAGACCCTGTCATGGCCAGCCCAATCTCCGTATCTGAACCCCATTGAAAACCTCTGGAATGGAAGATGGATGGTCACAAGCTATCAAACAAAGCCGAGCTGCTTGAATTTTTGCGCCAGGAGTGGCATAAAGTTACCCAACAGCAATGTGAAAGACTGGTGGAGAGCATGCGAAGACGCATGAAAGCTGTGATTGTAAATCAGGGTTATTCCACCAAATATTGATTTCTGAACTCTTAAAACATTTGTATTGTGTTGTATAAAAATGAATAGGAACTTGTTTTCTTTGCATTATTCGAGATCTGAAAACACTGCATCTTCTTTGTTATTTTGACCAGTTGTCATTTTCTGCAAATAAATGTTCTAAATGACAATATTTTTATTTGGAATTTGGGAGAAATGTTGTCAGTAGTTTATAGAATGAAACAAATGTTAATTTTACTCAAACACATACCTATAAATAGTAAAACCAGAGAAACTGATAATTTTGCAGTGGTCTCTTAATTTTTTCCAAAGCTGTATATAAACTCCTCCCAAACCCACTGCGCTACACTCTGTCTCTGGTTTATCAGCTCTTTCTCCCCTCTCCCCTGATGATATACTAAAACTGGTCACATCCAAGCGGGCAACCACCTGCCCTCTCGATCTTATCCCCTCCCCCTTTCTCCAATCCATTTCCAAAGACCTCCTTCCATTCCTTACCACCATAATCAAATCAACAGGATCTGTCCCAGCTGCCTTTAAGACAGCCAGAGTCAAGCCTCTTCAAGAAACCAAATAATAATCCATAACTACAGACTGGTATCCCCTCTCCTTTTCTTATCTGAAACCCTTGAACGTGCTGTCTCTAACCAACTGTCTCACTATCTTCTTCAGAACAACCTCCTTGACCCTCACCAATCTGGCTTTAAGGCTGGGCACTCAACTGAGACTGCTCTCCTTGCTGTCACAAAGGCCCTCCACTCTGCTCGAGCCCTCTCCTCTGTTCTCATTCTTCTGGACCTGTCTGTTGCATTCAACACAGTAAACCACCAGATCCTTCTCTCCACCCTCTCAGAACTGGGTATCTCTGGCTCTGCAATCTCCTGGTTTGCATCCTACCTGGCCGATTGCTCTTACCAGGTGACGTGGAAAGGGTCGTTGTCCTCTTCACATGCCTTCACCACTGGGATTCCCCAGGGCTCCATCCTAGGACTCTTACTGTTCTCCCTTTATACCAAATCTCTTGGCTTGGTAATTTCCTCACATGGTTTCTCTTACCACTGCTATGCAGATGACACTCAACTCTTTCTCTCTCCCCCCCCCCCTCTGACACACAGGTGGCAAAACGTGTCTCTGCGTGTCTTGTAGACATTTCTGCTTGGATGTCAGTCCACCACCTCAAGTGCAACCTTAACAAGATTGAGCTGCTCTTCCTCCCTGGAAAAGCCTGCCCTCTTCAAGACTTCTCCATCACAGTAGAGAACTCCACTGTGACCTCCTTCCAGACAGCCAAGAATCTTGGGATGATCCTTGACAACCACTTATCCTGTGCGGTGAACATCACAGCGACAGCACACTCCTGTAGATTCTTCCTCTACAACATCAGAAGGATACGTCCATTCCTCATAAGAGAAGCAGCACAACTCTTGGTCCAGGCACTTGTGATCTCCTGCCTTGACTACTGCAATGCACTCTGGGCCAGGCTCCCCGCCTCCGCCATCAGACCTCTGCAGCTCATCCAGAATGCTGCTGCCTGTGTGGTGTTCAATCTCCCCAAATTCTCCCATGTCACCCCCCTCCTTCGCACCCTTCACTGGCTCCCGGTAGCAGCTTGCATCAGATTCAAGACCCTGGTCCTCGCCTACTGGGCAGCAAAGGGAACAGCCCCTCCGTACTTGCAAGCAATGGTCAGCCCCCAAACTCCTGCCCAATCACTCAGTTCTTCCACCTCGGCTGGCCACCTGGCACCGCCACCTCTACGAGGATGTAGCGATCACGCTATTCGGTCATAGCTTTTCACTGTCCTGGTGCCCCGGTGTTGGAACAAGCTGTCAGGACTGCAGAGTCACTACCTATCTTCCGCTGTAGACTGAAGACCCATCTCTTCAGGCTACATCTTGACTGTCCCTCCTAAAGACCTTTTCACCCCCCACTACCCCCTGTACAGTTTCTCTACTGTAAATAAGAAGTAATCCTTCCTTCTTCTAGCATTGTGACTGCCAATGGCCCCTGGTCCTAGCATAGATTTTTTTTTTCTTATGCTGACTGATATATAGATGATACACTTACTTTAGACAAATGTACTAGTTGTAAGTCACTTTGGATAAAGGCATCTGCTAAATGTAAAAAAATAAATCAGATGGGAAATTTACTCCTGTAATTCCTGCTCAGCTCCTACAAAGTTTGTGCCTTTGTTGGATAGAATCTCTGTAACTTGGCCCCTTCTGCACATGAACCTTCACAGTGCTGCAATGCAGGAGTATGTATCCAGTGAATAGGCCATTTCTAGATGGACTGCACGGCTCAGACATGCAAATAGTACTCCATATTTCTTCACTCGAGATCGGCCCCTCTTTACCTCTATGGGTCTAAAAATATCTGTTCCTACATAGGTGAATGGTGGCAGGTCAGGAGAGATGCAACTCGTGGGTAAGTCAGCCATTTTCTGCTCTTTAACAGTTGCGTGCCAGCGTCAACAGAGGAGACAGTTGCTGACGATATTTCTGGCAACAGAATTGGCCCTTACAATCCAGTACTTCTGTGTCTGTGTTGCGTGTTTGGAGAGCATTTGATTTCTTCCACAATAACCCACTACTTTGTGGATATAGCACAGAAGTAACTTGGCTGTCTTTAGGCAGAATGAAAATAAAAGTGGCTGTCTTTAGGCAGAATGGCCGGTGCTCTGGTGCATACTTAGCCTTCCGTTGACTCTCAAGTCTCCATTGGTCAGAACAGGATCTAGTTTTTGATGCTGCTGAGCTTTGGTCCTTTTCATTTGTCCATCCAGTTGGCCTTGCTGGTGGTGGTCATGAGTCTCATGAGTGTCACTACAGTGCTTCTTTCTTTTTCTTAGCTGAAGAATTAGGTCTTTGAACTTCAGTAACCATGCTGTTGCTTTCTTCAAGTGATCCCAGGATGAGAAGTGTTTTATCAGCTTGGTGACTGGATTCTGTTTGTGAGTCACAATTGTAATGAAGGGCGTGACTTCCTTCTTAAGCTCAGGGTTGTCATCAGAGATAGTTGGTGGCTGCACCTCTCGGGATTGTTAGATTCGATTCAACTTTGTCATTGCACTTTGTCGATTCAACTTTGTCATTGTCTGAGTACAAGTACTAAGACAACGAAATGTAGTTTGGCATCTAACCAGATAGTGCAAATAGTGTCAGTGCAAAAGACAAGAAATTGTAGACAGTTCATGGTATTATAGTATAAGGTTGTGGCCAACTTTTCTCTGTCTTTCTTAGAAATTCTGGACACTTCTGACATCACATGGATTTGAGGAAGGAGTCAGCTTCATCGTCCACAGGGTTGAGTGCAGTGTTCCAATACCAGCACTGTGATCGCTGTGAGATCGCTGTATGTGGGAAACACTGTTAGCCACATACATCTTGAATTGCTCACAATGTACTTCAGGACAGATGTGCCGTCTGTCCAGAAGACAGATTCCTGAGGTGGTATTTCAAGTTCTTCTAAAAGCATTCTGTCGATATGAACAACAAGAACAGCTGCTGCCAGCTCCTCCTCGCTGACTGGTATTAAGTTCTGAGTGAACACCTCCGGTAGTGCAAAAAATTATTTACCATAGAGACCGTTTACCTCCAGTCCATCCAGCTTGTAAGTGCTTACTGGTTTCTCTCAGCCCAATGTCCTGAGTAGAATCTCAGTCCTTCTGCCTCTGGCATCCAACTATTTCATTAATGTCTCGGTCCAGAAGGTGGCGGTGCTTCCTCAATCTAGGAATGCGTAGGTTTGGATTATCCTGCTGCCCTTGGCTACCTTGATCTGAACTGGAACAATTGTGAGTTTGCAATCCGTGGTACCAGCTCCAGTATATCCACAGGTCTGTGAAGTTACTATGGTAGTAGAAGTTCCTGCACTCTTAGCTGCTGCATTGCCTTCCTTCTGAGAAGCTTCTTCTGTATCAATGTGCAGGAGAGTTGGGTGTTGTTTTTGACAAGATTGACAGTTAAGATGCTTCTTATAGGCTTTGCTCATGTGTCTTTTAGTTAAACATGCGAAACAAATTCCTTTTCCTTTCAGGAACTCAATTTTCTCCTTATGAGGTTTCAGTGACATCTTGCAGCAGGATTCCAACACATGATCTCTAGTACATAATGGTTTGTGAAAGGTGGCACTTGGATCCACATTGCTGGCTGCTTCCCTATCCTGATTTCCTTATTCCTTGTGTTTTCAACCCCTGGTATTACTATGGTGGCAAAGCTACTGCTGCCTTTGCCTCCAGATTTGAACTGATGCTTGTTCTCACTCTGCTTGATCTTGATAGATTTTATGAGAGTAGGCGGGTCCTGAATATCACAGAATATGAGGTCGAGTACCACTCTGGCCAGTCGCTCCATGAAGTCAACCAGGTCTTTAAACTTGGCTCTTGCTTTCTTTTGTTCAAGGTGGCTGCATGCAGTAGACCGCTTGGAAATGATGGCCTTGGCAGCTTGGAAATGATGGCCTTCATGTTAGTGGGGTTATCTAGCTACCTCATCCTCAACTCGGATAGCAGCCCAACCTAGGGCCTTCTCCATATAGGCACTTGTGATTCTTATTTCATCACCCGCTTTGCTTCAGTGTATCCTTTTCTGGATTCCATATGCTGGCAACCGTGCACCAAGTCTATTGCCTGACCACTAGTTCCAAGGTAAACTCTGATCGTTTCCATTGAAATGGTTTTGGGTTAGGGTTAGCTAACCCTATTTTTCGCCTCAAACAGTGGACCTCTCCCGCGTATTCTCTTTGATCTTGGTAGAGCGGGCGCTACGTTCCACGGTAAAGTCCGATCGTTTCCATTGAAATGGTTTTGGGTTCTTTGTTTTGTTAGGAACACTGGGATATTTCATTTTTATTTCGTTTTTATTCCTCTGGGAACCCTGTCTTTTTTCGCCTCAAACAGTGGACCTCTCCCGCGTATTCTCTTTAATCGTGTTAGAGCGGGTGCTGTTTTGAATAATTCCAAAGCCGCGCTCATACGTCCGTTACGTTCCAAGTTAAAGTCCGATCGTTCCCATTGAAATGGTTTTGGGTTCCTTGTTTTGTGAGGAACTCATTTTTATTCATTTTTCCGCTAGGAACCCTGTCTTTTTTCGCCTCAAACAGTGGACCTCTCCCGCGTATTCTCTTTGATCGTGTTAGAGCGGGCGCTGTTTTGAATAATTCCAAAGCCGCGCTCATGCGTCCGCTACGTTCCAAGGTAAAGTCCGATGATTCCATTGAAATGGTTTTGGGTTCCTTGTTTTGTGAGGAACTCATTTTTATTCATTTTTCCTCTGGGAACCCTGTCTATTTTCGCCTCAAACAGTGGACCTCTCCCGCGTATTCTCTTTGATCGTGTTAGAGCGGGCGCTGTTTTGAATAATTCCAAAGCCGCGCTTATGCTTCAGCTACGTTCCAAGGTAAAGTCCGATCGTTTCCATTGAAATGGTTTTGGGTACTTTGTTTTGTTAGGAATACTGGGATATTTCATTTTTATTTCGTTTTTATTCCTCTGGGAACTTTGTCTTTTTTCGCCTCAAACAGTGGACCTCTACCGCGTATTCTCTTTGATCGTGTTAGAGCGGGCGCTGTTTTGAATAATTCCAAAGCCGCGCTCATAGTGAATTGCTCCAGATAATATAGCCTGTCCCTACTGCTGGGTATGTTGGATTCAATACTATGTTCGAAAGCAGTGATGAAAGACTGATCCTACAACGGATCTCCTCCAAACACAGGGATTTCTCTAGTTGGTAGTCAGGACAGTCTTTGGTGGTGCACAAGAAGCTCAGGCATTTCGTTTTGCCTTCTCACACACACTGGTCAGTGCATTCTGATCAGTAATATCAATTTGATCAATGTTGTTTGCTGGCTGGAGAGTGTTGGTGACTGGCTGACTCGTATTGTTGACTGGCTGGTCAGAGCATTCAAACAGCAAAGTAGGCGGTCTTGGAGGTGGTCTCCTCCAAGCAGCCCCAAAGTTAAAGGAGTTCTAGGAGAGTTCTAGGAGCTCTGCTTTGCCTTTGGTCATAATATGCATTCATATTATCAATAGGGGTTATTGCAGTTCGCTGTGGAGATGAACCCTCAATTTCCTCAATGACCTTTATTTTGGCAGTAGACATTGCAATACCAATTAATTTTTTTTCTTTCTTGCTTTCAAATCTGCAAGTCTTTTTGCACACTCCATGTCCAATTGTTGTTGCTCCTCCAATTTGCGTTTCTCCTCCAAGACTGTAGCTTGCGCAACCGGAGCAGTGTGCTCAGATTCAGCTTTCAAAAGCAGAGCAGAATCAGATTTTGAAACTCTTAGTGCTAGCCATACAGGCAGATCATCATGACGTCGGATTTCATTTTCATCAGAGCTGGCTGATACAAGAAGCGCTTCCATCTTAGCAATAAATGCGTTGAAACGTCTGACTTTGAGTCTAGATCATCACCCTCCTTTTCGTCATCAAACATTGCTTGCACTGATTCATGCAAACTCATCAAAATATCAAGTGCAGCTCTGAATTGATCGACAGTGAGATTGTCATCAGTATCAACCAGCGTATTTATTGCCTGGTATAAATACTCGCCTGGTCAATACGCTCAATTTCCCTCTACGAGAGCCAATCAATTTACAGTTGTGGTCAGACGTTTACATACACTTGTAAAGAACAAGTATGTCATGGCAGTCTTGAGTTTCCAATAATTTCTACAACTCTTATTTTTCTGTGATGGATTGATTGGAACACATACTTCTTTGTCACAAAAAACATTCATGAAGTTTGGTTCTTTTATGAATTTAGTATGGGTCTTCTGAAAATGTAACAAAATCTACTGGGTCAAAAATATACATACAGCACCTTGAATTATCAATTTTGGTGATGTAGAAAGTTGTGTCAATCAAATTTGCTTTGTGGCATGGCCTCTTAACGTGATTATGATTGACTACAGCTGGTGACTTATTTCAGTCCATTTAAATAGGGCTCGTTTGATACACTCATTACACTCAGCCAAAAACGCTACAATGGGAAAGTCTAAGGAGCTCAGCACGGATCTGAAAAAGCGCATCATTGACTTGAACAAGTCAGGAAAGTAACTTGGAGCCATTTCAAAGCAGCTACAGACACAGACCCAAACACACATCAAACGTGGGAAAGGAATGGCTAAATCAGGCTAGAATGAAGGTCTTAGAATGGCCTTCACAAAGTCCTGACTTAAACCCCATCGAGAACATGTGGAGTGTGCTGAAGAAACAAGTCTGTGTCAGAAAGCCAACGAATTTAGTTTAACTGCACCGATTCTGTCAAGAGGAGTGGTCAAAGATTCAACCAGAAGCTTGTGGATGGCTACCAAAAGCGTCTAATTGAGGTGAAAATGGCCAAGGGACATTTAACCAAATATTACCATTGCTGTATGTATATTTTTGACCCAGCAGATTTTGTCACATTTTCAGAAGACCCATAATAAATTCATAAAAGAACCAAACTTCATGAATGTTTTTTGTGACAAAGAAGTATGTGCTCCAATCAATCCATCACAGAATCAAGACTGCCATGACATACATGTTCTTTACAAGTGTATGTAAACTTCTGACCACAACTGTATGTTGTACGACTGTTACATTTTCGTTTTCATTCTTGGCTGCTCCGTCCAGCAAGCTTCCAACTTGCAACATATTTGCAACATTTTAGTGATAGGGTAGCCTACAGTGAAAACCCCAGTGCGACAGTGCAGCCCGTCAATAATATGCGCTTCACAATCTAGAATATTTGCGCTCCACAGTCTCCAGCGCAACAAGCGCACAGATCAACAATGTCAGCGACATAGATTCTCATCAGATTAGGCTATGCATTCGTAATTTCACAATGTTTACTCACAGACAGTAGCTGCTGGCTAGGTTTGGGGGATTTCATCAACAAAATATTCCACAACGATAGAATTCGAGCATCCGACAACTTGCAGTATCATCATACGGCAATCCCTCCGTATGAAAACAATCTCCGATGCAACGCGTCCACAATAAATCAGTCAATGAAACGCTCCAAATCACATTGTCAGTCCAACGCGAGTCCGTCTTCATTCAATTCAATTGATACTTGCCCGTATCAAGATAGTTTTCAACTATTGTAGCGGCTATTTTAAAAGTTTCAACAGGCCGTTTCTATGCGGACAAGTTCCGACTCATCATCTTCATTACTGTAATAGCATATAGCCTACTTTTTGGTGTTGGCCTACCTCATAGATGTTCTTGGGCAGCCGTAATAATGATAATCCAGGCCAGTGAATAAATCCAGTTGAGGAGTTGCATTGCACTCAAAGCAAACTCAAACAAAAGAAACCATCCCCAAAGAAACGAAAATAGGCCTTTACAATGTTTCAAAATAAATGGATAAATGAAGTGCATCAAACAGCTATATAATATGAATAAACAACGGTCGAAAACTGTGTCACAGGATGTGCCGTCCTTGATTTGGCCTCTGCACGCTGCCAGAGTCTCCTCTGTTGCATAATACCCAGCGTAGGTGCCGGATGAAGCATAAATTGTCTTTACCCGCGGAAGTATCTATCAACAGGCCTACGATAAAACTACAAGGTGTTACATTTGAGCCACATATCAACAGGAAACCAACATTTATTCCACAATCAAATTACAATCAAATTCAAACAAGAAAAATATATTACATATTATAATTTACTTTTCTATTTCCTAACAGGCATACAAAAATATTTATTTTTCCTTGCGTTTCTCTTAAACTTCAAGTAACCTACATACAATTAAATCAACAGGTGGTCAGTAATGCCAACCTTGTAGCACTTAAACAGATTATTTAATCAAAAGACAGAACTAGGTAAAACAGAAGCGGTCACATTTTCAACTTGGTAAATATGTCTGAATGTTTTGCTCACAAACCTCCTCAGATACTGTACACTGAAAATCTTAAACTGTTTGAAACTTCAAATGTTGGTACAGTGAGAATCACGCTCTCCCTTTTGGCTAATCAGCATACGTTAAGATTGCTTTCTGCAAATTTGTAAAAAAACAACAACAACAACTCACATCCACCATTGTCAAGTAAAATCAGTTACATTGAATTACAGCTTATATTGCACATAGACATATTCCATAAAACAAAGGTGTGTCTTATCTTTACATTATTTACAGAATGCATGTGCCGGGAGTTCTTTCCTCGTGGAAAGGCGCAGCACCAAATGTGCACTTATTTGGGATAAACTCCTCTAAAAGCCCTCTTCGAGTATTCCTCCACTCAAACATGAACAAACATGTTTTCCATGGGATTTATTTTGTATTAAAGAAACTGTACTTACATTTACTTTTGAAATTAATAGTGACATCATTACAGTGTCATACTCATAAAAGAGCCACGCATGGCATTGATCATACTGTGGTTTTCAGTAGGGGTGTGCCGACTGTTGTACATCTGTTAATTAGGATTTCTCGTAATCGGATGACACTCGTTATCGGACAACCAGGAGTGAGGTTTAAATGGTCAAAATGACGGGGCTTCGCAAGTCAGACTGCGCAAGACCGGATAATAACGAGCGCCTGTCACTATTTCTCCTCAGAAATTGCAAGGGGCCTAGCGGAGATTGACATTATGATGATGGTGATGAGAGATATTATATAATTGTAAAAGAATAAATAAAAAATATTGATCATTGATTTTGTCAGTAAATATAATACATTTGGCTTTTGCAATTAACAGTTAGAGTTTTACAGACACAGAAAATCAAAGTTCAATAGTTTTTATTTCTTCTTATACAATATTCCCACAGTTTCTGAAGGTATGCGCTTTTACCTGAGGTAAACACAAACTGGTGCACGTTCTCCGCTCACCTTTTGAATGAGAGACAGGGTGAGGAAATTGGCAGCAGGCACATCGCACACATCTCCCAGTCTCGTTTACAGACAGCTAAACTGGCCAGTGGAGTAATTATTTTGAGATAGAAAGGAATCTTCTCAGATTATTTTAGATAATATCTAAAAATTATCAGATGATGACCGTACATTAAGCGATTAAATAAACCAATATATAATGAATATTAAAACAAATGTATAAATGGGTAAATAAAATAAAAAAAAAGATTAATTAACCAATACATAAATTGAGGTCCTGTGAAAAAAAATCTAAAGCAAGAAGACTAAGAGTGAGTATATTACAATTACAGGTAAAACATGAGGAATAATAAGGAGACATTTCAAGGAGTGCAGCATCATTTCCCCCTTCCTATACCCATCAACATGAGAGCATTTCAGAGTTGTTGTTTTAAAGCAACTAACACACCAATATTAAATCAGGAACACTACACATTCAATATGAGTGTAAAACTTCAAGGTCTGCTATTGGGAAACCACACATTCAATATGAGGACTATATGAGAATCCTGCTAATAGTTGTTCTATAGATTTTCAAGTGTTATATACATTGATTTCAGAGGGGCCACACTAAACGCATGACATTGGTGCAAATCCTGCAGGTGTAAACATCTAAAAAGCCAGAAATGTGTTTCTATTTCTGTCAAATGCAAATGGTATATTAATAAACATCTGCTGTAAATCTAATCTCGGAGCCTAGAATCTCATCTCTTGATTCAGATTCAAGGGACGTAGGAAGTAAACATTGTACAGGTTGTCAGCAAGTCTCCAACCTCCTTAAGCTTTTGCTGAGTCGCTTGCGATGCCCTCTCCGTTTCACCCTGCTCTCTGTTTACAACTCAGACTCCGTTCCATCATGCCCTCACAAGTCTCAGTCCCCATTGGACTCTAAGACTTTCTCCGCCAATATCTCCTGGAAGGTAGATAGTTGCTTCATCTGTTCCGTCTGCATAGAGTGTCTCCTCATCAGTTTCTTCTTCATCTTGAAGTCCGGGCCCCGCTTGGGCGAGGAAGGGGCCACTGGAACCAGGATTTTGGGACCGGAGTGGACTGGAGATGTAGGCTTGCCATTGGCTCGGATATCTGGGATGGGCCGCTGGGGGTTGACATTGAGCGGGGGCAGGAAGCCAGGCCTAGTGTGGGATATGTGGTCCAGAAGGAGGGTGCCCGAGCCCCGGCGCTCCAGCAGGCCAGGGGGACGCCTGCGCATACTGATAGGAGACACCGAGTTGGGGATGCTCTCCAGGGACTCTCGGGACGAGCTGGTGAGCAGGGAGAGGGGCGAGGCATTGTACTTCCGCCGCTCCACCGACACCCGCCCCGAATCGGGAGACCCGGGGATGGACTCAGGACACAGGTGCGTGTCCGACTCATAGTGCTCCATCCGGGTGAGTTTCGGGTGAGCCAGTGTGCGTGCCGCCACCAGCCCTGGTCCTCCGGCAGTAGTTTCCTGGGACTCTGGTGCTGTGTTCCTGCGGTACAGGATCTGGTGCTGCTGGACTTTGTCTGCCCAAGAGGAGCTGCAGAAAGTGGCGCAGTCCTCAGAGCAAGAGCGGTCAATCAGTTTGGGAGAGGAGGGGTCGTGTGTCTCGATGCTGTGCCGGCGTGACAGGAGAGGCCTGCCGGGGCCCGAGATAGACAGACCATTAATCTCTGTGAGGATCCTCCCCCCACCTTCCTCCTGCAGGTCACTGTCCACCCGTTCCTGGGGGACCCCAGTGAGCACCGAAGGCGCCACCAACCCCCAAGGCTCTGAGTTAAGCCTCTTCAGGAGCTTGCGTGGTGGTGGCCTCTTCTCCCCTGGTGGTCGGGCAGAGGGCAGGGGCAAGGCCGACGTCAACGCGAAGCTGAAGATACTCTCCTCCTCCTCTGCCTTCTCCACTGCTGGAGAGTTGGAGGTGCGGATCTCTACCTCAGAGGGCGACATACATGCCACAGGCGACAGTTTGTCTACCACATTGGGTGAGGGCGGGGAGTTGAGGTACTGCTTAGTCTTCTTGGTACCCAATGGGGAAGTGTCAGTGGTGATGATGATCACCTCCTTGCCCTTGGCCTTGCAGGCATCCAGCAGGACCTGCAGGGTGTCCCGGTCGCCTCGGTTGATGGCGTGGACCAGGGCAGAGGAGCCTGAATAGTCTTTGAGGCTGGGGTCGGCTCCATTCTCCAGGAGCAGGGACACCACCTCCTTGCCTCCCTGCTCGGCGCAAGCGTGCATCAGAGCAGTCCGGCCGGACTTGTCCGGGATGTTTGGATCAGCACCTTTCTCCAGGAGGTAACGCACCATCTTCTGGCGGGTCTGGGGGTCATCATAGCCAGCAATGCATGCGGCTGAGATGGGGGTTTCTCCCCGCTCGTTGCCCTCATTGATGTATGCTCCCCCCTCCAGGAGCAAACGGGTCAGTCGCAACTTGCCCTGGAAGACGGCTTTGAGGAGGGCATTCCCCTCTATGTGCAGGGGGCCTCCATCTCCCATAGTGCCTCCTCTTCCTTTGCTTCAACCTGCGTCCTGCTAGTTATCTTAGCAATTCACAACCATTCTGAATGAGAAGCCGGAGAGAGCCTGTGGAGAAAAACAAAGAGAAACCATCAACGTTATATTGAGTGAACCTACAGTACATGATAGTGCTGTAAGAGGTCTTTACATAGTGCTTACAAAATGATAGCTTTTTTTTCCTAAGGGGGAAGGTGCTGTCTAAAGGAAGGTGACTTGTGTAAAGGTTTTGAATAAAGACAAGTTGGAAAGCAGGGTTGACCACTCATGAAGAGTCAAGTTTGGGATGCTGTTTTGGGGCATTCAATGCATTTAAAGATCTGGTTACGGCAATGATTGAACAGGACTTTGCACATTACAGTTCCATAATACACTTTCACTCGAAGAGGGAGAGCACAGCTTTTGTGGTTTATGATTTATAATTAAAATAATTTTGCTGTTGTCAAAACCTGTTTATATTTTATTTGAATTTTAGCGTTGAGCATTGAAATTACAAATAGAATAGAATCTGAAAGCACTTTAACTGGCAAGAAACACATGAATGTTGGTTTCCTCCAAGCGCAAATCTGTCTCTTATCACTGATGATAATGAGCCATTGAAACATGGCTGTATACAGACTTCAGAGTTAATTTCCAGAAAGTGTTTATTCATTTATTAATGCCAAAGTTATCCCCACCTCTGACTGTCCTTTTGGATATAAAATGTATCAAGTTACTCAACGGTACAGTTCTATAATTCTAGGGTCACAGAAATGTGTGTACTAGTTTTAGTTAGGGGGTTACTACTTCGACTTACTTTAGTCAATACAACAAACAAAAAGCAAGAAACAAAACAAACAAAAAAATACACTTGTGAGTATGTGAGAAAAAGTATGTGAACTAGCCTAATGGGCAGTTTGACTCATCAGACAGGTCCTTAGTATGGGCAGCAGCGCTGCTGCGGCAGCCATGAGTTGTGAAGACGTGTGAAGTGCTGCCGAAAGCCACCACAAGGTGGTGACAAGACAAGAGCTGTGAAGGATGTTTGAAAAAATCCATCCTTCTGTTAGTATAAATTACTAACAGTGCTGACATTATTGGTGTTCCCTTCAAATAATCACTAAAATAACAATTAGAGAATGGTTTGTGATTGCAGAGCTTTGTTTTATCAGCTTGCCTTGATGAGATAGATTGGCAAAATCAAGTTTATTCTTTTTTTTATTTTAACAGGGACATTGAGTCTCTTTCTCAAGGGAGCCCTGCAATATACATGATGCAAATACATAGGATACAGACAAGAAAACAAACAAAACATACAAAACAAACACAAGATACAATTTCATACAAAACATGAACACTCCTCTGTAACTTAAGCTGTCTAGTTTCAGTTTCGCTTGGAGTTCATTCTACTTTTTCTGACCATACTGGCTAAATGCTGTTTTCCCAAGGTTGGTGGAATCATGGGGACCTTGAGAACTAACCAGTTCTGTGATCGGGTGAAATAACTAGTGGTTCTATAATTTAGGAGTGAGGTGATGTAGATTGGACATTTTTGTTAAAGGCCTTGATAAATAAACAAAAGGCAATGCTGTTTTCTCCTCATAGAGAGGGATGGCCAACCTACTTTCTGATAGAGATAGCAGTGATATGTGTTAAATTCGCCTCCCATAATAAAGCAGAGGACACTATGGTATACTGCGTCAAGAGGTTTTAATGAGGATGTAGTGGCATGTATATACAGTTGAAGTCATTAAAACTCATTTTTTAACCACTCCACAGATTTCATGTTAACAAACTACAGTTTTGGCAAGTCGGCTAGGACATCTACTTTGTGAATGACAGTAATTTTTCCAACAATTGTTTACAGACAAATTATTTCACTTATAATTCACTATATCACAAATCCAGTGGGTCAGAAGTTTACATACACTAAGTTGACTGTGCCTTTAAACAGCTTGGAAATTCCAGAAAATGATGTCATGGCTTTAGAAGCTTCTGATAGGCTAATTGACATCATTTGAGTCAATTGGAGGTGTACCTGTGGATGTACTTTAAGGCCTACCTTCAAACTCAGTGCCTTTCTGCTTGACATCATGGGAAAATCAACAGAGATCAGCCAAGACCTCAGAAAAAAAATTGTGCACCTCCACAAGTCTGGTTTATCCTTGGGAGCAATTTCCAAACGCCTGAAGGTACCACGTTCATCTGTACAAACAACAGTATGCAAGTAAAAACACCATGGGACCACGCAGCCGTCATAGGAAGGAGACGCGTTCTGTCTCCTAGAGATGAATGTAATTTGGCGCAAAAAGTACAAATCAATCCCAGAAGAACAGCAAAGGACCTTGTGAGAATGCTGGAGGAAACAGGTACAAAAGTGTCTATATCCAC
Organism: Argentina silus; assembly: GCF_951799395.1. Classification (NCBI taxonomy): domain Eukaryota; kingdom Metazoa; phylum Chordata; class Actinopteri; order Argentiniformes; family Argentinidae; genus Argentina; species Argentina silus. The sequence goes on from NC_139664.1 coordinate 22,143,299, forward strand.
AGTAAAATGAGTCCTATATCGACATAACCTGAAAGGCCACTCAGCAAGGAAGAAGCCACTGCCCAAAACTGCCATAAAAAAGCCAGACTACAGTTTGCTACTGCACATGGGGACAAAGATCTTCCTTTTTGGAGAAATGTCCTCTGATGAAACAAAAATTTAACTGTTTGGTCATAATGACGATTATTATGTTTGGAGGAAAAAGGGGGAGGGTTGCAAGCCAAAGAACACCATCCCAACCGTGAAGCACGGGGGTGGCAGCATCATGTTGTGGGGGGTGCTTTGCTGCAGGGGGGACTGGTGCACTTCACAAAATAGATGGCATCATGAGAAAGGAAAATTATGTGGATATATTGAAGCAACATCTCCAAGACATCAGCCAGGAAGTTAAAGCTTGGTCGCAAATGGGTCTTCCAAATGGACAATGACCCCAAGCATACTTCCAAAGTTGTGGAAAAATGGCTTAAGGACAACAAAGTCAAGGTATTGGACTGGCCATCACAAAGCCCTGACCTCAATCCTATAGAAAATTTGTGGGCAGAACTGAAAAAGCGTGTGTGAGCAAGGAGGCCTACAAACCTGACTCAGTTAGACAAGTTCTGTCAGGAGGAATGGGCCAAAATTCCACAACTTATTGTGGGAAGCTTGTGGAAGGCTACCCAAAATGTTTGACCCAAGTTAAACAATTTAAAGGCAATGCTACCAAATACTAAGTGTATGTAAACTTTTGACCCACTGGGAATGTGATGAAAGAAATAAAAGCTGAAAGAAATAATTATTTCTACTATTATTCTCAAATTTCACATTCTTAAGATAAAGTAGTGATCCTAACTGACCTAAGACAGGGAATTAAAGGATTAAAAGGATTCACCTGAGTTTAAATGTATTTGGCAATGGTGTATGTAAACTACCAACTTCAACTGTATGTTTAATATTAGATTGTTTTCAAGTGTGAAACTGGCCTTGTTTCTATAGAAGAAACCTAATTTAATTTTCAGTTTCTTTGAAAGTGCATCTATATGTGTTTTAAACTATAGGTTTTTATCAATTCAGATACCAAGATATTTTTAAGATGGGACTTGTTCAATTTGGACTCCACTCAGAGTGATAATATTTAACTCTGAGGTGTCTTTGCGGGATTTGGAGAATAGCATGTATTTTGTGTTTTTTACGCGTTCAGAACTCGTTTAAGGTACAGTCTGAAGATTAGAGCAAGCCTGGTTTTCAGAGGAATAAAGTATAGTGTCATCAGTATTACAATCCTTTACTGTGGCACCAATATTGTTTATGTATATGGTAAATAGAAGTGGACCTAAAATGTAACCCTGTGGCACCCCCCTTTCCTGATCTCACGGAATTCAGACTTCAGACATCTGCTACTATAGACTGAGTTCGACCACTGAGATAGTCCGGGAACCACAGAATCACAGGCACGCTGATCCAGACCAATAGGCGCCAGTCTATTCAGCAGAAGATGATGATCAATTGAATTAAATGCCTTAGACAAATCAATAAATAGAGCAGTACATTTATTTCTTTTATCCAGAGCACGAACTGTCATTTATGACTAGTGATGTCACTGAGATGGTACTATGACCAGGTCTACAGTCAAATTGATGCAAATTCAGAATACACTTTTCAGCTAAAAAGGACCACTGTTGAGCATTTACCAAGGATTCAAATATTTTATCTAAACATGAGAGCTTTGAGATCGGACGATAATTATTCAGGTTTCTAGTATGTCATCTCTTGTGAAGCGGCAGCACATGGGCTACTTTCTATACTTTAGGAATAGTCCCAGAAATAAGTGTTTGGCTAAATATTTGCAACAATAGTTTCACAATAAGGTGTGCTGCAAATTCTAAAAGACCAGGATCCAGTAAGTCTGCCCCAGTAGACTTTTTAGTCTTTATGGTAAGTTTCAAGTTTATTGTTACGTCCCATACACAAGTGCAGGGAGTAAAATTCTTAGGCTTGGTTCCATGACAATGCAGCATACAAAATACAAATAATACAAATAAGGTAATTAAAGCATCAAGGACTTCCCTGTCTGTGAACTGTTCAAAAGAAAACCTTTGACACCCACTATCCATCAAGCTACTACTATGGCCAGTCGACACTATGTACTGCCATATCACCTGACTGCTTGCCAACAGCAGGAGTAGAATTTGACATTTCAAAGATACAGTGGGGGAAATAATTATTTGATCCCCTGCTGATTTTGTTAGTTTGCCCGATTACAAAGAAATGAGCGGTCTATAATTTTTATGGTACTTTTATTTTAACAAATAGAGACAGAATATCAACAAAGAAGTCCAGAAAAAACACATTATATAAAGTTATAAATTAATTTGCATTTGATCGAAGGAAATAAGTATTTGATCCCCTACAAACCAGCAAGAATTCTGGCTCATACAGACCGGTTATATGCCCATGAGGCACACAGATTAGTCCTGTCACTTTAGGAAAAGTACTCCTAATCTCTGCTTGTTATGGGAATAAAAGACACCTGTCAATAGAATCAATCTCTTCCATTCCAACCTCTCCACCACCATGGGCAAGACCAAAGAACATTCAAAGGACATCAGGGTAAGAGTTGTAGACCTGCACAAGGCTGGAATGGGCTACAAGACCATCAGCAAGAAGCTTGGTGAGAAGGAGACAACTGCTGGTGCAATTATTAGAAAATGGAAGAAATACAAAATAACCATCAATCGCCCTCGGCCTGGAGCTCCATGCAAGATCTTGCCTCGTGGGGTAAGGATGATCATGAGAAGGGTGAGGGATCAGCCCAGAACTACACGGGAGGAGCTTGGTAATGATCTCAAGGCAGCTGGGACCACAGTCACCAAGAAAACCATTGGTAACACACTACACCGTAACGGATTGAAATCCTGCAGTGCCCGCAAGGTCCCCCTGCTCAAGAAGGCACATGTACAGGCCCATCTGAAGTTTGCCAATGAACACCTAAATGATTCATAGAAGGCTTGGGAGAAGGTGATGTGGTCAGATGAGACCAAAATTGAACTCTTTGGCATAAATTCGACTCTTCGTGTTTGGAGGGAGAGAAATGCTGAATGCTACAATCCCAAGAACACCATCCCCACCGTCAAACACGGAGGTGGGAACATTATGCTTTGGGGTTGTTTCTCTGCTAAGGGTACAGGACAACTTCACTGCATTGAGGGGCCAATGGACGGGGCCATGTACCATAAGATCTTGGACGAGAACCTCCTTCCCTCAGCCAGAGCACTGAGGATGGGTCGTGGATGGGTCTTCCAGCATGACAATGACCCAAAACATACAGCCATGGCAACAAAGGAGTGGCTCAAGAAGAAGCACACTAAGGTCATGGAGTGGCTTAGCTAGTCTCCAGACCTTAATCCTATCGAAAATTTGTGGAGGGAGCTGAAGCTTCGAGTTGCCAAGCAAAAGCCTTGAAACCTTCAGGATTTGGAGAGGATCTGTAAGGAGGGGTGGACCAAAATCCCTCCATGTGTGCAAACCTGGTGACCAACTATAAGAAACGTCTGACTTCTGTGCTTGCCAGCAAGGGTTTCTCCACCAAGTACTAAGTCATGTTTTGCTTGGGGATCAAATACTTATTTCCTTCGATCAAATGCAAATGAATTTACAACTTTATATAATGTGTTTTTTCTGGACTTCTTTGTTGATATTCTGTGTCTATTTGTTAAAATAAAAGTACCATAAAAATTATAGACCGCTCATTTCTTTGTAATCGGGCAAACTAACAAAATCAGCAGGGGATCAAATAATTATTTCCCCCACTGTAGATGCTCCTACACCTCCATGCTGAGACCTACTGAGACCTACAGTGGAGAGAAAAACAAGCACACTTGCAGGTGAAAATACAAACATCCTAAAGTAGAGATATAGATGCCACACCTGAAGTTCTGTCCAGGTACCTTGTTGTGTTAGTCTGTTTTTATGGGTCACAGATGAGATAAGGAAGAGCTGTCTTGTCTTTTTTAAGATCTTTCAACTCCAGCTCTGAAGCATGAGTCATCATTGCCCAAGATGGACCCGGATAACAGGCACAGCATGATTGCTAGCGTTGCTACTGTCAGACAATAATGCACAGCGGTTCTTGTGCAGCTACTAATCCAACGCAGACGTATGCAGCCTTTGTGCCTGAAATCTCTCTCCCCTTTACTATTTACAACAAATTGGCTTTTTTAGGTTATTTATAGTCTGGGAGCTTATACCTGCATTCTTTAAAAAATCCCAAAGTCTTAGAGCAGAGATATTATCACCTACATCACCTATATCAACTATTAGAAATAGTTTACAAATTACTATCACTAATCACAATTATCAGTATCAAAGATATCCAGGGTTCTGCTAATTGTGTTTTAGATTTGGGATGACGGTTGTGGTTACACCTGGTCTTAACATGTGACTCTTGCTATCCGAGCATGATAATCAGATCACTTTTCAATTGCGGTGCAGTGCATCTGCGCTTGACATTACGAATAAACAAACAACTACAGCGAATCATGATTGCTGAATTTGTAATAACAAATGGTCATATGGAACCTTGAAACATAGCACAAATAAAAGCAAATCATCACACATTTAATAACAAATGACCACATTGAATCTTAAAACAACACTTCTATAACAAATGACCAAGTTGAATATTGAAAACACACACCTGTTACAAATGACTACTTTAATACTGAAAAGACAAAGTAAGCACAAGTAAGCTCCAACTGATTGTTTTCTTGCACACACATACATGGCTTTTAGTCATCTCTCCCTTTTTATGTACATGCAATATTTTAGTTTTAGTTTAGTCTGTTTTCTATTTGATGCATTAATTCAATTTGAAACTCAGTGCAACCACTGTCAATCAAAGCCCTTAGATTCGATGTGGTCATTTGTTATTTGATGCGTGGTGATTTGCTTTTAAATGTGTTATGTTTCATGGTTTGATATGACCATTTGTTCTGGGAGGGTTATGTGAAAACATATTTTGCTTGAGGGAGGGTAATACATTTTCATATTTCAGAGGTCCTATTTGTACCCCTCATCATCAATAACAATCAGTCTGTTAAAAGCTGATCTTGTCAACACGCTTGAGTTTGACATTACCGTTGCCTTGAGTCCAGACAAAAATAGAGCTCAATGTGTCCAAACTACCACTGGAGGTTGTCAAGAAGATCTGTTCACAATCAGTTCACATTGTGTCTTTTAATTGGTTACACCTGTCTAGAAATGTGAGCACAATTACGATGTGGATTCAGAATCTGAATGTTAATACCAGGTTTAACCACAGCCAAAGGCACCTAATGTAACATTCTAGTTATAAATCTAGTTAAGAATGTAGAATGCTGGAGCTTTTTGGTGTCAGCATGGAGGTCAGTGACATTCTCCTTGCCAATTTCCCCTGTGTCAAAACAAATCCAAATGCATGTGAACATACTGTAGTTGAATATACATTAGGTCACAAAGGGAAGTCAGCAAAGGTTTGGTTGTCATCATTGCTGTGTTTGCCTCAGTGGGAAGGCAGGTGTTCAGATAGAACAAATCCTTGCTGTACACACACAAACACACACTGCTGTCTTGATTTCCCCCCACCTCTCCCACACCACCTCCAGGCTCCCAGCTTGACCCCCAGTCTCAGGGCTGCGGTGAGGAGCAAGAGGGGTGTTTTAACATCAATCCACTCGCGCTTCGCAGATGAACCTCACTCCCACTCCAAGGGGAGGTAGATAAAGCTATTTCTGTCTCAGTATTTACAGCTCTTCTAGAATGAGATGGATCATTCTTGTAGTTATATATCACTGCAGTGGTTGATACAGTACGGCTCCTCAATCTATATAGATAGTGAACACACTGATCCACATTCCATTTCCATAACAATCTAGGCCTGTTTCAAAGATAAATGAGCACCAGGGTTTCTGTATTATTTATAATTTCCCACTGTTGACGGGTTTCTCCATTTTGGCTCTTCCTCTCATTTCTCTTCCATACTGATTTTGGCAAATGTATTTATCAAGGCTGTGTCAGCCTGAGTATGAATAGAAGTGAACATTGGAGTGCATGCGTCTATGCATGTGTGTGTATGTGTGCGTGAAAGTGAGAGAAACACGTGCATGTGTGTTTGTGTATGCGGGAGGCATTATTAAAATTAACAGTTTTTTCCCCACCCCCACTCGAGAGCTAGTCATCTGTCACTGGCCCTCTCTCTCTGGTTCTCTCCTTCTCTCTGATCCCTCACTTGCTCATTAGATCAGTCAAAGTTATACATATGCATCAGAACTGAAAAGGCACAGGGACCCGTGGTGGAGATTGTCAGTGAGGCAGCAGAGCCTCTGTTACTCTAGTCTATCCCCTGGTGCGCTACTACAGAACTGACGTCCCCCTACCATCACTCCTCACCATAATTGGCAGTGTTGTACCCCCTGATCTGCTATAATATCTGGGGTGACGGGAATTACGTCAAATTGTGTCTCACTGGCCTAAGTAGTCCCGCTTCCTGTTTGGGAAATGGATGCGATCGCCTGCTGCTCTGATGCTGCCTCTCATTGGCCCTCACTAGACACATAATTCATACAGGAAGTAGGTTTGTGACAGTATCCAGGTTAGGTGTGGGGGCCACTGAGTCAGTGCATAGGGATCCTTGCAATCTGATGAAGGCTATAATGCTGAAACATGTTTGTTCATGACAGTAACCATGACGTTGAGTCAATAGAGGGCATGGAGGGATACAAGTATAAGTAAATAAATTATATCACAAATTAATTTTCAAATTAATAAAAACTGAGCGTGCATTCTGAAGTGCCTTCACAACATTACATACAAAGCAATCCCTGCTTTCCTTGCGATTTGTGTATCATTTTCAGTGCTCCGTATGAACCCATTTAAGGTGGTGAAGATCACGCCTACAATGGTCTTACTGCAGTAAAAACACTAGAGGGCGACACAGCCTATGGGACGTTACACCCATGGTGTAATCAATTTACCAAAATTATATAATTACTCCTGTGATTATAATCAAAGTCAGTAATTTATTCTTACAGTAAGCAGGAGGCGTTATTATCGCAACAATCGCATTCGTCACCTTTACCAACGTAATTTGCAAGAGTAGGTTACAGAACCGATGGATTTCCCAAAACGATGTGTTCACCAAAGTTCACTCAGTTAGAATGACTCCTGGCTTGCTTAAAGTTTAATCGCAAGACTAACGCTGATGTAAATTTGTCATTGAGTAAATTGTTTTAATTTCTCCTCCTTTTATAATTATCTCAGTTCTTGATCCTGCCCTATGTTTTAAATAGTAACCGCTGGTGAACGGTTTACTGATAGGTCTCGAGCATGTGCAGCATGCAATGGATGCAATTTGTCTAGCTGACTATTGGATTCAAAGTATATTTCCAATTTTATTTAATCGATTATAATTGTAAACAGGCCCTAGATTTATTGTTGTCGTGTTCAAATGTGTAGAATTGCAGGAAATACGTTTTGAAACCCCCAGAGCCCCCGTAAAAAAAATATAGCTTCCCCAAACTTGAAAATCACGCTACACCTATGGACATAACCCTAGTTGCACTGCTATCAGCGCAACAAGTCACTCAATAAGTTGAATTGAATCCATCTTAATGCAAGGATAATAGTTCATGTGATTTTAGAATTAATATCTTTGTCTAACCCTATAGGGTCTCTGATTTGCATAGGAATCAATTACACACTGTGTGGATCAGGTTGTCATTACAAACTGAGCAAATGGAGAGGAACAAAACTGCTCAGGAATGCTACCCTAAGGCCCGGGAAGAATCTACAAAGTTGAATGGCGGAGAGGAAAAAGCACAGTCGATGGGACAACATCATCTCAGTCACTCTACAAAATTGGTCTTCATTAACCAAAGATTTTTTTACAATGTAATTGATTTGCTAACAGTAGGATATGAAGATACAATTATATGACAGGGTGATGCTTAATTCAAGCAAAGGCACAATCTGCTGATGGGGCCGGGCCCCATTGCCTGAATGACAGAACGCCACTGACAGTAACAGTTGACAGGCCATCTTCATGATGACTAAGCCTCATAGGTCCACTGTTTCTGAGGCAATGCTGGTCTCTAAGATTGAGTGTTCTCACATTCAACATGGCTCTTTGTATGGCAACCACCCATTCAAAAACAGAGGTCAACTATGAGATGCTGTCAATCAGGCCAGCAAAATAGTGGGCAACAAACAATAGTATAATTGACAATAACATGTTTTGTGTTATCACGTGTGCTGGCTATGTCTCTCAGGACCAACACAGCTGACACATTTAAGGATATACTGTATTTTATGCAACAGTGCAGTGCTTATTATCAGGGAAATGAAAATATTCAGTACAGTATGTTCTCTAAAATATATTTCTGCATTTCCTCAGATCACTTTTTGGATCAAAAAGTATCAAGTAGAGTTATTTTGCTGCTACGCCCAATGCACCCAATTAAAATCATCTTGAAAATATATTTTCTATTTGCCTATAATTGCCTATAATAACTATAAGTGTGCACATTTGTCTCATATGTTAGGCCTACAATGTCGGACCTGCATAAAAATGGCACTCTTAGTCACTCAGCTCTACCATCGGTGCCATCAGTCGTCTTGGTGCAAGCTCTGGTTTGTTGCCGTTGGTTTAAGCACTTCCATAACGAAGCCACCATTTCAGTTCAACAATTGTTAACTCTTGGGGTTGGCGTAGCAACATTAATGTTTTTCTCTTGAAACGGCAGTAGATAGGTCAATATTTTAAAATGACAGAAGCAAACGATGAAAACACAGATCGACAAAATGTACGTCTAGTCAACACTTTTGAATTTTACGTAGGGGTGTCACGCACCTTCTGAAATGTTATGTAGCTGACGCCGTCATAGATCGTCTATAACAAGGCTAGTGATGTAACATACATTTCATCACCAATACAATCCATCACTATTTGGCTTGATGGGGGAGTGAGTGCCATGTGATCAATAATGAAGAGAGTATCAATCTCATGTCTCTCCTCCCTAGAAAGTGATGGATTGTATAGGTGATAAAATGTAGCCTATACTACAGCAACACCGGTACGGGTGTGGAGGACTGATGGTAGAGCTGAGTCCAAGAGTGCGCCACATTTGTGCACATCTGCCATTAAAAGTAGTGAAACGTCATCCATTATGAATAAATGAATAATATCATGCAAATTATCATATCCTCACACACAATATGGACACAAACTTAGTGAGTAAATTGACATGAAATGCATCACATCACCACCACCTGACATCAATAAACACAGATAGGCCTACTCTTTCCAATCAAGGAACTACTCAAACATTTGCAAAATTATTTATCAATTATAGTATAACTGCACATTATTACAATTCCACCGTTCCACCGTAAACATAATGCCTGAGTAACTTAACATAGGCTAACTAACTTAGGCCTTCCATTCAAAATTATCGTTGCTGTCCATGGTTCTGAATCAGTCACGGCTGCCAAACTGAAAAAAGACTTGGGAAGGAATGCTCTAAATTCACATGAGGCCTACTGCTGTTGTAGGCTATACAAGAATGACATCAATTGATAATCTGTTCAAACATTAGCGAGTCCAGGGAAATCTTTACCAAAACTGTTTTGGTGACATTCTACGTCTTTCACTAACGTAGGCTATTGCTTCTACATTTAACCCACAGTGAAGTTGTACTATTCAAGGTGAATGTAGCCTACGAAACAGTAGACTACAACCTAACTGCATGCGACAGTGAAAAAAAAGCGGAATTAGAAGTCGGTTGAATGTTTCAATAGCAGTTAAAACATGTATTTCCCTCAAGTTTTAAGCATTGCGTCATTACATTTGCTGAGATAACTAAATAATAGAATATCGTAGTATTACAGTAACATTGAAATGTCTCATTATAGGCTACCCCTCTCATAAAAAAGACTCCCGGACATTTCAACATTCCATCATACACTCAAGGGGATTGCAAACGGCTATAGCCTCATCCACCAGGACCGCAATTAAGTGAATCTGCTGCTCTCACAAGCTCTTCATTTCACGATAATGCAGACAATGTCGACGATCTCCAATGTTTGACAGTCAACAGCCTTTAGACATGGACACCTTAGAATATGGAAATGGACGGTAATTCAGAATAAATGTAATCTATTATTAGATTTGCTTCTGGAGTAGCCAGTTGATTAGTCTTGGCATCCTTTAGCAAGGTTCCACAAATTGGAGAAACCATTGCAACTATCAAATGAACACGAATGACTTGCAGTGATGTGTTCAACCGAGAGCTTCTCCGGCGTAAATATGGTTAGAATCCAGGGATATGAAATGAGGAATAACTTCCAGTTAACTGTTAATTGCTCATTTTTCGTCGATGTTGGTCTTTTATCCAAATCTAAATCGTTAACTTGTTTGCGTCTTTGATAATAGTAATCTCTGTAGTTTTACTGATTTTGCTCACAATCCGTTTGGTAAATCAAAATGCATTAACCACTATGAAGGTAACATTTAATGACAACAACATATAATTGTGTAATCCATAATGCGAATGTAACGTGCATACACCAATGGCCGCAACAACTATGAGGCTGAAACAAGCAAGGGTCCTTACCATAAATGCTGCGTGTTTAATTCAGATTCATTTGGCATATGGGCTCTTCTGATTCAAAAGCCAGTCTTTACTCTGAAATGCTCCGCAGATATCGTGGTGGTACTCTGCGTTGTGCCTTCCTGCCTCCCCCTCTTCCCCCGTATCCCTCCCGCGACCACGGGTGTAGAAGACGCGGAGCGCCGCACGGGGGTGGGGTGTGGGCCGCTACTCTCGCGCTCCCACTCACCGAATTCGCATGGAAGGAACGCGGTGAAGATGCTGCACGCAGACGATACGCTCTGCTGATCTTTGACAGACATAGACAGAGAAAGAGAGAAGAGGAGGAGGAGGAGGAAGAGTTTCGGTTTAAGACATCCTATGGACACGCTATCTTTGTTCAGCAGCCACCCAGTCTAACGTTAATAGATTCAAGCCAGACAGACAAGATGCAACATTATGAAGTTAGGCTCCAATGTAAACAAGGGCAATCGTTATGCAAACCATATAAGCATGCCTGTTGTTTGGTTAGCAAAATGGCATTACATTTTAGAAGAGACAATTCAACTGGCCTTTAATATTGCTGTGAGTGAGGAAGTGTGAACAATCCCCTCTTCTCCCCTTACCTCAGGCGACATGTGTACCCCCTCTTCTCTCCTCAGGGGACATGTGTACCCCCTCTTCTCCCCTCAGGGGGCATACAGTGTTGCTTGAAAGTTTGTGAACCCTACAGGGATGGTCATTATTTTTGTATAAAATATAAAAACTAACTTATAAAATCTTTATCTAAACCCTAATTCATAATAAAGACATTCCAAATAAAGGACACAAACAAAACATATGATAGTTTCATTGTTTATTTAACTAAAGAGGTTTATTTAACAAAAACTCAGATTTCATGTGTGCAAAAATACGTGAACCTCTTCAGTCAATACCTTGTGGCACCTCCATTAGCAGCGATAACTTGGAGTAAATGTCTCGTATAGTCACTAATCAGCCTCTGACATCTGTTTTGAGAGATTTTTGGCCACTGCTCCTTACAGAACTCAGCCAATTGAGTGAGGTTTGAGGGGTGTCTGGCATGAACTGCCCGCTTCAGGTCCTGCGGTCTCGATTGGATTTAGGTCAGAACTTTGACTTGGCCAATCCAAAACACAAATCTTCTTTCTCCATTCTTTGGTAGATTTGCTTGAATGCTTTGGGTCGTTGTCTTGTTGGAAGACCCATTTTCAGCCCAGCTTTAGCTCCTTGACTGATGGCTTGACATTCTGTTCAAGAATCTCCTGGTATACCTCAGAATTCGTGGTTCCCTTAATGATGTGGAGTCGCCCAGGTCCAGAAGAGGAAAAGCAGCCCCAGATCTTCACATTCCCACCACTATGCTTGACTGTTGGGATAAGGTTCTTTTGGTGGTAGGCAGCGTTGAGTTTTCGCCAAACATAGTGGTTTTGATTGTGACCAAAAAGGTCAATTTTGGACTCATCTGTCCAGATAACGGACTTCCAGAAACCTTCAGGCTTGTTCAGGTGGTCTCTGGCAAAGTTAAGACGGGCAGTTTGGTTCTTTTTTGACAGCAGAGGCTTCTTCCTAGCAACCCTCCCATGAATGCCATTTCAAGTCTGTTTTTCTTATTGTTGAACCATGCCTGAGATGCAGCAAGGGAGGTCTGCAAATCTCTAGATGTTATGTTTGGGTTGGCTTTTACCTGACTTATTATTTTTATTGTGGCTCTTGGGGATATTTTGGAAGAGTGTCCACTTCTCATGTCATGTTAAATGCTCTCCATTTGTAAATTATTTGCCTCACAGTGGACTGATGGACCTCAAATCTTGTTGAGATGATTTTATAGCCTTCCCCAGACTGATGTGCTCTCACTAACTTCTTCCTGATGTCCTTTGAGATCTCTTTTCCTCTCAGCATGGTGTGTTTTGCATTCACGTATGGGTAACACAAAACTGACCAGGTTTTCTATCTCTATTTATCAGAGTCCCACCCAAACTCTTTCCTAAAGATCTCTCCTTTGATTGGTTCATTTGGTACCCAATTATTTACCCACCTAAGTCTACTTACCTACTTTATTTAACCAATGCAACTTGGGGTTAATTTAGTTTTATATAATTTAGTTTTTCTACTACACGCATGATTTCCTCTAAATCAACATATGGAATTGGTAAATATAAATCTGTTATGTCAGACAAAAAGACTGGTTCTGATTAAATAAAGACTTCATTGAAAAAACTAAAAATCTATAATTGCACAAGGGGCTCACATACTTTCAAGAAGTACTGTATGTACCCCCTCTTCTTGACATATGTACCCCCTCTTCTCCTTTTACCTCAGGGTCATATGTACCCCTCTTCTCCCCTCACCTCAGAGACATATGTACATACCATCACACCACATTGACCAAATGTGTGTTTTGTAATCATAGGTCGGAAAAACCCTTGGGTTGGAATTCAATCATTGTGCATGTATGCCTTCTCAGCAATGCTTGTTTATCATATAGCTTAGCCTAATAATGTATACCTTTTTGTTAGCACACTGAATTGCATTTTATGCACGAATTGTGCTGTATAAATAAAATTGTGACATGACTTTTATATAATTTTTCACACACACACGTTTCATTACTGTATAAATATACCTAAGGCTAATCTGCACCATTTTTTCACTATATGATGTCCTGAATGTAGTGAATGGCCTACCATCCATGTTATCCATGTTTTCATTTAGGTTTCAATACAAAAACAATTCTTTTTTTTCTTCAAGGATAGTCTCAGTATACTTGGTTCCACAAAAATCATGTAATAATAATAATACATTTCATTTGATTGGAGCCTTTCTGGACACCCATGGTGACCTTACAGTAAACTAACAATACATTAAAAGTACAATTAAAATCAAGGCGATAAAAAATATACAACATGTTTAAACATAATAACAATGGGCAAACCAGCAACAACAAGGCATGGACAGAATGGCGCCAATCAAATAATATGTATTATTATTATTATTACTTGGTTCCACTATAATCATGTATACTGAGAAGAAGAAAAAAAAGAATTGGTTTCGTATTGAAACCTAAATGAAAACATGGATAACATAGATGGTAGGCCATTCACTACATTCAGGACATCACATGGCAACAAAATGGTGCAGATTAGCCTTAGGTGTATTTTTTTTAATTGTATTTATACAGGGGAGTACAAGAAACAAAACAAGAAAGACATACCACTGATTTTAGCTGAACACACAGGTTTAACTGAAAACTTAAAGAAAGACAATATTACGTGCTCACCTTAAAGAAGGATCATTGCATTGGTAAAGATTGAGAGGAGGAAATACTTGTACAACCTAGACTGCATAAAATACTAATTCAGCGCCTGTTGCTATTATGGAACACAGTTTCTATGGCAACTGATTTACTGGATTCCTACAGAAGCGTTCCCACAGTGACACGCGCATGTGTGCACATGCACACAGACACACACACACACACACACACACACACACACACACACATACAGCTTTAAGGCACTGTCTGATTGACGATGCTTGTGCACCCCTGATCCCCCAGATGGGGTGTAAATCATCGCCACGTCCATTGAGATGATGGGCGTATTTGCTAAAAGAAAGGCCATTTGATCCTCAAATTAAAAATAGTAACGAGTACAAGGATCAACTTATTTTCGTGTATATACGGTTATGGAATTTTTAAAACATATTTTATAATGATTATATGCTCTCTACATAGAACCTCAACAGTTCTACCTTGAACACATTATTATCTCAGGTAATAACATAATGAATATTGGAATCGTTTCTCACTTGTGTCCTTGAAAAACAAGGACAAAAGAAGATGACATGGTTACAAGCCTAACATAGAGCTATCCTATGATTTGATCAAAGCCTACATATTATTATAAACTGGTTGCAGGCAGGAATGTGCTTTTTATAATTTGCCCCGGTGTATTCCCTCCCTCGATGAAATTGGCTAAATTATTAAAATTACTATGATTGTCACAATCAGTGTCACATGAAATCATTAGATTAGACAAAAATAAATAGGTTAAAGCGATAAACTGGGTCTTTTCCTCATGGCAAGGCCATGAGATCAAACGGCTGTCTGAGAAGGGTCAAGGGAGAGCCTTAGAGATGTCTATCAGGTTTACAGCAATAGGGTAGTGTGAAAACGTGTTCTTTATTTGAAGGAGAAGACAAACTACTTCTTACTTTTAGCTATTTATTTATATGTCAGAATTCCAAACTTGTACAAGGACCACTTTTGGCGAAGAAAATCACAGTCAGCAAGCTGTTAATCTGTAACCAACCTTCCAAAAATGGATACATTCAAAATGTCACACAAAGCATTTACGGTAAAACAAAGTAATTGTGATTGCTATTTGGTTGGGGAGGAGCCGCGGTTTAGACTTGGCTCTTCTCTCGTTGGTATATGGGCTGGTCACACCCCTGACACTCGATCCGTTCCAGGTAGAGATATCGCCGGTCCGTTCCCTCTTGGGAACGAGTTGACCTGCTGAAGAAAACATATACCTACTCTGATTTGTCCTTTCCTAGCCTAGTATTTTTCCATTACATCATTCTTGTGTTATGCGTGTGTTGCAACATCCATCTTGATGACCTGACCCTAACCTCTTCATGTATTAATCCAACGTACCATGGAACTAATGCTTGATTCATCTCTCATTTATCAACAGGCCATCACATTAGTAAATTTAGCACACTGCAGTAATGTATTTTTCTTATAGCAATAATAAACTGTTTTTTATAATAATGATTTCCAACACTTCTCAATCAAAAGTTAATGATTACCAAAGATAAATGTTTCCTGAATCAATGATTAAAAAACAAGTTAATTCAATTGATTTGCACATGGAGCATCAAATACAATTATATTAATCACCCTAAATAAAGAACTGAATAGCTTTATTTACTCGTCTGCTATTGAGCATTATAATGCAACTGTTTTTATAAAAATAATTTCTAACAGTAGACAGTCTTTGATTGATCAGCTTTTATATGACTGGCGTAAATGCACAAATGCTCTTTTGCATCTGTAGATGACTTCATGAGTAACGGTTTTGGACCCCATTGATTTGCACTAGCATTACTAGTAAATGCTACGAAGAGGCTACTGCTGTTTAGTCAATAAACAAAGCACTGGTGTAAAAAGTGATTAAATTTAAAGGAGTTGGTTGGTTAGTGGTAGATGAAATGGTATTAACAATCCTATGAACTAACATGGAAAGGCCGTGTTCACGCTTTCTCCAAATATGACTGCTTTAGAGAACAAACAAGTACAGATACCACAAATGCTCCCTCTGTCAGTTTCTGGAAATGTGGAGACCGATGATAAAATTCATACTTCAGTATGACATCCACAACTAAGCCATTCAATGCCAAGTACTGCAGAGTAAGGTATCTTTGTAGTGAGTGAAGAATCACCATTAAATACCTTTCATACTGCATTTAATCCATCAAGTTAGATTTGTACCCCTGCTTGTTTTCTGTTTAATGTCTACAGCTATGACTGCAGTGGGACTTCACATTGACAGGTATTATCACTTTCTCAAAGTTCAAAAGCAGTTAAAAGCAGCTCTTGGCACATTTGGTAGAACACTGATATTGTCACAAGTTCACTGATCTTCATTCTAGAAGTGTTGCAAAATAGACTGGTACCAGAGATAAGTTGATGTAATCAAAAAATATTTCTGTAGAGTCCATTTTTACTACCAGTAATCAGCAATCAGTAATCAGTGTCATACAGAGTGTTCTTGTTTTTTAAGGTACTGTCCGAGGTCCTGAAGACATCTAGTTTGTATCCTGATCGAAGCTTGACTGTGGACACCGACACCTGTGTTCCAGCAGCTTCTAATTCATGGCAGACCTGCTTTTTGGTGGTTCTTGGTTGACTCTTGACCATCCTGACCAATTTTCTCTCAGCGGCAGGTGATAGCTTGCGTTTTCTTCCTGATCGTGGCAGTGACACAACTGTGCTATGCATTTTATACTTACAAACAATTGTTTGAACAGTTGATCTTGGGACCTGTAGCTGCTTTGAAATGGCTCCAAGTGACTTTCCTGACTTGTTCAAGTCAATGATGTGCTTTTTCAGATTCGTGCTGAGCTCCTTAGACTTTCCCATTGTAGCGTTTTTGGCTGAGTGTAATGAGTGTATCAAATGAGCCCTATTTAAATGGTCTGAAATAAGTCACCAGCTGTAGTCAATCATAATCACTCATAAGAAGTTAAGAGGCCATGCCACAAAGCAAATTTGATTGACACAACTTCCTACATCACCAAAATTGATAATCCATGGTGCTGTATGTATAATTTTGACCCAGCAGATTTTGTCACATTTTCAGAAGACCCATAATAAATTCATAAAAGAACCAAACTTCATGAATGTTTTTTGTGACAAAGAAGTATGTGCTCCAATCAATCCATCACAGAAAAATAAGAGTTGTAGAAATGATTGGAAACTCAAGACTGCCATGACATACATGTTCTTTACAAGTGTATGTAAACTTCTGACCACAACTGTATATATATATATGTCATTTAGCTGACGCTTTTATCCAAAGCGACTTACATTGCAGTGAGTGCATACATTTCAGCATATACGGTCCCAGCGGGAATCAAACCCACAACCTAAGCATTGTTAGCGCCATGCTCTACCAACTGAGCCACGGAGGACCACAGATAGAGAGTATATTACAACACAGATAAGTTTAAAAAATTACACTCATTGAGGTGAAACAACACCTCGTTTTGGCATTTGTAGAAGAGAAGAGAAACTACAAATTTAGTTCCAAACTAACTTCTTTGCACACCACAATTACCCTCATTATTGTTGGGCTACAGTAAAGAGCCAAGCACACTGTATGACACCCCTCATGGTTGAAACTCACTTGATTCATTCACCAAGTGTTGCTGAGTAGAGTGGTAGTAAAAATCATGCTGGGAAATTATTTGTGTACAGTCCATTATGTGTTTGCAGTGCAGCAGTCTTTCAGTCCAGGGTGACACCGAGGGCTAGGGCCCCTCTTGTACAAGACATCTGTGTTACCAGTCCAGTTTATTGTCCAGGTGCACCCCCAGGGTAGTTATAGGTCTGGACCACCTCCACGTCCTCTCCCTGAATGGAAACAGGAGACAGGTGGACCCTAGTCCTCCTAAAGTCCACCACCATCTCCTTTGTCTTGCTGATGTTGAGTCGCAGGTGATTCTGCTCACACCACTCAACAAAACTCTCCACCTGTACTGTCTCCTGGCCTCCACTGACACATCCCACAATAGCAAAATCGTCCGAGAACTTCTGCAGATGGCAAGTATACAGTGCCTATAGAAAGTCATCATACCCTGTAAAATGTTTACCTTTTGTGACATTACACCCTGGAAATTAAAAGAAATCAAATCTAACTTTTTTGAGCTGTATGTACACATTATAACCCTCATCATCAAAGTGAAAATATATATATTTTTAATTCTGGACAATTATTAAAAATTAATTAGTGAAATACCTGGTTTGGTTAAGTGTTTAGCCCCTTAGAGTATACCATTATAAACTTGCTAAGGTGCAACCAAACAACTTTCAGATCAAACACCAGGCTAATTGCCTCCCACCTGACATCAATTGTAGTGGTTTTGATTACTTTTGATTAAAACCAGCTGTTTCTTGAGGATTCCACTACTAGAAGTGCATGGTTCTGCAAAGAATTCACCATGGTTGGAAAAGTACTTTCAAAAGGCCTCCGGGATAAAGTTGTAGGAAGGCACAAGTTAGGTGAAGGCTACAAAAAGATTCCGAAGGCTTTAGCTATCCCTCTGAGTACCATTCAGAGCATCATTAAGAAGTGGAAGGCGTATGGCACCACCAACACCTTGCCTAGATCAGGCCGTCCATCCAAACTGGATGACCGAGCCAGGAGGACATTGATCAGAAAAGCTACCAAGAGGCCAACAGCAACTTTGAAGGACTTACAAGTCTTTATGGCTGGGACTGGTCTGTCTGTGCATGTGACAACAATCTCACAAGCTTTACACAAAGCTGGCCTGTATGGCAGGGTAGCAAGAAAGAAGCCTTTTCTGAATTTGTGCTATGCAAAAACACACCTGGAAGATTCTGTTGCCATGTGGAAAAAGGTTTTATGGTCAGATTGAACTTTTTGGACTGAACTCCAAGCGCTATGTTTGGCGAAAACCAAACACAGCACACCACCCAAAACACACCATACCTACTGTGAAGCATGGTGGTGGCAACATTATGTTGTGGAGATGTTTCTCTTCAGCGGGGACTGGGCAATTGGTCAGGATTGAAGGGAAAATGGATGCTGCCAAGTACACCCAAATTCTTAAGGACAACCTGCGTCCCTCTGCTAGACAGCTGAAGATGGGCAGGTCATTCACCTTCCAACACGACAACGATCCTAAACATACCGCCAAAAGAACAACGCAGTGGCTTAAGGATAGAAAGGTGAATGTCCTTGAGTGGCCAAGTCAGAGCCCTGACTTAAATCCGATAGAAAATCTGTGGATGGACTTGAAGAGAGCAGTCCATCGCCGCTCACCACGGAATTTGACTGAACTCGAACAATTCTGCAAGGAAGAATGGGCAAATATTCTCCAATCTAGGTGTGCAAAGCTAGTAGAGACAATCCAATCCAAACAGATTGATGGCTGTAATTGCAGCAAAAGGTGGCTCTACAAAGTATTAAATCAGGGGACTGATGACTTTTCCAACCCTGTTATTCTTGTTTTTCTTTTTTTTTTTTAATGGGTTTTGATTTCAGGCTGTACAACAAATACAGTAACTATTTCAAAGGGGTATGATGACTTTCTATAGGCACTGTATGTATTGTGCCAGAAGTCTGAGGTATAGAGGGTGAAGAGGAAGGGAGGCAGAACTGTCCCCTGGGGGGCGCCAGTGCTGCTCCACCACCCAGTCCGACACACATCCCTGCAGCCGTACAAACTGTGGCCTGTTGGTCAGGTAGTCCATAATCCAGGAAACAATGGGGGAGTCCACCTGCATCCTCAGCAGTTTATTCGCAAGTAGTAAGGGGCTGTATGGTGTTAAATGCACTGGAAAAATCAAAGAACATTACCCCAGCCTTATCTAAATGGGAGTGAGCTCTGTGTAGCAGGTAGATGATGGCATCATCCACACCAATGTCTGCCTGGTAGACAAACTGCAGGGGGTCCATGGATGTCTTCACCAGGGGCCTCATGTATGCTAGCACCAGTCTTTCCACGGTCTTTATAATGTGGGATGTCAAAGCTACTTGTCTATAGTCATTCAGAATAGCCGGTACCAGGCTAAATGTTTTCCACATTGATGGGACCTTTTCCAGACTGAGGCTCAGGTTAAAGAGATACTGGAGTACTCCACACAGCTGGTCCGCACAGACTTTGAGCACCCTCGGGCTCACACTGTCAGGGCCCACAGCCTTCCTGGTGAGTAGTTTCCCCAGCTCTCTCTTCACCTGAGCCATACTGATGAAGACACTGGGGTGGGGGGCAGAATGATGGTGGACACTGAAGAGTTGTGAAGTGAGGAAATCGTGGGGCTGGAGGAGGAGGGGAATATAGGGGAGGTTTGATCCGAGTCAGAGAGGCTGGAGGGGGAGAGGGAAGGGAGAGGGGGTGGACAAAGGGGTAGGTGAGAGGTGTGAATGGGTCCAGACAGGACAGAGGGAGGGGAGGAGAGGGAGGCTGGTCTGGTAGCTGAGCGGGGCTGGAGGAGCTGGGGGGAGGAGAAGGAGAACGGAGTGGAGAGTCGTTGGTGGAGCTGTGGGGAGGGAGACAATGAGCCCCCACGTCAACCCTGTTGAAGAACCGGTTCAACTCTTTGACCCTGTCCAGATCTCCAGCCACTTGCGGGTCGTAATATATAATAATAATAATATATAATATATCGCCTGCTTGTAGCCGGTGATCCTCCTCACGCTGTTCCACACCTCTCGTGTTGTCCTCCTGCAGGCCATCCTCATTTTCCGCCTGTAGGTGTCTCTGCTCTCCTTCAGCTTCTCCTTGAGCTTCCTCTGCACCCGCTTCAGTTCTTCCTTGTCACCAGACCTGAAGGCTCTCTTCTTGTCGTTGAGGAGGACCTTTAGGTCACTTGTAATCCAAGGCTTGTTGTTGGGAAAGCACTGCACCCTCCTAGTAGGTACGGTGTTCTCCAGACAGAAATTAATGTAGTCCGAGATGCAATGTGAAAGACCATCAATGTCCTCCCCATGTGACTCAGAGAACTTCCCAGTCTGTTGTCTCAAAACAGTCCTGCAGAGCCTCATCAGCCTCCTGTGTCCATCTCCTCACAGTCCTAGTAGTCACAGAGCGCTGCTGGACGAGAGGCGGACTAGGTTGTGATCTGACCTGCTCCGGGGGGGGGGGGGGGGGGGGGTGCTGTAGAGATGTAGGCATCCTTCACATTAGCATATAACAGGTCCAGAGTGGGGCATTTCACAAACTGAGAGAACGTGGTCAGTGTTTTTGTCAGGGTGACATGGTGTAATGACTGTGGAAATGTCTGGCAGAGGACTCAAATGCACGACTCTGAGACGAGCCTTAAATCCAATAGAATAGTCTTTACTTTCAAAAAGGTTTGGTACACAGGTAGGCAGTTAATGGGCAGGCAGATAATCCGATAAGGAGTAGGCAAAAGGCAAAGTCTGAAACACACTCAGAGATAAAAAAAAATAATAATAATAAATTTAAAAAAAACAGGAATACCTATCACTTGGAAATGCTGGGAAGAATGACACAAAGGTACAAAAGACGAACTGGCACAGAGACAGGGGAACACACAGACTAAATACACAAAGAAGGATGATGAGGAACAGGTGAAGCCAATCAGGGCGGGGTAGACAATCACACAGACGGGAAACACATGAGGGCAGGTGGTGAAGTGTCTGAAACGAGAGACTAGATGAGGAACACAAAAATAAACAGGAAACAATAAATGAATAACATGAGACAAAGACAAACATAAACTAAGGAGCAGGGCGAGACATTACACATGGTTAAAAATCCTCAGAGATTGCAATGAATGCATTGGGATGCTGAGTCTGTAGCCTCGCGATAACAGCGCGCATAGCTTCACATGCTGCCTCCGCGCGAGCAGAGTGGGGGATATACACACACCGGCCATTTTATTAGGTACACCTGTTCAACTGCTCTTCAACGCAAATATCTAATCAGCCAATCATATGGCAGCAACTCAATGCATTTAAGCATATAGACATGGTCAAGACCAGTGTTTCTCAACCTTTTTTCAGTCGCGGCACCCTTTGCATGAATGAAAAATCTCAAGGCACCCTAATATATATATATATATTTTTTTTAATGTTGATTATCATTAGAATACACACACTGTCTCTGACGAACAACAAATGCATGACGCATGTAGCCTACTACTCTTACACGCACGCATACACACACACACTATTCTCGCAGGAATGGATGACAGACACACACGTAGCTCCTGGTTCACAGCTCGCAGGCGCTCTCTGGATACGTCCGCTACGTTCCACGGTAAAGTCCGATCGTTTCCATTGAAATGGTTTTGGGTTCTTTGTTTTGTTAGGAACACTGGGATATTTCATTTTTATTCGTCTGGGAACGTTGTCTTTTTTCGCCTCAAACAGTGGACCTCTCCCGCGTATTCTCTTTGATCGTGTTAGAGCGGGCGCTGTTTTGAATAATTCCAAAGCCGCGCTCATACGTTCGCTTGTTCTTGATGCAGGTTAAGCTCGAAAAGCTCAGTTCACACACATATGTCGTGGAAAAGGGTAACAGTATGTCAACGGCACTACTTGACACTATCGGGTATTCCTTTTCCAATGATATCCAAAATGTATCCAATGTCATATCTTGAAATTTCATCCTTAATGTACGATCTTCTTTCATCTCTGCCAGTTTCTCCTGTGCCTGCATTGGCAGGTCGGCTGCGCTCTCCAAAGCGCACGAATTCCAAGGGTCACGGACCCAGTCAAAACCAGCAAAGGTCTCAGCTGGAAAATACTTATTAAATCTCTTGTCAAGGGTTTGCAGATGCTGAGAGATAAGGCCAGAAAGTGTTTTGCTGTTTGGATGTGCACTGTACAGGGGAAACATCTAAACTCTCCCCTGTTTCACACAAGAGCGCCAGAGAGTGAGTTTAGACTTGAAGCCACGCAATTTGTCTGATGAGCTTAGTAGATTTTCCTCTTTACCTTGCATTTTAGAATTAAGTTCATTGAGGTGCTTAAATATATCGGCCAGGTATGCGAGTTTCGCGCACCATTGCGCATCTGCAATGAACTCTTTATATGCAGAATTCTCTCCCGCTAGAAACACTCTAGAAGACTTCTTCTCTTAACTCGTACAGTCGGTCCAAGCACTTTCCGCGTGAGAGCCAGCGGACATCCGTGTGCAGCAACAAGCTCTGATGCTCGGCTCCCATTTCCTCGCATAGAATGGAAAAAAGACGGGACTTTAACGGTCGCGCCTTTATGAAATTAACTATGTCCACTGCCCTGTCCAGTTCATCTGAAAGATATTTCGGTAAAGGCTTGGCAACCAGTGCCTCCCTGTGAAGGAAACAATGCGTTGTGCGAACATTTTGGTTTTGCGCTCTGATCCTGCTGATGAAACCTTTGACATTGCCGGTCATCGCAGCAGCGCCATCAGTGCAGACACTGATACAATTTTTCCAACTTAGACCTCCCTGTTCAAGGTACTCTGTTGTGACACGGTATATTTCCTCTCCCGTTGTTTTGTGCGGCAAACACTTGCAAAATAAAAAATTCTCACGAATTTCTCCTCCATCAATAAATCTCACAAATCCCAAAAGTTGTGCGTGGCCACTCACGTCTGTTGATTCATCAACTTGCAGAGAGAATTTCCCACATAGCCTTATTTTCTCTAAGACCACGTCTTCTATGTCTGCCGAGATGTCATTTATACGCCTTCCAATGGTAGAGTTCGAAAGTGGTACCTATCTCTTTAGCTGCTTGTGGGCCTATCATTTTGTTTACAATAGCCGTGCAGGCTGGCATTATTACTGATTTGGCAATGGTGTGAGGCTTTTTAGCCTTAGCTATTATTTCGGCTACCAGATAGCTAGCCTCCAGTGCATTGTTTGAGACTTTCGCACACTTGAACAAAACCTGCTCCTGTCGGCTGTGTTCGCTTTTCAAACGAACAAAGTATTCCCTACTTTGGTTGGCATGTGATGGGTGATTGGTTGTCAGATGTCTTTTCAACTTGCTGGGTACCATTGCCTGGTTGGACAATTTCATACCACATAACAGGCACAGGGGGAGAGGACATGACAGCTCATCATACTGTCGTTTCTTCATCTTGCTGGAGGTGCCTACCTCCTTCACTGACTGACCACACGATGACGATGTTGAGGGCTCAGATTCAGATATATCAGACTGTGGAGCTTTTCTTTTCAAAAACTTGTCCATGCTGCTGGCTAATTAACCGCTGCACAACGCTATGAAAACTCATCCGATATCGCGCGCTGTAAATAAAAGTATTTGCCTACGTCATGCAGCCTACTTTCCAAACACTGATTGCAGCGTCGGTAGGCTACTAGAAAATTAATCCGAACTATTTTCTCTGATGTGTGCCTCGATTTACTTAACTGTATGATACAGCTAAAAGAAAGATTCCAAAATGATGCATTCATTTATTTCAGTTTCACTATATTAGCCTAGTGTCAGCCACGTTTCTGCGGCACCCCTAAGGATGCCAGGCGGCACCCAAGGGTGCCGCGGCACCCCTGTTGAGAAACACTGGTCAAGACAACCTGCTGAAGTTCAAACGGAGCACCAGAATGGGGAAGAAAGATGATTTAAGTGACTTTGAATGTGGCAAGGTTGTTGGTGCCAGACGGGCTGGTCTGAGTATTTCAGAAACTGCTGATCTACTGGGATTTTCACGCACAACCATTTCTAGGGTTTACAGAGAATGGTCCGAAAAATAGAAAATATCCAGTTAGCGGCAGTTCTCTGGGCGAAAATGCCTTGTTGATGCCAGAGGTCAGAGGAGAATGGCCAGACTGGTTCGAGATGATAGAAAGGCAACAGTAACTCAATTAACCACTCGTTACATACAACCAAGGTATGCAGAAGACCATCTCTGAACACACAACACGTCGAACCTTGAAGCAGATGGGCTACAGCAGCAGAAGACCACACCGGGTGCCACTCCTGTCAGCTAAGAACAGGAAACTGAGGCTACAATTTGCACGGGCTCACCAAAATTGGACAATAGAAGATTGGAAAAACGTTGCCTGGTCTGATGAGTCTTGATTTCTGCTGCGACATTCTGATGGTAGGGTCAGAATTTGGCGTAAACAACATGAAAGCATGGATTCATCCTGCCTTGTATCAATGGTTCAGGCTGGTGGTGGTGGTGTAATGGTGTGGGGGATATTTTCTTTGTACACTTTGGGCCCCTTAGTACCAACTGAGCATTGTTTAAATGCCACAGCCTACCTGAGTATTGTTGCTGACCATGTCTATCCCTTTATGACCACAGTGTACCCATCTTCTGATGGCTACTTCCAGCAGGATAACGCACCATGTCACAAAGCTCACATCATCTCAAACATAACAATGAGTTCACTGTACTCCAATGGCCTCCACAGTCATCAGATCTCAATCCAATAGAGCACCTTTGGGATGTGGTGGAACGGGAGATTCGCATCATGGATGTGCAGCCGACAAATATGCAACAACTGTGTGATGCCATCATGTCAATATGGACCAAAATCTCTGAGGAATGTTTCCAGCACCTTGTTGAATCTATGCCACAAAGAATTAAGGCAGTTCTGAAGGAAAAAGCGGGTCCAACCCGGTACTAGCAAGGTGTACCTAACAAAGTGGCCGGTGAGTGTATGCGACCACAACAATAACATGTGAGAACTCACTTGGCAAATAATATGTTCATCAGGGTAATTACGATATTAGAAGAATTACAAACCCTTAAAAACACAAAAAATACATTGAGAGAATTAAATGGTTATTCCTAGATATAGTTACATATCATTTGTGGTTCCTTCATCCATATTTAGTATTTCTAAATGCTTAAACAAGTTTAACTTGGGCGCTTTTATTTTGAAGAAATCCTAATTTACATACACCCGAGCTAAGTGGGCGAAGTTCCTCGATTGGAGCTCAGAACACAACTCTCAAACACGGCCAGTGACGTAGCCGTAGGGGCGGAGCGGCTCTCCATTGTGTAGACGCGCAAAATGTAAACAATAACAGCTCGCAGAATTCATTTATTTGCTTCTTGATGTTTGTTTGCAGTATTTTCTTTAGTATGACTACATCGGTGGAGAACTATGGAAGACGTGATTTCTAGCTAGCAACGAGTACACATGTTCTGGATATTTTTCTTATGAGAAATCAATTTGACAGCTGTGTGACAAGCCACTGTTTGTTAGCTAGCTAGCTAGCTAGCTAGCAAGATAACGTTAGCTTCCAGATGTTAACGCTAACTTACGAGCCTTGAACTCAAGCTAGGCGCTTCTAGGTAAGAAGGGGCTTGATAATCTTTGAAAAATATGACATTCCTAATTAGTTAATACCATTTTGTTGAGCTAACTCGCTAAATAGGCAGTTTATATATGGCTAGTCGTCTTGCTTGCTAGCAGCAAATTATACTACCAGTTTGAGTTTATAATCGATTACTAACGAAGCCTAGTAGTTAACATAGTTATGATACATGATCTTTGTTTGTGGGTACGTGTGTCATCAATATTCGCAGACAGTTGAAAAGTGATGCAATGTTCTAGCAAATACTGTAGCTACTAGTTTCAGCTCATGGCGTTATGCTCTGGCTGTACTAGCTCCGAAACGACACTCTCCATATCATTTCATGAGATTGGGTTAGTGTCGTCCTAATGGCTTGAGGTAGCTCCAATCTGTGGCAAGACGTATGACTACTTTTTACATTTGGATGTTCTTGACGCCTAGTCACAGATTGGTAGGCACAAAACACAGTAGTAGCCGGGTAGCATCCTCATCATCAGTCATGTACTATGGATAGTCGGAGACTTTGTCATGTATCGAATTAAAAATGACCCCGCAAAGCCACGGTTTGAAATAAAATCATTGTTTCACTCATTCTGATTGTTCGTCAGAAAATCGAGAGGTATACTACTAAGCGAGCTAATGGAGTTAGCTAACTAACTTTAACTCCAACTCGGGATTTGGTCAGTTAGCGAGCTAACTCCCGACTTGCTATTTAATGACTTCGCAAGAGACATTTGGCAAGCTTGATGCCCGTTAATGGGGACAACCAATGAACCATCAGAGTCAGCGAAAGACGGATTTTATTCCTGTCTTGGCGGGGTCATTTTTATTTCGACACAGAACAAAGTCTCCGAGTATCTGTTCACAGGACTGTATAGAGGAGCATGGACTTAACTTAAAGCAGACGGCTAAACGACGACTCACATCGCGGATCTAAAGACATTTCCACGAGTAAAATCGCCTTGTATTGCATTACGGTTGTTAAGTTTTGATTTAGATAGGGGTTCAGTAAACTGGGAATAATTAGTTTGTCCCAGGCATTTCCTGATTTCATTCAGTTTTCTGAAAGATGGCCACCGGAAAGAAAAACACTTGCACTCACGTGACCCCGCATTCACACCAGCTTCGCTATCATTAACATTGTTTTCTCAAACTCATGTAATTTATGGTCCTTTCAAAAATCAACTGAATAAAGGTCAAACATATCACAGCACAGTTGGGAGGTAAATGATGATATCTATCTAATAATAAAACTTCACGACCGTAATGCAAGGCTATTTTACTCGTAGAAATGTCAAACAATCCATGATGTGAGTCGTCCTTTAGCGGTCTGCTACCTTTGAAGCTAAATTCCTGCATCCCCTGTGCCTAGAGGTCAACAACATCCAAATATAAAAAGTAGTACTTCTAGTCATAAATTGGGGCTAGGCTGGCAGGAGATGGCGACTTAATTCAGCCATGAGTGCCCTTACCTGTTTCGGTATCACTTATCCTTTCCATGTACTCTCCATAATCTTGGTTTTTCATCGGCCCCACGAAATATCCAAAATGCCGCTTAATAACTATACAAATTATCTTTATACCCGCCATTACCCGAGGCCACGGTGGAAAACTCCAATTATACAACGGGTTGATGAAAACAATCATTGTGATTGGCCAAGAGGCGTTCAAAGCCGTGATTTAATAATGATACGGTCACTCTTAAATCATGATCAGGATATTCCTACGCTGCAGTAGATTTGTGTATCAGGTTCCCTTGACAACGTTTGTAGTTTCTGGAACTATATTTCTCAGCTCAGGACAGAAACCAGAAAAATCTTATTACAAAATAAATACTTAAAGCATTGTTTTTTTGTCAAGATTTTCAGATTTGTTGTATAACCGTTGTATAAAAGCAATAACGCTCTCAACGCCATGATTTATCATCAATATTGTCACTTGGTAGAGGTTTGTTGGCACTCTGGACCTCGTGCCTAAGAACTCCACCTACTTGTGACAGTATTGACGATAAATCACGGCCTTGAGGGCATTATTGGTTAAACATGGCACTCCATATTAGAGTAAATTAAGAGACGAAAATGCAATTGTGATGTGGAGTGTCATGTTTAGAGTTTTCCACCGTAGCTTTGTGTGATGACAGGTATAAAGTAAATTTGTATGGCTATTAAGCAGCATTTTAGATATTTTGTGGAAATACCCAAAAGGAGTGTCGCTTCGGAACTACTCATGCCCCAGTAATGTCATGCATTGTCTATTGGCTCTCTTTGCATTTCCCTCCTCTGGTAGATCCAGCTGGCTGTCCCTGCCAGTCTCTGGGTGGATCATGGCGGGCCGGGGGCGCGGCCGTGGCAGAGGGCACATGAGCTTCAGTATGGAGGCAGTCGGAATTGGGAAAGGGGAGAACCTGCCCCCCTCTATTCTCCAACCTACTCCACTGTTCCCTGTGAGTGAGGGGTGATGGGATGGTAATCCTACAGCTAGCCCAAGAGGACCTCAAAGCTGTATATTAGGTCCAAGTCTACCCTACTATAGCTACCATGGGGCTTCACACATATGGCTCAAACTTGTCCTGGGTTCATTCAATCCCAGATTACAATACCTCATTGCAAACATGAAATCCTCCATTCTACCCAGAAATCATATTTTCAAAACAATATAACTGCAATCCACAGCTTTAGACAAAACATACTTAACCATTTTTTTCCACACACTTGTGCACCTCTGTCACAAAACACCTGTGCACGTCCTATTCCGCCCCAAACAGTCAGTGCCCGCAATTAAGTGAGTAACACCACTTGCTATCCTAATTAGGTTTAGTTGTCTAAAAGGGCGGGTTGCAGTTTTAAACAGAGGCTTCGGAAAGTATTCAGACCCCTTCACTTTTTCCACATTTTGTTGTGTTATAGACTCAATTTAAAATGTGGGTTTGTCATCAATCCACACAAAATACTGCACAATGACAAAGCGAAAACACATTTTTTTAAATTTTGCAAATGTATTAAAATTGAAATACAGAAATACCTCATGTACCTAAGTATTCAGACCCTTTGTTATGACACTCTTAAAATGTGCTCAAATGCAAAAATGTCAACAAGTTGAATTGAGTCCATCTGAGTGTAAGGATAATAGTTAATGTGATTTCGGAATGAATATCTTTTGTTTTTATAGTCTAGTTTGCATAGGAATCAATTACACACTGTGTGGATCAGGTTGTCATTACAATCTGAGCAAATGGAGAGGAACAAAACTGCTACCCTGAGGTCTGGGGAGACAATCTACAAAGCTGAATGGTGGAGAGGAAAAAGCACAGTCGATGGGACAACATAATCTCAGTCACTCTACACAATTGGTCTATAATATTACACACTGTGTGGATTAGACTAATTGAGGCCAAACAATAATTTGGTTGACGGGGTTTGAAATGTCAAGAAAGCATGCCTTGAGCATGTTTAGGGATATTCTCTGGACAGAAATGTGGAGAGTTCTGTTTTTGTGCCCCTATAGCCCATGGAACACAAACCTGTGCCCTTGGTGATGGGAGAAGAAGCAGAGTACATGTTGGCACTGAAGCAGGAGTTCAGAGGAGCCATGAAGATCCTGCCATTTTATGTCCGTCCAGCAGCCCCCAAGAAAGGTAAGCCTGGGAAGAAAGAAAGAAAATTAAAGCTGTGTAGATGCAGTGTCCTGCGTAAGTAATAGCATTTTCTCTTCTTTCGGATCTACACTCCAAAAGTTTGGATTTGAACAATCAAACAATTACTATGAGGTTAAAGTAGAGATTGATGGTATTTGTGCACATATTGGTTTCACACATAAAAAGCTCTAGCTGTGCTATCTCATCCATTATTTTTTTTATTTTTTTTTAAATTTGATTTCTATTTTACATTTTTAAAACAATATCCATAGGACACTATGACACTGTATAATGGACCATTAGACAGACAACTTCAATGACTAATATCATTGGTCAGGGTAACAACCTAGTCACCATACCATACACCATACTACTTTTCAGACATAGAGAACTGATTTGCATACTGGCAATAAAATCATCTAATGAAGGGAGTTTGGGGGTTCATGGGTTACTTTGGGACTTTTGTTTTGGATTTATGTCTTAATCATCATCACGTCGGACATCGGTCCAAAAACGGATTTGGGGTTTGATTTCTGTTGAATATTATATGAATCCCAGAAAATTAAAATGGCCAATTTGGATACAGTCAATTAGCTTACTTCTCACTGATGAAACTTTATTTATACAAAATAATGTTTCAGGAATATGTTTCTGTTTCTAACTACAGAAAAAATGTCAGAACAATCTGAGATGGTGGGTGTCATAACTTGTTGATTTGACATGTAATGACCCAGTGGCAGCCATACACGCCCAAGCCATAACACCCTATTTCACAGATGAGGCGGCAGGCTGTGGATCTTGGGCAGTTCCTTTTTTTACACTTTCCTCATGGCATCACTCTGGTACAATTTTCTCATTTATCCACAAGACCTTTGTTCCTGTTTTTGAGGCTAACTACTGGTTTGCACCGTGCAATATAGCCTCTGTAGAAGGCCTGGAATTTCATTGTTTAGGGCAAGACCACAATTTGTTAGGGCACTGAGGCCATCGCATAATTTTAAGCGGCCAGAGAAACTGGTTTTGTGGGAACAATTGTTATTACTAAGTCTGCAGGGTTTTTACATTGTAAATATACCTAAAGCAAGTTGTCTGTTAAAAAATGTTACTGAGAAATGTTACATTTGGCCTTAAACAGGGGTAGACAAAATATATCCATTGCAAATGCCACCTGATACCTAGACTTAATGAACAGAGAGCTTAATTTAATTTGCAAAAACCCAAGATGGACTTAATTTGCCAGATTTATTTCAAGGAGTAACCATTCAGTCTCTTTTGAAATAACAGTGGAACATAATGATTCCCAGAAAGAGCTTTCAAAACTAGATGAAGCTGCTATCATCGCTAATATCTCTATAAATTATGCCATAGCCTAGCCCTTCTTGCACAACCAGGACACCAGCAGGTAACCTATTCAGTTAAGTTTTTGTATTCATAGGTCTATAGTAAATACACTAGCCAGCAAGCTACTGTAAATTTGCCTGACAACTTTTCCCTGCCAGTCGTGGCAATTCTTGCATCATGGGTGCATATGTACAAACATGTTATTTTCAATATCACTGTATACTCTCTATACAATATCACTATTAAAATACGCTCCACGCTCAATTTTGGCTGTTGGAAGATAATATTGGTATTGCTAAAACGCAGAGATCATCCTCTCTTCAACAGTGGAATTTGTAAAATCTGCATTTGACTGATATGAAAATTAATTCTGACCCACATCATTCTGTCACATTCAACAAAGGACCGGTGAGGGATGTTTTGTAGAACGCATTTACTTCCGCGGCAGTAGAGGTTGAATTTATTTTAAGGGCACTGCAGGCAATCAGTTGGGTGCCGCCTGTATATTCATGCCCGGCTCTGTATTCAGCAGATGGTAGTGTCTGACACATCCACGCCGGCCTGCTGGAGAATGTTCCTGATCTGTTGGACAGTTGTTTTTGTTTTTTTTCTAAATTATGAGCATTCTTCGGTCTTCCAGTGTAGAGGTTTTCCTTGGCCTACCAGGCCAGGCCGTTTTGCTGAGCTCACTAGTGCTTTCTTTCTTTTTAATGATGTTTCAAAGCCTAAGGCTTTGGCTGTTTCTGATTGAAGTTTTCAGATTTTCAACCTCAAAATGCCTTCCTTGACATTAATTGACACCTCTTTGGTCCTCATGTTGACAAACACCAATAGTCGACTTCTGAAAGGCAAACGTAAAGCCTACAATCAAGACTAGACATTGACAGCTCTTTTATGCCTGCACAAATTATGTGATGGAACACCTGACTAACCAGAAACACCTGTCAAGCCAATTGTCCCAATACTTTTGGTGCCATGAAATAGGGAGACTATGTATACAAAGTTTTGTTGTTTCTAAATGGTGAAACCAATATGTACACAATTACCCTGAAATAAAAGCTGACAATCAATAGTTTAACCTCAGTCATTGCTTGATTTCAAATCCAAACTTTTTTTCACTGTCCCAATAATTAGGGCACTGTATACAGTGCCTTCGGAAAGTATTCAGACACTTTTTACACATTTTGTTGTGTTATAGACTCAATTTAAAATAGATTAAATTAAAATAATTTGTAATCAATGCACACACAATACCCCAGAACGACAAAGCGAAAACAGTTTTTTTAGAAATGTCAGTAAATATATTAAAATTACAAAGTATTAACAACCTTTTCCACACAATTGATTCCTGTAATTGATTCCTAGGCAAATCAGAGACCCTATAAAAACAAAGATATTAATTCCAAAATTACATGAACTATTATCCTTGCATTAAGATGGAAGATAATTTTGAGTGATGTTTGTTGATGACATTTTTGCATTTTAGCTCATTTTTAGAGTGTCATAGCAAAGGGTCTGAATACTTATGTACATGAGGTATTTCTGTATTTCTCATTTTAATAAATTTACTGAAATTTCTAAAAACCTGTTTTTGCTTTGTCATTCTTGGGTATTGTGTGTGGAATGATTGCAATTTTTTTTTAGTCTATCAATTTAGTCTATAACAGTCTATAACACAACAAAATGTGGAAAAAGTGAAGGGGACTGAATACTTTCCGAAAGCACTGTATATGTATCCCTATGTAGAAATGTAGCCAGTCATACATACCGTAGTCTTGAGCATTAGCCCCAGTGTGTTCCATGTTTGTTTTATCTCCTCACTTTTTCTGCGATTTCCAGATGTGGAGCGGTACTCTGATAAATACCAGAACAGTGAACCTGCAGACAACACCATTGAATGGACTCCAGGTGGGTCAGCATAGCTCCAATGTGACCTTGAAAGTGGTTGAAACTGACTGTATCCTGGAAAATGCACTGTGATCAAACCTAGGATTCCCTTTATTGTGTTAAAATGTCACATTCTATAGATCATTAGCAAGCAGTCTACCTATCCCATGGGTCACTGGCCAAAGAACAAGGCTTTAAATAGCATGCCTACATTTACTTAAAGGCAATCATATACACTACGTTGTACAGCACCACTAATGGCCGTTTCTTACTGTTCATACAATTGGAAAATGCAATTTGTGAAAACCATACTTTTGTTCTTGGAAAGCCATGCAAATTGGAAACACATTTTGAAGCCAGCTAAGATATCATTCAATATGACCTATTGATTGACTGTCTGCTGAAAAGTCACTTAAAGGAGCCTAGCACAATACACAAAGCACCATACTCACCTCTGGGCTCAGTTTTCCTTTTGCAAAATAAGCCCAAAACTGTGCAAAGACCAGGTCAATTGCAATGATTAAGGACCGCAGAAATTCTTGACTTGTTTTATCTTTGGTAGTTCCATACCCCAACATAAACAGGCCAATATATCACATTCTCAAAATACGTGTAAACGGGTAGACAATTGAGTTGCACCAGTAACATAATATTCTTACAACAGGGATGTATATCAACTTTTCTTTGAATGATTTACATGAGAAGATGGTGATTATGCATTCTCCCCCACTGAACACAATGGCCTTGGAACACAACCTCTTGACCTGAGGTGCACAACTCTAGTCCACCGTGGCTCATTCTCGCTAGTTTCCCTCTCTCCTTTCCCTTTCCCTTGTACCTGCCTATTTTGCATTTCTTTTAAAATGCTCTCTTTCTGCATTAATGTCTGTCTCCATTGTGTGATGCTCTGTATGTTATTCTCATGGCAATTGCATCTATAAAGATGCAGTACAAGTCCGGTTATGGAGATTATTGCCAATATTAAATGAATAGAATTCAATTCACAAATGTGTACCATGATCCGTAAACAAAAAACACTAAGGCAAATATGTAATTTACTATCCACACAAACAGTTTTTGATTTGTAAACCATTATTTTAATACATAAAAAATGTAATATAAATATGGCTAAAGATATGTGAATAAATGCTCTTACACGTGCAAACAAATTTTGCGTGTTTATAGAGAAATTATCCAGAAATTAATCTCCGTTGGCTATCTCTATTCAACTATAACATTTGGCGGAAGCTGTAGGCTGGAATGGCTTCTTGCAAGACGTCATTTCGCGTTGACTTGGTTTATACCATCGATTTTTACAACAGTTTATACTCAGAGGGCAACTGTCATTTGAACAAACACATGTTGAACATTTCATTGTTGGCCAACATCAATTTTGGTCATTGTCATCGTTTGGAAAAGTATAAACAGAATACGACAGCTATGCAACATGTAGATCAAGTGGAGTCCTTGGGACGACCCTAAAGCTGGCATTTTAACAAAGATGCTTGTTTTTCTGTTGAGTTTCTTTAAGTTCCCATTGCTAGCCCTACAGCATTGCTAGCAAAGTGGCTAGCTTGTCACTTGAAATGATGATCATTGACGAATGTTTGACTTAGCAAAGCTTTATTCAGAACAATACAATTAGTCCACACACAGTGAACTTTTCATAGGTAACAGGCAAACTAAACGCAAGAAAATGTCAAAACCTACATACTGAATGTGATGAAATAAAAGCATTGAATTGCACCAGAGAATTTTAGAACTAATTGCACTTTCTCTGACTGGTGTGTGTGTGTGTCACAGTCAGGTAACCATGACAACGGACACAGGGTTGAGCAAAGATTTTATAGTTGAGATGCATTTGTGAATAATGCATAATAATTTCTCCATGAAAACGCAGGATGTTAAGTGCCAAAATTCTGTAAACAAATGAAAACCAATTTTTGGAAATTTGATCGGCAAATGCAGATTTGACAGTCCTAACACTAAAGTATTATAGTAGTATTGAAATGATGGAATACCTACACAAAGCATGTTTTTATTTATAACTTTGGAAAGATTTGTCACTGCTTTCATTTTTATACATCGTGACATTTGTTTGCGAATGTAAGAGCATGTATTCACATCTTTAGCCATTTTTACATATAATTTTGCATTTATTAAAATTAAGGTTTACAAATTCAAATGAAGAGGTGTTTGTGTGTGGATAGTAAATTATATTTGTGCTTTGTGCTTTTTGTCCACAGATCATGGTACACATTTGTGAGTTGTACTCTATTTATTTATTTACAATAATATTGGCATTAATCTCTATATCCGGTGCATTAGTGGAAAAAAAATGGTACACTTACTCTGTGCATTAGCAAACAAATTCTTATGCGGCAGATTAAAGCGTGGCAATTGGTACAGTTACTCCTTAGGTGATATAAAAACAAGAGCCCAACTGATACTGGATTTTTGGGTCCGATGCCGATTTATAAAAAATAAATTCACAAAATTCACAGATAACCGATCTATCTGCCAATATTATTATTTTTTCCAGAATTCCTTTTTTGCACCCTTTTTTGTTTTCATAAAACAATGGCAAAAAGATGCTCTTAATGCTGATTAGGCAAAAATCCATATCTCAATAATGACCTGAAATGATCTCCATTGATAAATAGAGCAACATTTATTTATTTTATTTGCAGAGTTACTTGTACTGTGCCAAATGAGAATTTCACATTGTTCAGTGCACTGCATATTGATATCAGTGATTTGTTGTTCAATCTAATTTGTTGTGTCAGTTTGTCATCCACTGAATTATTTTTTTTATACTCAGTTATATTTTATTTGCAAAAACATACAAAAATGCACAGTGAAAAGCATTCTTAAAACATACTGTTAGAATACCCCCTGCACTTTCTGGTTGCCAACCACTGTAATTTCCAGTAATGGTTTATCCCAGCCCTCCCCAAGACAAACTTTATCAAAGTGGTAAATTCGGCTCTGTTCAAGAGAATGTCGTGCAGTCCATGCTGATATGGTTGATTGGAACCACACACCCAAGCTACTTGTGATTGGTAAATAATATCTTATTGTGTGACTCTTTATGCCAAATAACTCTCTTGTTCAGTGAACATCCTTTTAGTTAGCAACTGTGCATTACTTTGCTAAATTCTGCCACTTCAGTAGGCACTCCAGTGACAGCAAAAGCCAATAAACAAGTATATATTTTGCTCTGGAAAAACCCAATTATTATTTATATTTTGGATAATTTCATAATGTGAGACTGACGCACATCTTTGGTGCTGTATTGCTGTATTATCGGAAGAATATATGCCGATACAGATATTTCTGTAAAAGGCCAATATCAGCTGATAATATCTGTGATATACTGTATCTGTTGGGCTCTAATAAAAACATCCTCGAAGGGGTGCCCAATTCTATCAGTAACGTGAAGAGAGTTACACTATAAGGAAATATATTGTAACTATCCTTAGTGCTATTAAAACTACTTAATTAAGTCAAAGTATCATAAAATAATATGAAAATGTGTCAAATAACATCTAGAACATCTAGTTCAAATTTTTATTGAATAAAGACGTAGGGCCCAGCAGTGCATTGTAATGCAGCATCCTGGCATCGACACTTCCTGGAACAGAGGGGTTCACTTTTGCACAACACCTCAATAGTTCTGCAAGCTTTGGTAGCTTTGGAAAGTGTCCACAAAGGTGAACAAGTATTATCAGTTTTAGGCCATCCTTCACGTTCTAGTGAAGGTGCAGATTGAAGTGATTTTAGGCTTGTTGACCGAATGCTTGATCTGAATGCTGCAGTACTGCAACCTGTGTTGGGGAGATATTTTCTATTGTGAAATATTTTGGGAAAATAGTTCTTTCCTTACGTCCTTGACAGAACACACATATATCTCTGTAGCAATGCATAATTAGGTGATTCCAGACTGAGGGGTTGAAGTGGTTGATCTGCCAATGAAGGCAGTAGTCACCTCAGGAAATGACTTCCATACTGCCCAAGCAGTCCATGAAATTGGGATGTGGTATCACAGCCTGTAAATGAGTGGAATCCTGGTAAAGCCTGACTCTTTTGCCTCCCAGGCTTTTCACAAATGGTATTGACACAAATCTCCTGATAGTTCTTTCCCATACCAAAAGCAACCCATATGCCCTTGCTAACGCTGCATTTAGCAGTTTAAATATTTAAAAAAATGCCCATGCAATCACTTGTAACTCCATTTCAGTGGTGTCAGCCACAATTGAGTGTGTAAAATTCAGATCAAAGCTTTCAAGTGACCCAAACCATGTCAATTGATGGTTGGGAATATGACGTAGGGTTTCTGTCCTTCAACTTTACCGGATGGGAACCTGCCCTGCATCTTTCTGATTTGGGGATCTCTGTCTGAAAATAATATTGTGTGTGTATAAGAGTGCAATTAATGTGCCCCCCCCACCTCTCTCCCACATGACTTCAGACTGGAAAAGGCTGCCCAAAGAACTACGAATCCGCGTCAGAAAACCCCAGAAAGAGAGTAAGTGGGTTTTACAAAGTTAGATTAATACTTTTAACAATTGACCTATTGACATATTTTTGTCATGTCATAATATGGCCATCATGTCATACCAATTTTGAACAATGTTGATCATATCACGATATATGTAATTATTACCTGAACTAGATAGATAGATAGATAGAAACTTTATTTATCCCTAGGGGAAATTCAGGTTCCAAGTAGCTTAAAGACATAGAGACATCACATACACATACAACATACAACATAAGCAGGATTGTAAACAGGAAGTCTATATGAATACTATAGACAGATAAGAATAAAGATACTGAGAAAAATATACTAAATACTAAGTAACAAACAAGTCCACATTAATGTGCTGAGGCTGTATGATAAGGGTGACCGGGCAGGGACTGACCCTGTGGTACAAGATAGTTCAAGTATGATTTGGTGAGGTGCAAAAGGTAAGGCAAGACAGTGCAATTATAGGTCAGGAGACCAGCATTAAATATTAAATATTAAATATGGGCTAAATAAGGTAATAATGTGGACCTGTTAGGAGAGGCCTGTGGCAGCGCAGAGATGGATTGAAGAACACAACAATAGATAAATATGGCCATTATAGTGTACAATGTAAACATAGGAAGAAAAAGATAACAGTCAGTCAGTCAGTAACAGTCAATACTAGATTTTAAAGTGCATTTAGTCCAGGCTGGTGGAGGGAGGTAGGGGCTGTGTATAAGGGCTAGCATAGCCAGTGAGGTGAAACAGTAAGGTACAGGACAGTGATGTGATACAGAGGGTGGAGGTTATGCAGAGAAGTCCATCTCTTTGCCTTTGATTGACATATTGTATAATTGTATGGCTCTGGGGACAAATGATTTACTCAGTCTGTCAGTTTTGCATGTCAGTGCTCGTAGTCTCCAGCTGATCAAGCTCTTCCGCTGGATGATGGTGTTGTACAGTGGATGACCATTGTCCATGATGGTGAGCAGTTTGCTCAGAGTTCTTTTTTCCGCTACTGAAGTGATGCTCTCCAGTTCAGCTCCCACAACAGAGCCAGCTTTCCTTACCAGCCTGTCCAGTCGCCCGGCATCCCTCTTCTTAGTGCTTCCTCCCCAGCACACCACTGCATAGAAGAGAACGCTGGCGACCACAGACTGGTAAAACATCCCTAGGAGTTTGCTGCAGACATTGAAGGACCGCAGCCTCCTCAGGAAGTACAGCCGGCTCTGTCCTTTCTTGTAGATCGCATCAGTGTTGGCTGACCAGTCCAGTTTATTGTCCAGGTGTACCCCCAGATACTTATATGTGCTGACCACCTCCACATTGACTCCCTCAATGGAGACTGGTAGCAGAGCGGGCTTAGACCTACGGAAATCCACCACCATCTCCTTGGTCTTAGTAGTGTTGAGTTGTAGGTGGTTGAGTTTGCACCATTGCACAAAGTCCTCCACCATAGATAGTAACAGGTATGGCAAGTAGGTCTACAGACTTTTGAAAATGCAGTGACTTGGACTTGAGTCCTACCCGAGTTGCAAATTTTGCTACTTGACAAAAAGAAAAAAGACTTGACTTCGGCTTGAACATCTCCAGTGCCCTGCATAAATAATGGAACAGTGAAGCATGTTTTCTTCTTTTGGCTCCACACTCCAAAAGTTTGGATTTGAAATCAAACAATTACTCTGAGGTTAATGTAGAGATTCTCAGCTTTTATTTGATGGTATTTGTGCACATATTAGTTTCACCATTCAGAATTTACAATCCTTTGCATGCAATAACTGCCTGAAGTATGTGACCCATTGACACCACCAGATGCTGGGTATCTTCTCTGGCTATGTTCTGCCAGCCCCATACTGCAGCCATCTTCAGTTGCTGTTTGTTTTGAGGAGGTATTGCCTTAAATCTCCTCTTCAGCAAATTAAATGCATGTTCAATATGATTTAAATCCGGAGATTGACTTGGCCAGTGAACAACTTTCTACTTTTTGGCCCTGAAAGACTCCCTAGTTGCTATGCCAGTATGTTTCGGGTCATTGTCCTGCTGTATGATGAAGCACTGTCTAATGAGCTTGGAAGCATTTGGTTGTACTTTGGCAGACAAGATTTCTCTTTACACTTCAGAATTCATCCTGCTGCTGCCATCAGCAGTTACAGTCCATCATCAATGAAGACAAGTGAGCCAGTTCCAGTGGAAGCCATGCATGGCTTAGCCATAATACCCCCTCCACCATATTCAACAGATGAGGTGGTATACTGTGGATATTAGGCAGTTCCTTTTTTTCTCCACACTTCACTCCGGTACATCTTAATCTTTCAACAAGACCTTTTTCTAGAGCCCTGCAGGCTCTTTTAAGTACTTTTTAGCAAACCGTAACCTGGCCATTATGTTTTTTGTGGTTTGCACCTTGCATTGTAGTCACTGTAGTTCTCAGTAGTCTCACATTCACACCTACCTCCTGGAGATTGTTCCTGATCTGTGAGGCAGTTGTTTTGGGGATTGTCTTAGTCATTGTGAGTATTCTTCGGTCATCCACTGTAGAAGTCTTCCTTGGCCTACCAGGCTGTTTGAGATTTCTGAGCTCACAGTGCTTTCTTTCCTTGTAACAATGTTCCAAAACATTGATTTTGGTAAGTTTAAGGTTTTGGCTATGTTTCTGATTTTTCTAATATTTCAGCCTCATAATGGCTTCCCTGACTTTCATAGATGTCTCTTTCGTCCTCATGTTGACAGACACCAATAGCAGATTTCAAAGGCAAACGCAAAGCCTAGAATCAATACTACTTTGAGACATTGAGAGCTGACTCCATAAATGATGTGACCGAACACACGTGACGAACTAGAAACACCTGTCAATCAATTATCCTATCACTTTTGGGTACCCTGAAATAGGGGGAATAAAAGGCGTTGTAATTTCTGAATTTTGAAACCAATATGTACACAAATACTATAAAATAAGATCTGATAATCTCTACTTTAACCTCATAGTAATTGTTTGTTTTCAAACTTTTGGAGTGTAGAGTCAAAATAAGAAGAAATGCTTCACTGTCCCATTACTTACACAGGGCACTGTATATACTTTCATACCGATTTACCACCCACCCCTATGTCATGTGACTTTGCGTGATTTATTTTGCTGCATTGTTTTGAATGTCTTTTATAGCATATTGCCTTCACACACTAGCTCTTCTCCTATTTATGCACTGTAGAAAGGTGTCTGTATTGGTCACCTCTCTCTGGAGAGATGGATGCTTTCCATGTGAACAGAGAGATAAGAGAAAGTCACTTCTTCACTTCAAGACAAGACTGGTTTACTTATTCCTAAATGATCTGCCCTTTTCTATATGTAGGGCTAAATATAGATTTTGGATGAATTACATTTTATATGACAGGAGGAGAGCAGGGAGGGAGAGACAGAAGTAGTTTGGTTTTCCCTTAAGATTCTATTTTTTTTCTTCTTTCCCTCTATTCAAGATACCTCTCTAACTCTGGAGACACCAGTGGGACCCAAACCCAGTAAAAAGACCCGAATGGACAAAGAGGAGATAATCCGTAAACTAGAGGTAGGATCCCGTCCCCAACACAGACAGGAGGTTAGAAGTTTACTCATTCATTATAGGCACATAACTTAAATCAATACACTTTTCACAGACTGCGTGTGTGCGTGTATGTGTGCAATGATGTACATAAAGAGTCCTTAGAAATCTGTATGTGAGAACAAGGGAATAACTGTAATTTAGCTGCAAGTTTTGAGTATTTGATCTTTGGCTTAATATCTTCAGTTACCTTGTATGCATTTGCTTAATCTTTCAGACGCTCGAGAAGAAAGAGGAGGAGGTGAGCTCAGATGAAGAGGAAGGGGAGAAGAAAAAGCCGGAGGAGGAGGAGCAGGATGGAGAGGAGGAGTACGATGAGGAGTTTGAGGAGGTAAGCATCCTTTTCTATCTACCTCAGAACAGACCTGTGTTCACATAATATTTGAAATAATACAAATTAATACTGCAAACACTGATTAACGGCCTCATGGCAAGGTCATGGGATCAAGCAGCTGTCTGAGAATGGTCAAGGGAGAACCTTGGAGATGTCTACCAGGTTTATTGAGATAGGTAGACTGTCTTTGTTTATCAGCATTTATGTTTATTCGCCTTCACAGCACCACCATTTAGCTCCGCTTGGGTGGATTGGCATCACATTTGATGTTGTTCCTTATAGAGGTCTTGCATTCCAAGTTTCCTAATGATAGTGCCCTCCGTCTTTGATTCATATGCATTTATATGATGGACCACACCCACAAGCCAACAGTATGGTCAATCATGACCATGTTTAAGATGTTTGTTAAGACTGTACCCCAGGGCATGTGTACCAAATTTCATGACATTTGATGAACCACATCAAGAGATATGGAAATATCGATCAATGGCGCCCCCTTTTGGTTGATTTGCATGTGGATTTAAGGGTATGACTAAAATAGCCTAATGGACCTGTGCAACAAGTTTCATCATGATAAGATTAATTATTATTATATTTAATTATATTATTATTAATTATATATT
Source organism: Argentina silus (assembly GCF_951799395.1). NCBI lineage: Eukaryota > Metazoa > Chordata > Actinopteri > Argentiniformes > Argentinidae > Argentina > Argentina silus. The sequence continues at coordinate 22,185,376 of NC_139664.1, forward strand.
AATTATTATTTGACTTAAAACCATTTATGTGAGAGGCCACGCCCCTAAAATCCTTCTTTCACTGACTCAGATAGTTCATAGGGTGGTTGTCCCCTTTGACAGGCATTTGTTTTTACAGTCGCATTGAATGTGTCCTGAAATGTAATGTGTCCCTGCAGGAGACAGACTACATCATGTCATACTTTGACAATGGAGAGGAGTTCGGAGGGGATAGTGATGACAACATGGATGAGGCCATTTACTGATGCATACCCTCCTTGATCTCAAATCAATTTCCTACCCCCTATGCACTTGTGTAAACCTGGGAGGATTGGATATGACTATCAGAGGGCACAATGGAGCTAACAAGCATACTGCTCACATCTATCCAATCTTCTCAGACCTACACAAGTGCCTAAGAGATCGAGGGTTAGTATATAAGACTGAGCACAGCGAGGACTGAAGAAGTCCATACAAAAGATATGCGACACTCCAGAGCTGAATGTAATAGTTTGATAGTAAGATTGATCTCTTACATGGCATGGCATGTTATGCTTTTTAAATGGCTTTAAGTGTGGTGGTTTTATCTAAGCATGTCATTACTCAGAAGCTAATGTAGGTCTCCAAACACCAGCCATTCCCCATCTTAGAGCCTGCACAATGATTTTTTAGAGTTTTAGTGTTTTTTTATCAATTTGTATAAACATTCTGTACATATTGAACTTATCAAATCAAGGTGTAAGACGTCCATTTTAACATTTTATTGTACTACATATTTGTGTAATCTGTATTTAATGTTGAATCGTACCAAAAAATATAACTTTTATATCTGTGGGTCATTCCATGTCAAATCAACAAACAAAAAGAAGATTTCGACAGCCACCATCTTAGATTGTTCTGAAATGGTTTGTTTAGGTAGAAACAGAGAAGATAAGTATTCCTGCATAATTATTTTGTAGAAATATAGTTTAATCCCTGAGAAATAAGATTAATTGATTGGACCCAAATTGGCCATTTTCATTTTGTGGCATTCATACAACATTGAATTAATTAACTCCAGATCCGATTTGGACCAAAGTCCAACCTGATCATGATTGAGACATGAGGAATCCAAAAAAATGGTCATTGGTTTGGATTCCTAATCAGATTTGGGGTTTGAATTCTATTGAATATTATATGAATCTCAGAAAATGAAAATGGGCAATCTGGGTACAATCAGTTATCTTATTTCTCAGGGATTAAACTATATTTCTACAAAATAATTATACAGGAATACTTATCTGAAATAGAAACCATTTCTGAACAATCTGAGACGGTGGGTGTCATGGCTTGTTGATTTGACTTGGTTACTTTCCCTTGTTACTTTCTTTAAAAAAGTTCATGTTAATAAAATACCCTTTGCTGATTGCAGAATTTTGCTTTGTAAAAAAAATATAAAAATAAATAAATGGCAGCTCATTGTTAAACACAGGGTTGTTGTCTACGTCAGTGAACAAATGTTTCAAGAAAACACCAGACGAGCGCATGGAGGGTGCTTATACCAAAAAGTAATGCTGAAGGTTGAAAGAGTGCACATAACTTCATCAGCTATATGATGCACTCTCTCAATACACCATGTTTACATTACTGTAGGGCAGGAAAAAAGCAGTTATCAAAACTGACATATGACATATTAATTCTAGCTTCCGGGTTGTGAGAATACGCTGCCGCTCCTTTGGCTGCCGCTTCTTCTCTCTAAACTTGTGTTATTTCTTGCTACTTGGGTGATTATTATTACGATTGACCATTTGACAAGATATTTTTGCCTGCGAAGTGGTTTACGGAGAGCTGTGATTGCTTTCTACTGTGTTTTTTTTTTTTTAAACAAAGTTTTTATTCCAAGAGTACAAATACAGGATAACAGACAGTGATATACACCATATCATAGATGACTCTTTGGCTCTTTTTTTTCCCCCTAAACATCAAACACCTCTCGCCTCCCCTCCATTCCATATCACCCCCTCAACCTACCCTGTTCTCCCTATGGACATTTAAAGATAATGAAAATAATAATAGAAAAGTAAGTACAAAACAGCATCAGAGTAATAAAACAAATTTAAATAAATAAAATAAAATACATAAGTAAATATTAATAATAACAAACAATATTTTTGGAAGAAACCCAGACAGTATAGAAAATAAATATGTGGGGGGGACATGCAGCGTTCGGCCTGTAGAGGGAGCTACAGGACCGTGGCCAGGGTGTGTCGGCGAGGTTTCGTTGCACACCTGTTGCAAATGAAACCTCGTTGGCTAGTGCTTAAGATGTGTGTGCCTTTGTCATTTGAGTAGGTGAGCTGGGAACGGCGAGACAGGAGAGTGAGAGAGTGGAGGCTGGAAAGCCAACGGACAGTATTCCCCAGAAACTTTATGAATAAACGGGAACATTCCCTTGCCATTATACTGCGTCTGCCTCTGTGTACGAACGGACTTTGTTACAAAATAAATAAAAGTGCACTTTAAAGCCATATTTCGAGAATAAGGCTGCATGACCCTATACAAATGAAAATACCTCCACAACCACCAAGAGTCCCGCAAGACATTCCCTGTCCCCCTCCTACTAACCTCCCGCACCACATGCCCTCAATCGGGGGGCAATGATTATAGTTTCTCTACGTATGAAATTAATGGTTGCCAATGTGTGTAAAATTGATAAGAGTATCCTCGAATTGGAAATTAATTTTTTTCCAAATTTAGAAAGGACAGCACGTCGGTTAGCCATAACATGGGTTATGGGGGTGGCTCCGCTTTCCATTGTAATAGTATCCTCCTGCGGGCAATCAGTGAGGTAAAGGATATCACATTAGCCTGTTTTTTGGTTAAGACCACGTCCTCCTCAGGGATCCCAAAAATGGCGATTTGGGGGCGAGGTAAAATAGTTATCTCCAGCACCTCAGAGATGGCATTAAAGAAGGACTTCCAAAATGTTGCCAGCTTGGGGCAAGACCAGAACATATTGGACAGGTCCCCTGGTGAATGGGAACATCTGTTACAGTTGTCAGTTAGATTGGGATAGATTTTGGACAGTCTGGCTTTACTGTAGTGAATTCTGTGAAGCACTTTGAACTGAATGAGACTAAGCCTAGCACAAGAGGAGGAGGTGTTAACTCCTTCCAGTGCCTGTTCCCACCAATCATCTGAAAAAGTAATCCCCAGTTCACTTTCCCAATCTGTCCTGACTCTACTTATCGCTGTGTCCTCACAAGGAATAGCCTCATAGAGATATGAAACATGGCCCTTATCCATCCTTGCTGGGGGGAGAAAACGTTCGATACCCGAGGGAGGAGGCAACTATGGAAACGTAGGGGAATGGGTCTTTACAAAGTGCCAAATCTGAAAGTACCTAAATCGGTCCAAGTGGTGCATATTATAGGTATCACATAGGTCACCAAACTCCGCAAATTGACTATCTATATATAAACCGCGTAAGTTGTTTAGACCCTCTCTACCACACGCAGTATACCCAGAATCTAGTTTAGCAGGCAAGAAAAGATGATTATTACAAATGGGTGCTGACATGGAGAGTGAGGTCCACCCAAACCTCCCTCTGATTTGTCCCGAGATGTTTAGCGTTGAGATAACAATTGAATTCGTGCTATGTTTTGATGGAGAGAATGGAATATCACTGCAGGCTAAAGCCTCGAGGGAGGATGACAAACAAGAATTGGCCTCTAGTTGACAACATCTATTATCCGGTTCACTCATCCAGAGGACTATTTTGTGAATGTTGGCGGCCCAGTAGTAAAACATCAAATTTGGTAGGCCCAGTCCTCCCTGCGCCCTGCCCCTCTGCAGCAAGGACAATTTAATTCTTGGGTTTTTGCCCTCCCAGATAAATGAGGAAATGATACTGTCCAGTTAAAGGAAGAACGATTTGGGGAGAAATAAGGGACATTGGAACAGGTATAGATATCTGGGCAACATATTCATTTTGATGGACTGTACTCTGCTAGCTAGAGATAGGGGTAGTAGACCACTCCATCTCTGCAAATCAGCCTTCACCCTCATTATTAATGCACCAAAGTTGTGGTCACGTAGAGAACAGAGAGACTGAGTGATGTTAATACCCAGGTACTTAAAACCATTGCTCGTTAAATTGAAGGGCTGAAGGGACTGGGAGATATTTCGGGCTTGATCATTGATTGGGAAGCACTCACTTTTCTGTAGATTTAATTTGTAACCAGAAAAGCTTCCAAATACATTGAGAAGAGATCGAATACGTGGGATACTGGCCATTGGATCTGATATGTAGAGCAGTAGATCGTCCGCATAAAGGGACACCCTGTGCTCAGTGCCCCCCCTCCTGACCCCAGAGAACAAAGTATCGGTTTTGAGTGCAATAGACAGGGGTTCAATGGGGGCAGGGAAAAGCAGAGGGGACAAAGGGCATCCCTGGTGTGTCCCACGTGTAAAGGTGAAGAACCTAGAACGAGAGTTGTTAGTTGAGACAAATGCCTGTGGAGAGGTGTACAGCAAACGTATCCAAGATAGAACTTTTTCCCCAAATCCAAATTGTTCCAATGTAAAGAACAGAGAGCCTTTTCCGCATCTAAGGAAACTACCACCTTAGGGCTTGTTTGGGAGCTCGGCAAGCCAATGATGTTTAACAATCTACGGATATTGGTGAAGGAGTGACGGTTCTTTATAAAGCCTGTCTGGTCTTCAAATATCACTGTGGGGAGAACAGTCTCTAGTCTACACGCCAGCACCTTAGCCAATATTTTAATGTCCACATTCAACAGTGATACAGGGTGATAAGAGAAGCAGTTTGAGGGGTCTTTATCCTTCTTAAGGAGTAAAGAAATAGAGGCCTGTGTGAGAGTAGGTGGTAAAGCACCCCTTTGAAGTGAGTCCTCAAACATTTCTAGTAATAAAGGGGTCAATTGGTTAGAAGATTTCTTAAAGAATTCTACAGGGTAGCCATCTAGGCCCGGAGACTTCCCACTCTGCATTTGTTTAATAGCAGCTGTAACCTCACTAAGGCTCAATGACTGATCTAAGTCATGGCGATCGTCTAGGGAGATTTTGGGAATTATTTGGTTTGAAAATAAGTCAGACATTACAGAGGTTTCTTTGGGTGACTCAGAGGTGTAGAGTTGGGAGTAGAATGACATAAATGCATCCTTAATTCGCTTCGGATCCGTTGTTAGTGAATCTGGGCTATAGCAAATCTGTGGTATTAATTGTGAGGCTGATCTGCTCTTCAACTGTTGGGCCAGAAGACGTCCTGCCTTGTCCCCATGCTCATATAAAGTGCCCCGTGACCAAAGCAAGAGTCGCTCTGCATCTTTGGTGAACAGAAGATTGTGTTCTGTCTGAAGACTAAGTCTGTCTTTGTCGAGTTCCGGAGTGGGAGCTATGGCATAGCGACGATCGAGATCTGCGATCAGAGCCACTAATTCCTGTTGCCTTCTGAGGCGTTGTTTGTTCATCATCCCAATTAGGTGCATATACACTCACAAGGACAACTGCTGTCTGATACAACAAGCCTGTTACTATTATGTATCGACCATTGGGGTCTGAGATAGTCATAGTAGGAGTGAACTGCACTTTCTTACCAATCAGTATGGCTGCTTTAATTTCAAATTTAGAGTAAAAGATCTGGCCAATCAAGGGTCTAGAGCAGGGGTTCTCAACCTTTTGCAAGCTGGGCCCCCCCAAAGCTGGTTCATTGCAGTTGGGGCCCCCCCTCCTCCCGGCGCCACCCCCCCCTTCCCGGCACCACCCCCACTACACCACCTTGCATAGATAGATAGCCCTAGGCTAGGCTATTATTGTTAGGCCCACACTATTATTATTATTATTATTATTATCATCATCATCATCATCAGTAGCGGTAGGTAGGCCTATTATCATTACTAGGCTATTGTTATAATTGGCAGTAGCACCAGACTTCTAATGTGAGCTTGCAGGCATTATTATTATTATGAGTAGTGGTAGGCCTATTATCATTACTAGGCTATTGCTATATAATTATATGAGGTTACATGCTTTATTGTTGTTGTTGTTGTTGTTGTTATTATTATTATTATTATTATCATCAGTTGGGATTTGGGAATTGGCACCAGACCTCTGATATGAATTTATGCTTTATTATTGTTATTATTACTAGGCCTAATAGTAGGCATATCATCTGCATTTTTTACAGAAGCTTGCAGGTTGGCGATGTTAATGTGAGACCTGAGCCTGCTTTGCCTTGCAAAGATCCTCAATTCTTGGCGCAATGTCTGATAAACATAGCCTCAAATCATCCTTGATTTGTGCACGATTGCGGTATTTCATTCATCGTACCTTCGAAGCTTTTTTGCAGCTGGTGGTGCGTCGGTTGCCTTGTTGGTCCTCACTCGAAATCTCTCCATTTTTGTTTGGTTTTGAAATAATTTGGATGTGGATTAGTTGTGTTTTCAATCAAGTTTAGGCTATGATGTAACGATGTGTGCGTGTGTGGCTATGTTGAGAGACTAGTATTGGGGGCTAATCAGTCGGGACTTAGGCACGATCTTTAATACAACAGTACACAATGACGATTTTGCAGGCAATGCAGATTTTTTTTTAAGACTTAACAATTGTAGTCCTTTGTGAGTGGGTGAGTGTGTGTGTCTTAGTCGCGTGGGTCGTATAGTTGTGTTGCAACACGGTGAAAAAGTTGCTAGCTAGTTAGCTAAGTGCACGCCTAGCAGTTAAAAAGATTACTGGCTAGGGCTGAGATGGGGATAATCTTTAAAAAGACTGTTTGTGGGGTTAGTCTTTAAAAAGACTGTTTGGGTTTTGAAGTATAGGCCTAAATAAATCGATATCGAGATTGATAACAGATAGACTAGCGAGAGTTGGCACAAGCGAACTTGGCAAGAGACTAGACTAGAGTGAATGGAGCTACGACGCGTGTGCGGACGCTTATATAGTAGCACTTACGTGACGTTGCGTCACAGGCTCAAAATACTACCCCCTGTATTGGTAGATTTGAAATGAAACTGTGTGGTTGATTTGTTTGTGTGTTATAATAGTCCAACCACTTGCATTTCGACATGGGGGGGAATCTGTTGCATCTCCTTTGTAGGTCTACTAATAGCCAGTGAGTCCGTGATTTTTCGTGTTTTTTTGTGTGTTTTTTTTCCCCTCCCATCCTGTAGCCTACTCGCGCCCCCTCGGGAGAGTGTCCGAGTGACCACTGGTCTAGAGAGTCTCAGTTGGTCAGCTGTACGTAGGTGTTTCTTGGAGGAATATGACATCACCTTTCAACTTTTTAATATGGGAGAAGACCCTAGACCGTTTGACCAGCCCGTTTATTCCCCCAAGGTTCCATGATAAAAATCTGACTGATATAAATCCCCAATTGTGGTCAAACCGGTCGTGTACCATTTGTACCCACATAATAATAATAATAATAATAATAATAATAATAATAATAATAATAATAATAATAATAAAAAACTAAAAACATCCAGCATCAGATAATAATCACTCTCTCCACACAAGGAGAAGAGGTCAAAGTATCCATATATATACATATACATACATACATACATACACACATGCATACACATTTCTTTTATCAAAGGTAAATAAAATAAAATACAATATATTTTACAATGTATGTAATATCCTATAATGAGTAATTAACAAATAGCCACAAATAATGTTGGTCTTTGTCAAGCATCCAGCAGTATTGCCAGCCTAAGGAATGTACAAAACCCATCCGGTCGCATACAGGTCGCAGCATCGTCAAGGACATTTCTCACCCCAACCATAGACTGTTCACTCCACTCCCCTCCGGGAGGCGCTACAGGTCTCTCCGCACCCGAACCAGCAGGTTCAGAGGTAGCTTCTTCCCTGCGGCTGTCACCCTACTGAACTCGAACACTGCACCTAGGTGACAACCTACCAACCCCTACACCCCCCCCCCCCCGGGCAATTGCACTATACTGTACCACTGCTCTTCTGTACATATCTGTCTATACTGTTCATAATGCACATATCCCTATATTTTCTTTAATACTACTGTTAATACACTGCACATATCTGTACATACTGTACATACTTGTTTATACTGTTCATACGGCATTCCATATTTATATTTATTCTGCTATCTACCTTAATGTTACTGTTAATACATATATACTGCTAGACTGCATTACCTATACAGCTCATATGCTGCTACACTGTTTATACTGCAACCTATTTATTCTGCTTATAATGCTACTGCTTACTCATATACTGCTTACACTGCACTACTTATACTATACTGCACTACTTACTGCTCATATATTGCACTACCTGTATATACTGTTCATTGCACTTTCTGCTATTTTGCACTTCCGGTTAGACGCTAACTGCATTTCGTTGTCTCTGTACTTGTACTCTGCACAATGACAATAAAGTTGAATCTAATCTAATCTAATCTAATATAAATTAAATATAATTCACATATAGTTGCAGTACCCATGTCTTTAGTTCACTGTGTCTGAAATGACCATAATAACTCGAAAATCAAAGAGTAGAATCAAAAATAATATCATCTACAGTGGGGAAAATAATTATTTGATCCCCTGCTGATTTTGTTAATTTGCCCGATTACAAAGAAATGAGCGGTCTATAATTTTTATGGTACTTTTATTTTAACAAATAGAGACAGAATATCAACAAAGAAGTCCAGAAAAAACACATTATATAAAGTTATAAATTCATTTGCATTTGATCGAAGGAAATAAGTATTTGATCCCCTACAAACCAGCAAGAATTCTGGCTCATACAGACCAGTTATATGCCCATGAGGCACACAGATTAGTCCTGTCACTTTAGGAAAAGTACTCCTAATCTCTGCTTGTTATGGGTATAAAAGACACCTGTCAATAGAATCAATCTCTTCCATTCCAACCTCTCCACCACCATGGGCAAGACCAAAGAACATTCAAAGGACATCAGGGTAAGAGTTGTAGACCTGCACAAGGCTGGAATGGGCTACAAGACCATCAGCAAGAAGCTTGGTGAGAAGGAGACAACTGTTGGTGCAATTATTAGAAAATGGAAGAAATACAAAATAACCATCAATCGCCCTCGGCCTGGAGCTCCATGCAAGATCTTGCCTCGTGGGGTAAGGATGATCATGAGAAGGGTGAGGGATCAGCCCAGAACTACACGGGAGGAGCTTGGTAATGATCTCAAGGCAGCTGGGACCACAGTCACCAAGAAAACCATTGGTAACACACTACACCGTAACGGATTGAAATCCTGCAGTGCCCGCAAGGTCCCCCTGCTCAAGAAGGCACATGTACAGGCCCATCTGAAGTTTGCCAATGAACACCTAAATGATTCAGAGAAGGCTTGGGAGAAGGTGATGTGGTCAGATGAGACCAAAATTGAACTCTTTGGCATAAATTCGACTCTTCGTGTTTGGAGGGAGAGAAATGCTGAATGCTACAATCCCAAGAACACCATCCCCACCGTCAAACACAGAGGTGGAAACATTATGCTTTGGGGTTGTTTCTCTGCTAAGGGTACAGGACGACTTCACTGCATTGAGGGGCCAATGGACGGGGCCATGTACCATAAGATCTTGGACGAGAACCTCCTTCCCTCAGCCAGAGCACTGAGGATGGGTCGTGGATGGGTCTTCCAGCATGACAATGACCCAAAACATACAGCCAAGGCAACAAAGGAGTGGCTCAAGAAGAAGCACACTAAGGTCATGGAGTGGCCTAGCTAGTCTCCAGACCTTAATCCTATTGAAAATTTGTGGAGGGAGCTGAAGCTTCGAGTTGCCAAGCAAAAGCCTTGAAACCTTCAGGATTTGGAGAGGATCTGTAAAGAGGAGTGGACCAAAATCCCTCCTGAGATGTGTGCAAACTTGGTGACCAACTATAAGAAACATCTGACTTCTGTGCTTGCCAGCAAGGGTTTCTCCACCAAGTACTAAGTCATGTTTTGCTTGGGGATCAAATACTTATTTCCTTCGATCAAATGCAAATTAATTTATAACTTTATATAATGTGTTTTTTCTGGACTTCTTTGTTGATATTCTGTCTCTATTTGTTAAAATAAAAGTACCATAAAAATTATAGACCGCTCATTTCTTTGTAATCGGGCAAACTAACAAAATCAGCAGGGGATCAAATAATTATTTCCCCCACTGTACCACAGTAGCCACCACAACGCGCACACAAAAACCCAGCCATATTCAGTATTGGGACCGTCCCCTTTCATGTTCAGTGTCCTGGCGGACACATCAGTGCATGTACACTATCAACTCACCAGGGTCTCCGACCAGCACATGGAAGAAAAACAAAAGCAGCCCATTCATTAGTCTAGTCCCCGAGTTTTGATGAAGGTTTCAGCCTCTTGTGAAGATGTGAATTCCCTCTCCCTGCTGTTGAATGTGACGCGCAGGCGGGCTGGGTGAAGGATTCCAAACCAAAGGCCTTCAATCCCCCTCAGCTGTCGCCGTACATCGTTAAATGCCGTCCGGGTACAAGCTATCTTGGCGGTGTGGTCCGGGAAAACGGAGATGGTCATCCCTCCAAGCGCGATCTTCCTCCGCTCTCTTGCGCTCTTTAGGATGTCCGCGCAGTCGAAGTGATAATGCAATCTGGCTACACTTGCGCGCGTTCTCTCACCTGGCTGGGGTTGGGGCTGAAATGTGCGATGTGCTCTGTCTAACATCGGTTCCTTGTCCAGATTGAAGGCCTTCTTGAGCAGCTTGGAAACGGTCGCAGTTGTGAAGGAGGAGCCTGTGTCCGCAGGAACACGGATAATCCTGACGTTATTACGGTGTGACCTGGACTCAAGATCTTCACATTTGTTTTCCAATTTACTGAGTTTGTTTTGAAGATAATCAAATTTTCCCCGTATCACGGCGACATCGTCGGTGCACCCAGTTAAAGCTTCCTCCATCTTCCCGATTGTGCTTTTTAGTTCCACCACCTCCGACTGCATCGTTGCTATCTTGCTAGCCGGTGAGGAAGGTTCGGGGTTCAGGGCTAGCTTCTGTTGAGAAAGTGACGTATTCGCTGATTTAGCAGGTTTTGGAGGCATTTCTGCGCCCGAAACACAAACTAATAATGTGCAGGATATAATAAAGTAAATATAATCAAGTGGTGACGTTTGAAAAGTGCCTTTAAAAATAACAATTAACTATTTCTGCTGGAGCTCCTAAAACTTTGTGTCACTCCATAGTTCGCTAAGTCGCGAACTAAACCTGACAAGTGTTCCTTGTGGATTCTATCTGTTTGACTTTACTGGTGGTGAGAACGGTATAGACTAAACCCTCAAACTTTGCCATCTTGTATTACCCAAGATTTTTGCTACTACCTTGCAGCTCCCTACCTCTCACTGGAATCTATCTGTTGTGTTTTTACTACCAAATTTGAGCACCACTTGGATTACCCTCTTGTGAATCTCGTACAACCCGGTGAATCGCTTGCTTTCTCCTTGCTTGTCTGTCGGTCTGCCCTACAACTCCTTCCCTCTAAAAGAAATGTTCTCCCTGGCCTTCACTGGTAATTCATCCTGGGCCCTAGCAGTTAAATCGCATTGAGTAAGTGTCCGCTCTCTCATTACTGTTTGTTTTGCTGCCGAGAATTGTGTTTTGAACGTGTTGTCTGACTGGGTCCGTAAACGAATACTGTCCGTATTAGTTTTATGAACTGTGTGATTCTTGGTGGTCTTTTTTTCGTTGTTTTCTACAGGGATATTTCTATTTTGCTACTCTTTACTTCTGGATATTACTATACTGGATATCTGGGCACAACCTAATACTGGAACATGCCTCCTTTTAATTCCCCTTCAGTGGACATTGAGGAAGCTTCAGCAGAGAAAATTGTAAGGCAATTAAAGACATGGTTACTTTAAAATGTGGCTTATGTCAAATGTTTTTAGTCCCGTTTAGAGTCAGAGGAACCTTTCGTGTGTGAAGGATGTAACAAATCGAATTACAGGCAGATATCCTCCACCTCACAGAGGAGGTGAAAGTGAGAGACGATTGTATTATTGATCTCCAGGACCAGCTGAGACAGCATACCTCCTACAGCTCGGCCCTTGCTGTAGGGGAGCTTTTCAGCCAGGGTGCCTTCCCCCCTTCCCCAAACCGGTGGTCGCAGGTAACAAGAAGAAAACCAGGCAGGCAGCCGAGAGTGTCGCTCTCCTCTCCTACCCAGACAACGCCAGTCCTGACCTCAGCAGCATCCTCAACTCCCGACTTCATACGACCCTTAAGGAATCAGGACTACAGCCAGTGATCTTTGGTCCACTACCCCCGCTTTGCTCAGGTGACATGAGGCAGCTACATCGGTGGCTCAGGGGAGTTACCCACCTTTGAAACACAAGATGATTTTTAAATGAGAAATGGGCTTGGACTACTACATTTAAATGCCAGAAGCCTAATAAATAAAATGGACTCAACAGGCAAACCCAGACATTTTTATGATCTCTGACACATGGATACATGATGTGTCCTTAAATGGCTATACCATAGTTAGGACAGATAGAGAAGAGGGGTGGCTATTTTTGTCAAAAGCTGTTTTACTGCATCTGTTCTGCTGTCCTCTGTCCAAAATCAATATGAATGTTCAGTCCTGAGTGTGTGTTTTTCGGAAATAACTCTAAGCTGTCTGTGATAGGAGTGTATCGCCCACATAGTGCTCTTGATAACTTAGCTGCACTTCTATCCTCCTATTTATTTATTTATATCCTTCTATACCTTTTGATTTTCCCATTCTATTCTAAAATGTGCACCAATCTGGCTTTAGACCATCAGGCTTCATGTAGCTTGTTTGAAAATTATTTAACGGACAGAACGCAGTGTGTCAACTGATGGTGTTAAATCAGGTTTTCGGGACATAACAAAGGGTGTCCCACAAGTATCGATACTTGGTCCGGTTCTTTTTACTATTTACATTTACAATATTGGATTATCTATAAATATATGTAACTTGTATTTATATGCCGATGACAGTTGTACATTTTATTGCCCCCACGATTGACCAGGCTCTTTCTGAGCTCCAGTCTGCATTCACTGTCTGACAGGAAGTGAAATTTGTTGGGCTGAAATTAGTACTTAATGCTGGAAAATCCAAGTATATGTTATTTACCTAATCACAGAAAAATGTATCTGATTTATGCATATGTACTTTAGGTGGTGCTCCGATTGCACTTATAAATACCTGGGCTTTTGGTTTGACAAAGACTTAAAATTCAGAAAACATACGGAGGAGCTTGTTAAAATACTAAGATTCAAGGTTGGCTTCTTTTATAGGAATAGTTATTGCCTTTCCCTGAACAGCAAAAAGCAGATTGTGCAATCAACCTTCCTGCCAGTGCTTGATTATGGTGATATCATCTACTAAAATGCAGCAGCCACTACTCTTAAACTTTTGGATACATCTACCATAGTGCCCTTTGTGTTACGTAGGAATGTCTGAAGAACCAAATGACGGCACACAGAGAGGGTAGAGGTGTATAGCCCGAAGGCATATTTAATAATAATGAATAGGGAGAGGGGTAGGGAAGAGAAGGATAATCAAAGGGGGTCGTCGGGGTCCGGTTCAGGGGTCGTTAGCAGGAGGTCCAGTAGTTGAGAGGGGTTGGGGGTCGAGGTCCGGGGAAGGGGCTGGGTCCGTGGAATGGATAGAGGAGGAGGGGTCTGAGGGAGACGAGGGTTCTGGAGGGGCACAGGAGAACGAGGTGAGTCACAAGGGGAAGACAAGACAGAAGGAGTAGCAAGGATACTCAGGAGGGCTGAAGCGTCTGTGGATCCCGTGGAAAGTTACCATAAGTCACAGTACGATCAGGCACTGGAGTGGAGTTCAGGCAGCGTTTATGTAGGTAGGTGATGGGGAACAGGTGCGCTGCCGACTGGGAGCTGGACGCTCCAGTGATGATCGCCGGGGCCTCAAGGTGGTGCCAGAGGGTCGGTTAGGAGGAGGGACTGTAACACTTTTTAATACGCATCATTGCACACTTTAAATCAAGGTTGGCTGGACCTTGTTAAAGTGCCATAGATCTCTTAATTACTTCCTTTTTGTGTATAAAGCCCTACTGCGTAAACTCTCAGGTTACTTAACGTCATATCTACAAAAAAACACACAATTGGTTGTTCTCATGCCGCTCGAGCAATTTAGGATGTTGACTTAGGACCTCTTTGGTGAAGGATGTGATTGTTTCTCTTGATATATTGTGGTTTTATATGATGTATTTTTTATGTGTTGTTTTGCAATTATATAGATATTGTGGACAGGGTGCACCTGCAAAAGAGGCCTTGATCTCAGTGTGTTTTCCCCTGTATAAATAAAGGTTAAATGAACATACACACACAGGAGGAGATATCAAAAGGATGCTCATTGAAAACACGTTCTAAATAGACAGAGCAAAACTATGTTGTGACATGAGTAAAACAATAAGCCTGCGTTTCAGCATACGGGTATGATGAAGGGTATGTGTCTCTTCTTCGGAGGTTGGGTTTGTGCTGGCTTCTATTCACATGTAATCGTGCATTGATCATGCAAATAACTGTTATTGTCTTTCTGTATGTTGCTCATTGTTGAAACGGGTAAGCCATTCATAACTGTAAGGTCAGTTTTGATTTACTATTATGAGGGTAAAGCTAGTGTGATACTAGTTTCAATGGACCATTGGAGGGAAACATCCAACATTCTGAATGGGATTACCATAAACTGGTCTCTTGTTCAATCAGATACAGATGTGAAAGAAATTATCCTAATTGCTACCCTGCGACAAGAGCACTTAGACCTATCAATTACTATACATTTGGGGCTCATCTCATTATTTGATCATCTATTTGCTACCAAACATTTGCAAACAACAGGCTCCCTCCAGTGTTAATTTAAACCTGCCTTTCAACCAGATTAAAGAGTGCCTTTCATCATAGATGTCCTACAAAATTCATATGGATAATGTTGTGAGGAATCTTAAACTTAAATTATTTTAATTTTTTTGTAACTAGGCATGTTTGGGGCTAGAAAGAAGCTCGTCCAAGACGTTTTTCTTTCTGTAATTGATTATGTTGACTTCTTGTACATGCATGTAGCCTCTTCTGTGTTAACAGAGATTGGACTCAGTTTATCATGCATCCTTATGCCTTGTTACAAATGCCAAGACACACACCCCACCATTGCACCTTGTTCATATGGTGGGCTGGACCTTGCTTTACACACACAGACAGTATGTGTTCATATACAAAGCCCTTGTAATCAGATACAGATGTGAAAGACTTGGTAAAGGCCTTGGGGACTTTAAGTAGCAACCATCTTGTAGACTGCGTCTGGTAACTGCTTGTGGTGAAGGAGAGCAGGCTACAGAGGTATAGGGGGAGTCCCTACAGTATACCTCTGTAGCCTGCTCTCCTTCACCACAAGCAGTTACCAGACAAGGTATCCTAGATGGTTGCTACTTAAAGTCCCCAGCGCCATTACCAAGTTAGGCAAGACTGCCTTTTCATATTGTACAGCAGGGGCATGGAATAGTCTCCAAGGTATGCTTCACCTAGATCTACTAGTGCTCCTAAATGATTTTTAAACTCTGATGCAAGACTCTTCCCGAAGAGTGTAAATATTTTCTGTAGGCCGGATCATGTTGCTGATTGTATTCTATGTTTTACATTTTGTAATGTTGTATTGACTGCTGCTGTTTTCTTGGCCAGGTCTCCATTGAACAATCAAGATCATTGCTCTAATGACTTACATGTTCCATATTTATTTTCTCAGTCATTGGAAATAAAAACAATCTTTCATAATGTATAATTGTGTTAGCCATGGACCGCATTTGTAGAGTCATATTGTATAGTAATCCTGACATTCTGGTCCTCTCAAGTCTTGGTTAAATAGCTCACTCTTGGATAAAGAGTTTCCCCATGATTTGTATTCCTCTGATATTTCCTGTATTGGCTGCATACCTGACCCTGAAATGGCTCTAGAATTTGGATCTTCTATATTTATTTCTCAAGCAAACATTCCCCCTTTAGAGGATAGGTGTAACCCTTGGTATTCAACTGGGCTGTAGACCTTTCTAAATAGAAACAGTAGTGAAGTGGATGCAAGTGGATTTACCCTAGGTTTGGGTATGCATTACTTTTATACAATGGATTACCAACATTAAAAAGCAAGATTCATTCCCAAACCACACATTTTTCCACAAAACATGACATTCACTAACACTTGTCAAGTGCAATTTAAGGTGTTCTCTCTTCATTAGTTCTATTTGTGTTGATCGCCATGTTAAATCAAAACTACCCAAGCGCTGGTTGATAGTTCCAGAACTAGTTTGTAGGGACGATGTGAAAACAGCACATGCAATTTCCTACATTCCTACATTTCATACATTGTATACCAAGGGTAAAGGGGAATACGATCAAAGCTAGATGGCACATACACTCACCGAACACTTTATTAGGAACACCTGTACACTTTCTCATGGTGGAGATGGTGTAATGGTGTGGGGAATTTTTCTTGGCACACTTTGGGCCTGTTAATACCAATCAATCATCGCTTGAATGCCACAGCCTATTTGAGTAGTGTTGCTGACCATGTGCATCCCTTCATGGCCAAAATTATACCATCTTCTAATGGCTACTTCCAGCATGATAATGCACCATGTAACAAAGCAAAAGTCGAGTTCAGTGTTCTTCAGTGGCCTTCCCAGTCACCAGATCTGAATCCAATTGAACACATTTGGGATGTGGTAGAACGGGAGATTCACAGCTTGAAAGTGCACCTGAAAAATCTGCAGGAATTGCGTGATGCAATCATGTCATCATGGACCAGAATCTCAAAGGAATGTTTCCAACATCTTGTGTAATCAATGCCACAAAGAATTGATGCTGTTTTGAGAGCAAAGGGAAGCCCTACCCAGTATTAGTATAGTGTTCCCAATACAGTGCTCGGTGAGTGTATATGTTGTCTGTAAGTTGTCCGCGCCGCATATAGTGGCTTGTGCTTTGACTGACACAATGTTGCGTTCATTACGTCTGGCTGCTAGCAACTACAGACAGTAGCTACAGTAGCTAGCTGGCTACAAACTGGATTAAAAGAGTTGAGAGGCACCCAACAAAATGTACATCATTTGTACAGCTCATGTAGCTGGTTTGATAGCTGGCTAGCAAACTAACCTACGTTTTGGTGTAATAAACATACATACTATGACATAAACAATGGCACTTTTTAGGAATGGACGTGGCCATGTCTATGTTGTCTAATATATCATGGGCAGGATAGGCTCTAACAATGGGAATTCCAAATGTTGAGTTACGGGCCTGGTCAGACTCTACCTGGGGCAGGGGCCCCCGCACAATTCCACCCATATATGCACCAAATGTATCAACCATTCAGTCCTGGGGCGTGAAAGACATATGTCGAGACCAGATCCAGTGAAGGCCTCATTGGAGTATTTGGATGATGTGAATAGGGTTAGTGAAGTGACTAAGCTACAGTAGGTCATTGTTTAATATATTAAATTATCAATGACTGCAGAGCATGTTGACCGTGTCAGCGGTAGTGAGTCTATTTGCCTATTTCTTGGGAATATTACACCTCGGAAAAACAACCACCAGGGGTCATCCTTGTGCAATGTATAGGCATACCTCAATGACACACAGACTGAAGTTGTTGTGTTAGAGGGAAGATCACAGCATACTGTATTGTACTGAGATAACTATATTATTATATAACTAAATTATATGTACATAATGTGATTACAAGCCTAATCAAAGTGAGTAATTTAGTCTCACAGTAAACTGAAGTGTTTATTCTCACAGTAATCGTATTGCATTTGTCTCCTTTACCAACATCATTTGCAAGATAGGCTACTACAGAACTGATGGTAATTTCTAAATTAAGATTTCATGTATTGCAGAGGGGAGCGAGAGTATCTGCAATTATAATCTTTGATTTTGAGATTGGAACATTGCTGATTTCGGGGTTGGTATTGTAAGTTTTTGGCACAATAAGCAGAGGCGTTATTTTCCGCAACAATAACATTTGTCTCCTTTACCAATGTAATTTGTAAGAGTAGGCTACAGAACCGATAGATTTCCCAAAATGATGTGCTTACCAAACTAGGAAATTAGGGTGACTGGCGGCTGACCTATAGTTTAACTGCAAGACACTGATGGAATAAATTCAACAATTGTTTTAATTTCTCCTCCTTTTTGAATTATTTCTTTACTTGATCCTGCCCTATCAGTAACCGCTTCACAAGTTGTGGTTTACTGCTGAGACTTGAGTTTGTGCAAGTGCATGCAGTGTACACAATTTGGCTGCCTGACTTGCAAAGAGGAGTGAGAGTGTCTGCAATTATCTTTGGTTTTCGAGATTGAAATCTTTCTGTTTTTTGGGGCTGGTCTTGGGCCATGGGGAAATACCTATATGATCTCGGCCAGGCGGCTGCACTGATTGTTTTGCTCTACAGCAGGAGCACAGCCTCCCTCCACACATGGAAATTGCCATTCACTGCCATGATAAAGAAGGCTAAGTCAAGATAATACCTTGACTCTATCACTAGAGGTGACCCCAACACATTTTGGAAAGCAGTTAACTCATTGAAACACTCTCCCCCCTCTCTACCTCAACAAGTCACATCTAATTCAAATACTATTACAGGTAAAAAGGGGATAAGTGATGCTTGGTAACACTTTAATTAGTTAATAAATCACTTATAACCAGTTTATTATTCAATTATAAACCATTTACAAACAGTTATAACCCATTAGTTTAGATTGTTTGATATTCACTTGGTGCTTGCCAAATATGGAGCTTGTAATCAGGAGCCAGTTATTAATGCTTTATAAATGCTTTAAAAATTAATCCTGATGTGAAATCATGCAAAATGATTTGCAATCGTTGCACAGTGGTTGCAAAGTTATTTCCTGAATTGTGGGGATGATTCGGTTGACACCAAACATTCAACACATCTTTACATACAGTACAATGTGAAGATCTCCCAAGTGAGTACTTTCTTGAGCATCCCACCCACCACCCCAGCTTCTACCTGCAGGTTCTGTGTTTTACCTACCTACGGGGGGTTTGAAGTTCATGGGCTCCCCCCTATGTATATTTATTTGTATATAATGTTCTTTAACTTCAAGCGGGGAGCTATATCAGAGCAGAGCCATCCATTTACCATTTTTATTAAACTTTACTTTTAAACAACGCAAGTGTCCTGACTGAAATTAAGTCACATGAGTACTCTTCTATCCTGTGTACTTATGGAGAAAATTTCTGGCCATATAAGAGGTACCAACATGTATAACTGATGAAATGTCACACTGTTAACCATGTATTAATGAATTACCAACATTTATTAATGGATTACAAATATTTCTAACTGATGAAATGTGACTTTAATGTAAAGTGCAACACCATGAGTTACTAACATGAATTATTCAGTTATAAACATTTGTAACCAAGCATAATTAATGTGCACCTACAGTATAACATAAAATAAGGCACTCCAAGTGAAGTAGCCTCACCTTTCATAAGCAATGAACAGTAATGAATCCAATGTTGCATGATAAGTAGTCGAATAATTCTCATCAATTGTTTATTAATGCTTGTCTATACTATAGTAATGACAGAGATGGCATTCACTTTTAACAAAACTTTTAAACTCCCTAACTACCTGTGGGGGGACATGCAGCGTTCGGCCTGTAGAGGGAGCTACAGGACCGTGGCCAGGGTTACGTCAGCGAGGCTCCGTTGCACACCTGTTGCAAATGAAGCCTCGTTGACTAGATGGTTTAAGATGTGTGTGCCTCGGCGTTCGAGGAGAAAAACGGCGACTGGAAAGTCGCCGAGTGTTTGGAGGAGTTTGGGAAGCCAAAGGAATAAATGACAATCACTATTATCTTAAATAAACGGGAATTTCCCTCATCACCACACTGCGTCCGCCTCACTGTAACAAGTCCCTAACAAGTCACAAATAGAACTCAGCGTATAGTTGCTGACTGTTCAGCCACAATCTCTAGAGGGATCACAAAGGGAATGCCTCAGGGTTACATTTTAGGTTTGCTACTGTTTACACTGTATACAAATGATATTGGTTCCTTAGTTAAGGACTGTAAACTGCACTTTTGTGCGGATGATACTGCACTTTATTCTGCAGCCTCCTCTATAGATGGAGCTTGGAGTCTAACTTACAGACCGCTTTTGTACCATTCAATGCTCACTTGTGGGCCTCAAGTGAGTATTGAATGCAGCCAAAACAAAGTATATGCTTTTCCCTAGCGCTCGCAAGTCTGAGACCATGGATTCAAAGATCTGCACCTCAGATGGTTTCCAAATTGAGAGAGTCCCCTCATACAAGTATCTTGGCATCTGGATTGATGATAAGTTGTTGTTTAAAACACATAGATAAATTAACAAAAATGCTGAGAGTTAAACTAGGCTTCTTCTATCAGAACAGGTTATGCTTTTCACTTGACAGCAGACATTGTACAATCAATGTTCCTAACAGTCCTATGGGGACACATCATTTTGTACTAACAGAGTCTCTCAAGAAAGGGGAATGATCACTCAACCAACAAATACCTCCTGGAAAACAAACTTATAACCTCTCTATTTCACAAAACATAGCTGGAGAGCAAAACAAAAGACTGGTTCACTCTCCTCTCCCACAGACTAACCGGGGCATTGGGCACCCAGGATTTACACTCACCGGCCACTTTATTAGGTACACCTTGCTAGTACCGGGTTGGACCCCCTTTTGCCTTCAGAACTGCCTTAATTCTTTGTGGCATAGATTCAACAAGGTGCTGGAAACATTCCTCAGAGATTTTGGTCCATATTGACATGATAGCCTCACACAGTTGCTGCAGATTTGTCGGCTGCACATCCATGATGCGAATCTCCTGTTCCGCCACATCCCAAAGGTGCTCTATTGGATTGAGATCTGGTGACTGTGGGGGCCATTGGAGTACAGTGAACTCATTGTCATGTTCAAGAAACCAGATTGAGATGATTTGAGCTTTGTGACATGGCGCGTTATCCTGCTGGAAGTAGCCATCAGAAGATGGGTACACTGTGGTCATAAAGGGATGGACATGGTCAGCAACAATACTCAGGTAGGCTGTGGTGTTTAAACAATGCTCAATTGGTACGAAGGGGCCCAAAGTGTGCCAAGAAAATATCCCCCACACCTTTACACCACCACCACCAGCCTGAACCGTTGATACAAGGCAGGATGGATCCATGCTTTCATGTTGTTTACGCCAAATTCTGACCTAACCATCTGAATGTCGCAGCAGAAATTGAGACAAATCAGACCAGGCAACATTCTTCTATTATCCAATTTTGGTGAGCCTGTGAGAATTGTAGCCTCAGTTTCCTGTTCTTAGCTGACAGGAGTGGCACCCGGTGTGGTCTTCTGCTACTGTAGCCCATCTGCTTCAAGGTTCGACGTGTTGTGCATTCAGAGATGGTCTTCTGCATACCTTGGTTGTAACAAGTTATTTGAGTTACTGTTGCCTTTCTATCATCTCGAACCAGTCTGGCCATTCTCCTCTGACCTCTGGCATCAACAAGGCATTTTCGCCCAGAGAACTGCCACACACTGGATATTTTCTCTTTTTTGGACCATTCTCTGTAAACCCTAGAGATGGTTGTGCGTGGAAATCCCAGTAGATCAGCAGTTTCTGAAATACTCAGACCAGCCCGTCTGGCACCAACAACCATGCCACGTTCAAAGTCACTTAAATCACCTTTCTTCCCCATTCTGATGCTCGGTTTGAACTTCAGCAGGTCGTCTTGGCCATGTCTACATGCCTAAATGCATTGAGTTGCTGCCCTGTGATTGGCTGATTAGATATTTGCGTTAATGAGCAGTTGAACAGGAGTACCTAATAAAGTGGCCAGTGAGTGTATATATAACCTGGCTGTGCCAACAAAAGTGCAAGTAATAATTACAAACAAGATGACCAGCACAGGTGAAACACCTGAGGGCCAATTAGGTGACAATCAGTGCCGCTCCTATCTAAATTGCCTGCATCTACCCAACATCACAACACTGACAGTGTAGTCTGGGTAGATGGAGATGGATATCCCTCTGATTTTGATTTGCTTGCATTCTCTTGTGCGGCGCAAAATCAGCACACTCGTGGTAGTAGTGCAGTCGGGCCACAATGACGTGAGGTGGATCTTCCGGGTTTAGGCTTTGGCTGCAAGCTCCGGTGTGATCTGTCAAGAAGGGGCTCTTCCTCCAACTGGAAAGCCTCCTTCAGTAGTGCAGAGACGGGTGCCATAGAGCTGTTGCCCGGTTCCTCTGGGACTCCCACAATCCTAATTCCTGCCTGATCTCCCCTCAAGATTGTCACATTTCTTCTGCAGGGTAGCTAGCTCAGTAGAAAGTTTGCTCACTGTGCACTACAGAGCAGTAACGTCATCTGATCACTCGGACAGGCCATGTTTCATCTACTACGCTGTTCTTCAGTGTTGCAATGTCTGACTGAATTACTTTTGTTGCTAGTTAACTCAGCCTTTACTGAGTTAACCTTAACCTTTAATTCGTTCTTGATAAAAGTTGTATCATCACTGAGTGCAGGTCAAATTTCAGTTTGAAGCACAGTAGCGATGTCTTTCCTGAGAGAGGCGAGGATCTCTAGTTTCAAGGCCGCGGTGTCAACTGATGTGACTGCCCGAGGTGCACCTGAACGGGAGGGAGCCATTGTGGTGGTTGGGGAACTAGGCCTCACGTTAGCTGGTGCTGTGTTCGACCTTTTGCATTCTTGCCAGACATTTTAAAAGTGTGGTAATTAAATAAATAAAAGGTTAAACTGTTTTGGGTGTTTTCAGAAAACATTTTTTTGCCAAAATGCAGCTTACTTCATAGCTTGCTCTATGTGACTCCTATCCATATATTTGTTGGACCATTTGGCAAAACCACCAACAAACAGCATTAGAGGAATCCCTACAATTGACATGCTTGTTCTCATACTCAACATTACTTTCTGTCTTTTGCAGCTTACGGAACTGTCATAATCAGAACTCTGAGTACTGGATAAAGTAGTGTACACTTTCTGAGCTTTTCCCACAAGAACACTTTGGAAGAGCAGTGACCAGATTTCTTTTGACCATTTTAGGGACATGGCAATCCGCTCAAACAGGGTAAAATATACATCCATCTCCTTTTTGTTGAAAGGTGGTACTACCCGGCTGATCTGACTCTCTTCTCCCACAGACCAACCAGGGCATTGGGTACCCAGGATTTATATACCCTGGCTGTGCCAACCAAGGTACAAGAAATAATTACAAATGAGATGACCAGCACAGGTGAAACACTTGAGAGCCAATTAGGTGACAATCAGTGCCACTCTTATCTAAATTGGCTGCATTTACCCAAACTCAAAAACCAAGCGAAAAATTATATCTCAGCGACAAATGAAATGCAGGATATCGTAACAATTTATATGCATGCAACCTCGTCCACTTTGAAACAGTTAGATTCATTCAGGACTTCATTTTATTACTTGTATTATTTGATATGCAGTGCTGTCGTTGCTATTGGGAAAAGAGGGAAGGTTGAGCACCACTATAGTTGGCCGGCGCTGCAGTTCAAAGCCGTCGCCGTACTGTACACACAGTGTGAAGAGCTGTGAAGGATGCCACCACAAGGTGGTGAAAAGAGCCACCACAAGGTGGTGAAAAGAGCTGTGAAGGATGTTTGAAAAGAGAATGGTTTGCCTGATTGGCAAAATCAAGTTTATTACAACAGCTCATGAATTGCAGATCACTTTATTTATTTATTCACCCTCGGCACAAAATTAGTTAAACAAGCAATTCTGGTGTAACGTAGTGGTTAGTGAAAAGCATGAAATGATCGGGTCTCAGGTAAATGACATGAGTGCACCCGTCTGGATCTGATAAACAGCTCTGATCATGAGAGTGTTACAGAAATGTGTCAGTATATCAATCCCAACTCATCCAAACCTGTGCTACAATCCAGCAGGTTATGTCAACGCGATGTTTTGTCCCAATTCTGACAATGACACAAGATGTGTCCCCCCCCCCCCCCCGACTTTTGACGGGAGAATAATAGTGGTTAGTGCAAGTGAAAATCGTAGAATCCAACAGCAGTCACACAATTTAGCCAGTAGCCTAGATGACGCACATATACTTCCACATATTGTCAGACACATTAATTAATTACAAAAAAATAAAATAAAAAACACACGCTGTCAGGGGGTGCCGCTCCTGTGGGAATGTGAGGTGTTCAAATAACTCTGTACAGGCCATAAAACAGGGGAAATAAAGTTTGTTTTATTCTCGTCATTGTTAATCCTCTGCAAATAACTCATCTCAACAGTCTTTTTCCAAATGTGAGGTGAGGCTTGAGCATCATGCTCAACGATGCCTCCTGGTGGTTGTTTTGACAAGGTGAATGACCTTAAAAACATTTTTACCAGTGCCGTCATGACATCATCACACCTTGGCTCTAAACTTCTGCCAACTATACCGCACTACACAAAACTAAATTTGAGCTTGATTTCCCAGCAGAAAGTGCATTGCATGCTCGGAAGGTGACATTATTAATTATTCACCAAACTTTGGATAAAAATAAAGCCGCAACGGAGGCCTCGTTTAAAGCGACATATTCGTTGGCCAAGAACAAAAAGTCGTTTACCGATGGTAGCATTGTCAAAGATGCCATGACACATCCTGGCATTGACAAATTGTTTAAATACCACTAGAACCCGACAGAACCCTTTCAGGAGACGTTCAACAACAGCTAGAACGAGATGTAGGTACGTGCTCTTGTTTTTCGATCCAATGCGACGAGCCAGTTGATACTAACGACACAGCTCAGTTAGGCTTGGTCAGGAGTTTGAGGAGCGGTTCAGTGACTTTGACGAACTGGAGACCTATGTGGCATTCAAGATTCAAGATTCTTTATTTATCACGTGCATACAAGTATACAGTGAAATGCAAAAGTGACAGTGCCACAGAGTAGTGCAACAATAAGTTTTAAAATAAAATAAAATAAAATAGAAATAATAAAAAGTATAAACAGTATAAGCAGTATAAACAGCAGTATAATTAATCAGCAATCCCTTCATGTAGGTGGACATTGAGTGAAGCTTTTGATGTGGATGCTACAGACTTGGATCTGGAAATAATAATAATAATAATAATCAATACAGCATGCATCAACCCTCTCACTAGCAAGGTAAATATACATTTATTTCATGTTAATATCAGAATGCCAATACAGATGAATAGTTCATTTGGTAACCTAAATGTAATTAATTAACAATTTTTTCCTCTTGTCTGCCACTTGTCTTTTACAGAAAGAGGAGAGGAGAGCATGCGGTGTCAACCCTCTCAGGAGAGGAGAGAGGACATTCAGCGTCAACAATCTCACTAGCAATACATTAATTTCATGTTAATATCAGAAATCCAGTACAGATTAATATTTCGTTTGGTAGCCTAAAAGTTGTTTATTAACTATTGTTTCCCCTTGTCTGCCACTTGTCTTTGACAGGAAGAGGAGAGGAGAGCAGAGCAACCCTCTCACAGAGGAGGGGAGAGAATAGAATAGTAGGAGAATGTGTTTTTGAAAGCTGAACATGCAGTGTCATCAAGTCTGTCATTAATAAAATCAAACAGAAAAAATTAGTAACTCTCGACATCCCTGGTTTAGGCTACAAGAAAATATACAGTGCCCTGCGTAAGTAAGCAGTGAAAGTCAGTGAAGCAGTGAAAGTCAGGGAAGCCATTATGAGACTGAAATATTAAATCTCTCAGAAACATAGCCAAAACCTTAAACCTTAAGCTGACGTTGAGAGAGAGATTGTTGTTGTGGCACCACATTGACAAATCCCTCACCACCTCTCTGTAGGCTGTCTCGTTGTCATTGGCAATCAGGCCCACTTGAGTGGTGCAATCAGCGAACTTAATGATGGAGGTGGAGTTCTGTTTAGCCACACAGTCATGGGTGAACAGTAGGGGGCTTAGAACGCACACAGTATTGAGGGTCAGTGTGGAAGGGGTGGTGTTGCCTATTTTCACAAGTCTGCCTGTTAAAAACTCCAGTTGGAGAGTAGTGTTCTGACCTTGGGCCCGAGCTTAGTGACCAGCTGGGAGGAGATAATGATGCTGGAATGAAGTGCTGATCCAGAGCTATAGTCAATGAAGAGCATTTTGACATGGGTATTCCTCTTGTCTAGGCATCTAGAAGAGTGTGAATAGCTAGTGAGATGGCATCCTCTGTGGGATTAACTATTGGTATATTACCTATTGGCATATTGGCAATTTGTGTCCGCAGTAATAAGTAAAAATACTACTTCGCTGTAGCACTGTCTAGTCTGCACTCATGTGGAAGGAGAAGCGGTAAATAGAGGCGTGTTCATGACAATAAGCAGGTCAAGGCCATCATGTGTGCTGAAGAATCTGGCCTTGAAAATAGCACAAATATTTCAGACACACCCCCAGACAGTGCCCACAGAGATCCCCAGACAAGTTTTAAAAGCTGAGTCGGTCACTGTCTGTTCTGCTTATAGAGCAAGAGGACACACATACAGTCCATGTAACATCTCATAATCAATACACATGAAGCAACTGACACAGATATACCAATCATGACTGTGCAAAAAGCACTTGCCTATGGTACTAATACTTATCTTGAATATGTTTAGAATGCAAATTGATTACAGTAACATGACCAGACAAATAAGGACCATATGATTCGTATAACCTGGTGATTGCAGTAATTGCAGCTTTCTTCATGAGTAGTGTTATAAATTAGTGTGCCCTTTCAGTCTAGATGTTGCCAACATGAATACTTGCACCATACTAATATTTTCTCCTTTGTCTTTGTAAACAACCTTGGTATGAAGACTTTTTAAAAATGTTGCATTATAAAACAATCAGATCAAAGAACAAACCTCTAAAAGGAAGTGTCCGTCTGGTCCCTAAATACTCTAGCAATGTGTTACAGCATGCAACACTGAATTGCCAATCACTCACACACCATAATGAGCATGCATATGGGAGTGACTCTCCTTGTGAACGCTATGGTACAACCAATGAGATCAGGAGTTAAAACAGATCTTGGCTGGGAGCGATTGTACTGTAATTGTTGACACCATGAGATGAGTGTGTGTTCGGTTCATTGTTGTCAACAAAATTGCATAAGTGGGGAGGTGGTGGGGGGAAAAGTTGGTGTTTATATTCAACTGACCTTTACATACCCTTGATATCACTATTAATGTATTGTTGTTATTGTTTTACCAAACTCACTGTCACAGTTATGAAAGTGCAGTTCATAGAATACAAATGTCACATGGGTTAATGTCATTGACACACGTTTGTTATCATTAGAACACATATGATACCATATGAAGTCAGCCCATCCACCGATAACAGTGCATCTGGAAAGAATGACTGCGTTTACAGCAAACATAGAACCCTACTGTACATTGTAAGACAAACTTTTATTTCATTTGCATGTATGCATACATTAACTTCAGTTTTCCCCTCAGATTCTGTAAATTGCTTTGGGTCAGGAAGGACAAACTAGTGGTTCAGCATAGTCATCAGCCTTTAACATGGATATACCGGTAGTTCTATCTCAAATGTCACCAGCCAGAAATAGAAGGGACTTTACACAGACAACTGTGTAAATCAGTCCCTAGCTTGATGGACCCACCTAAGGGGAATAATAAAAGGGCCCATTGACAGAGGCCCTATATAAGGACTATAAAACATCTTTATAGTGTAAGCACTATCTTGCATCAACATCTTCCCAGAGGATGTGCTTTAAAACATTGCACCATGATGATTGAACTGAAACACAAATTGCTTCTGAGATTGCAAATGTCCATCTTTGTCTATAATACATCAAGCGATATATTGATTATATTCATTGCAAAAGTTGCCTTAAAAGATCCTACTAAATCACAGGTACTGCAATTGGCACACAGTCATCTCCCACCCTCTCAGTTGAACAATTGATCTAATGAGAGAAACAAGGGTACATACAAGGGTCAAATACTGTGTATATACATACAATGGTCATATGTACTTCACCTGGAAATGTAGTCACTGTAGACAACCATCAGTCACAATGTGAGGTCATGAACTCCAAAGTTTCTAGGCCTGCCCCACACCTCTTCTTACAACTACCACAGTCCATGAGCAGACACAGTGAGTCAGCAAAGACATACAGTACATCACCAAAGTTGTGTCAAATGACACCCAGGGAAGTCATGACCCACTTCAGATTCAGAACATGATACAAAGATCACTGCTGTGAACTGAACAGTCAAGTCTAGATTCTAGAACTCTCTATCTATAATGACTAAATAGATAAAGACCTGGCATGAGTAAATGTTATTTTTCACACTATAGCCCATTGTAAAATGAAATGTGCCATAAATCTGGGTGTAGAAATGAATTACATCACCTTGCCTTGGAGGTCACAATTATACATCTGGGAGTTACATGTTAGGCAGAAATGCTAGAGGTGCAGAAAATGAGAAAAGAGTTCAAACAAAGTTTTATAGTGGCTGAATTAAGTCTTAGATCTGGTGCTTTGTCAAATGTGGCATGAACTCAATACTTTGACATTTGCTGAATTAATGTATTTATGTAGGCCTTAACGGTGTATGAAACCTTTGTAAGATATACTTGCTATGTGTGATTATATAATCTGCCAAATGTTTCAATGTTTCAAAATGTTTATTAGTGACCAGATAAAGGCCTATTGATGTTCATCTGATCTCTGGATAAGGTTAATTTGGGATCAGACAGGAGTTCAGATAAATGTGTATGTCAGACTGCTAAAATAAGCAATATTCTAAATATAGAAACGGCATCCCTGTTTGTGGACCCTTAATCATCTTAGTCAACACACCCTGACTCTGATACACATGCCAAGTCAAGATCATGCAGTGAATGAGTGCAAGTGAAAGCTCTACCAATCAAAAACTCTGTGACCGGCACTATTGGCCAATAGGATAGCGAGACCAGCTCATGATCACAGAAAGATTATATCATGGGGGAAAGTGAGGCTGGAGTGTGCTTGAAAAGACATAGGGGGGTCTATTGGAAAGCAGGTCAAAGCAAAATGAACTCATCTCTCAAAGGGGTACTGTAAATGGTTAACCTTTGAGAACCTGAGAACCCTTTGCTGCTCCTCAAGCTCAACTCTAACTTCAGAGGATACTGCAGCTGTTATATTTAGTGGACTTGTTGACCATCTCAGTCTTTTCTTAATGTGTCTTGTTGTAGGATTTTCTTTCACTGTAGCTAGGCAAAAATTACCAACAGTGCCCTTCAGGTCAGCACATTTTGGTTGGGAACACAGATGGGTAAATGGGTGAACTTCTTGGTGTCGGTCACTGAAATACACTCACTGAACACTTTATTAGGAACACCTGTACACCTTGTCATGGTGAAGGTGGTGTAATGGTGTGGGGAATGTTTTCTTGGCACACTTTGGGCCAGTTAATACCAATCAATCATCGCTTGAATGCCACAGCCTATTTAAGTATTGTTGCTGACCATGTGCATACCTTCATGGCCACAATTTACCATGTCACAAAGCATGATACTGCATCATGTCACAAAGTAAAAGTCATCTCAAACTGGTCTCATGAACATGACAATGAGTTCAGTGTTCTTCAGTGGCCTTCCCAATCACTGGATCTGAATCCAATAGAACACTTTTGGGATGTGGTAGAACGGGAGATTCACAGCTTGAAAGTGCACCTGAAAAATCTGCCGGAATTGCGTGATGCAATCATGTCATCATGGACCAGAATCTCAAAAGAATGTTTCCAACATCTTATGTAATCAATGCCATAAAGAATTGAGGCTATTTTGAGAGCAAAGGGAGGCCCTACCCAGTATTAGTATAGTGTTCCTAGTAAAGTGTTTGGTTAGTGTAGAGTGACCATAGAGTGCACACCCACTGACCTATATCTGCAACAAGCCAAGTGACGTGTTGACAAGTGACATTTCATACCAACCAATGTAAAGAAAGGTTGGACAGCATCACCTATACTGAACACATCACTGGTATTATTTCATGATATTTTCTTCAGATTCTAAAGGACACACACATTGACTTTATCAGTCTTTGTCAAAGTAATCAATTTAGCTATGACACTTTACTTTACATGTAATTGTTAGGCTATGTTTCTGGCACCAATAGCAGACCCCAAAGGGAAACACAAAGCCTAGAATCAATACTAGATACAATACTCTTATGCCTGCACATGATGTGACGTAACACACCTGACTTACCAGAAACACATGTCAAGCCAATTGTCCCATTATTTTTGGGTACCTTAAAAAGGGTATGTATAAAAAGTGTTATTTCTGAATGGTTAAACTGATATGTATACCATCAAATAAAAGCTGAGAATCTATCAAATAAAAGCTGAGAATTTCTACTTCCAACAAGTATTGTTTGATTTCAAATTCAAGCTTTTGTAGTGTATAGCCAGGGCACTATATATTATGTCTGGATAGAACACAAACGTACAACCCAGGACCTTACTGCTTGCTGGTCCTTATGTTGCTATAATGGTGATGATGATGATGATGACACTGATGAAGACGATGACACTGATGAAGATGACAAATATGATATTTGTTACCAGGCACAGTGCACTATTACTATGGTAACATTTGTACATACTGTATGTATTGCAATGGTATTATAGAATACGGATGCTATGGTGGATGAAAATTGGACAGTGATGTTTGTGGTCCATTGCATATACTGCTACTGTACATGTATGTTTAATTTTTACAAACTTCAATTTCAACTTGAGGACTGTTCGGGTCAACTAAAACTGAGCCGTGGCTGTGGATTATAATCACATTCTGAATGTTTCAGAGGCAAGTAAGGGTTGCTCTTCGAAGCTGAGTCAGTTATACGTATAAGCAGATGCAGATGCCTTCAGAAAGTATTCTGACTTTTTTCACATTATGTTGTGTTATAGACTCAATTTAAAATGTATTAAATTGAAAGAATTTGCCATCAAACACAATACCCCAGAATGACAAAGCGAAAACACGTTTTTAGAAATTTCAGTAAATTGAAATACAGAAATACCCAATGATGTGTGGAAGAAGGTGGATACTCAAATTTAAAGTTAAATAAAGAACATTTTTAGTCAGATCGATCTGGGACACCACACAACTGTCCAAGAGAATGGACAGCAGGGCAGTTGTTAGGGTTGGTAGGTAGTGCGAGGGACCCAAGTGCGGAGAGATACTCAGACATCGCTTGGTCCCCCGTTCTCTGCCTCAAGGGAGCGGCCAGGGCACTAAACCCCCGGATGAACCGCCTATAAAAATTGGCGAACCCCAGGAAGCGTTGTAACTGTTTTAATGAGGAGGGTTGGGGCCAGTCCAACACTGCCTTGACTTTGGCAGAGTCCATGCGCAGCTCCCCCCTGGAAACGATGAATCCCAGGAATGAGACTGTCTCCTGGTGAAAAACGCACTTCTCCGCCTTGACAAAAAGTTGATGGCAGAGAAGGCGTTGCAGGACCTGGCGAATGTGCAGCCTATGTTGGGCCAGGTCCTTATAAAAAATGAGGATGTCGTCCAGATAGACGAAGACAGACTGGTCCAGGAGATCCCGCAGGACGTCGTTGACCAACGCCTGGAAGACCGCCGGGGTGTTGGCCAATCCGAAGGGCATGACTCATAATGGCCCCTCAGCACGTTGAACGCCGTCTTCCACTCATCCTCCTCCCGGATCTTCACCAGGTTGTATGCGTTGCGTAGGTCCAGCTTGGTGAAGACCCGGGCCTGCTGCAGAGATTCAAAGGCCGAGGTCATCAGGGGGAGTGGGTAGCGGTTCTTAACAGAGACGGCATTCAGGCCCCGGTAATCGATGCAGGGCCGCTGTCCTCCATCCTTCTTGGCCACGAAGAAGAACCCTGCACCCGCCGCCAACGTGGACGGTCGGATATGTCCCGCGGCGAGCGCCTCCTCAACGTACTCCCTCATGTCCAATGTCTCTGGCCGTGGAACCCGGCAGGAGGTCGATAGCGCAGTCGTAGGACCTGTGGGGTGGCAGGCTCTTGGTCCGTGACTTACTAAAGACCTCCGCCAGGTCCCAATACTCCGGGGGAACACCGGTTAGATCGGGAACGGGGGAGGTGGGTGGCAGTGGGTGGGGAATGGGGGTAAGGGAACTGGATGGACAAGGTTGGACGGTCGATCCTACCCCCAGAACAACCTGCCCGGTGGCCCAGTTAATCCGGGGGTTGCTGGAAGCCAGCCAGGGGGCAGTCAGGAGTCTCAATGATGTAAAAATGAGCCTCCTCCCAAGGGGCCCCCTCGACCTGGAGGCGCACGGGGATAGTGCGCTGGGTGATGAGGCCAGCTCCCAGGGGCCGACCGTCCAGAGCCCGGACCGGGATGGGCTCCGCTAGCTGGATGAGCGGGACTCCCCATCCAGCCGCCAGGCTCGTGTCCATCAGGTTCCCCACTGCTCCAGAGTCGACCAGGGCGATGACCCTCTGTGGGCCGGAGCCCCACTGCACTGCGCTGGCCGGTCGTCGCCCACTGCACTGCACTGGCCGGTCGTCGCCAATGAGGCGACGACCGGCCTCCTGCCCCGACGCCGCCCGGGAGGTGTCGAAAACCTTACGTATCTCCTGGGTGAAGAGAGTGACGTCGGAGCATGCTGGCATCTGACGCTCCCACCCGGCCGTAGCCCAAGAGAGAGCCCGGCCTGTCAACAGGGTGATAATGTACGCCACCCTGGAGCATTCTGTAGGGAAGGATGAGGGCTGCAGACTGAACACCAGGGAACACTGGGTGAGAAACGGACGTCCGCCGTAGCGCTCAGGCAGGGGTAGGCGCGGCTCCCGTGCTGGGGTCTGGGGAGCTGGAGCAGGCGGTGTCGGTGCGGGTGCAGCGGCGGCCTCCTGAGCCTCCGACATGGAGCGGACCATGATGGTAAGTTGGTGGAGGCTCTCGGCCACCTGCTGCATCCCCTGCTCGTGCTGAGCTAAAACTTCCCGCTGTGCTGCGGAATCCTCCCGCAGCCTGAGTATCTCCGCTGGGTCCATGATGGTCCGAGATTCTGTCATTTTCCTGAATTCTAAAGATACTGTCATTAAGACAAGTCCACATGGCTGAGAAATAGTCCTCATGTACAGGTCTAGAATGAATCCCACTGGATTCTCAATATGATTATCAAAAGAGGTATAACTTCTCAGTCATCTGGACCACACACGACCAAATCAATCCACAATTGACTAGAATTGAGTAAAAGATCAGTGCACGACTAAATAATCTATAATGTGAATACATGTCTTATTTGAGCAAAACCTCATCCATATCGAGGACAAAATCCCAAATAAGAATATGGGTAGAAGTAAATTACATGATTAATTAACAGCTTTTAAGTTTTTCCATCACAATAACAAGGATAACAAGAAAAATATGCATAAAATAATAAAATGGATATCCATATACATAAGAAAATACATGATTTCGGTAATCCTTCACAGTTAATTGATAGTTATAATAATTTATAGAGGTAGATTAGTATATTTCAAGAAAAAAAAGGTGTCTTCAGTTTCAGTCTTCAGTCAGCGGAACCCCCAGCGTCTCCTTGGTTGCACAGGGGCGCTATCTGACCGGCTGAAGTAGTCGAGGTTCTTTCGCGTCGAGTCAGAGAATTCACAATTCATTCGCATAATCAGTAAAAGAAAGTACAATCAAGGTTATACAATTCATGGTGTCACATCTATCTATCCCTTGATCAACATCATCTACGCTGAAATGTGGTCTAACGTTCCATTTATGTAAGGCTTAGGCATTCGAATGTTGCGACGTGCACGTACACAAGATTGACTTGTGTTGTTGATGCATGCTGTTAGATCTAATGGACGATGGGTTAAAAGAGTATCTGAGTTATCCTTCCTGAATTTATTCATCTGTCTATTCATGCCGTTAGTGATTGTCCTATGCTCATGCTTCAAAGTATTGTCATTGTTATTAGTTTCTCTTGAGTCAGTCCTGTTAGTCATCATTTTCTCTGCTTGGTTGTATTTGTCATGCAATATTAATGAGTGAACAGTTGTCAGGGTTCCCAGCCCTATGACATATGACACTGTTCTGAGACCGTCTCTTATCCTTCCTAGTATTCTGATTCTCCTCCTGGCGTTCTCTATTCCTCTCTCGGGGGGGAATGGTCTTTTCAATGGCTTCTCCTGCTCTCTCATATAATAAAGAAAAGAAAGAATAAATGATCGTAGCTATGAGATTAATACAATAATATAATAAAGGTTACCCTCTCTTTGTTTTCGTCTCATTTTGACTCTTTTCAACTACTCAGAATTTGGTGTTGAATTTGGCAGTGATGCTTTGAATCTGGATGCATAAATCCACTGGAGTTGACTTCTGACCTTGACTGCGGTGCGAGTCATTAGAAGGACCTTTTTGTTGGAGGTCCATAATGTGGTTCCCCTTGTAGAATCACTGTTTTTTAAACTGCGCACCAGGACATAATTGCCTGGCTGAAATGTATGTATGGGCTTATCACCATGTGATGGGAGGGATTCTATCACCTGCTGAGAATATTTAGAAACAAAAGAGAGCAAGTGTTGAACATAGTTTTGTTGCATTTCCTGTAATTGTGTTAAATCGACAGCTGGTTTCTCCTTCATCAGGGCACCTAGAGGAAAAGGTCTAGCCATTAAAACTTCATGGGGAGCAATCCTGTGCAAGCATTAGGCATAGCTCTTATTGATAAAAGCACTAATGGTAATGCGTCAATCCAATTCATTTGTCTCGATTGGTGCACCTTCATGAATTTGTCTTTTATAGTTCTGTTCGTCCTTTCCATTTGACCTTAACTCTGTGGATTGTAAGGAATGTGAAATGTCCAATTAATCCTGAACAATGCTGCTAATTGTTTAGTTATCCTAGAGGTAAAAGCTGTTCCATTATCTGAATTAATTCCCATTGGAATTCTGAAACGCGGGATTACATGTTCCATTAGACACTTCACTATTGTCTAAGCATTTACTTTTCTTGTTGCAAAAGCCTCTGTCCACTTTGAAAATCTATCTACAATTACCAAAAGATATGAATAACCTTTGCATTTTGGCATGTGTGTAAAATCAATTTGCAACTGTTGAAACGGTCCCTCGGGTTTTGGCAAGTATTCATGTTTAAGCTATGTCTGGATTACACTGTGCACAAGTTAAACATCTTTTGATAAATTCTCAAACTTGCTTTTCCAAACCTGTTATAAAGAACTATTTTGAAATGTACTCTGTCACTCCTTTATAACCAACATGTGTAGCCCCATGTACATATGCGATAAGAGGATCATAAGCTAATTTTGGCAAAACTATTCGTTCATCTCTGAATTTCCACAAACCTTTTTCATCCTTGATGCACCCTTTCTTTTTCCATAATGTTACTTCAGATTCTTCTGTCTGATTTTGAAAAGTTATTAGATTATCAACAGGGAAGGGAGGGTCTATTTGTTGTACTGAGATGAGTGTGTTATCACTCATCCATGGTGGGAAGAACACATTCAATTCTGCATCTTGAGTGTGTTTGTCTGCTAAATTATTTCCTCTTGCAAAGTCTGAATCAATTCTCGAATGTCCTGCAATATGAGATGGCAACATCATTACTTCTTGTAAGCCTTTGACTAGTTCAGCATGTTGAATTGGTTTTCCTGCAGATTTGACTAAAATCATGTGCTACTGAAAAAGCGTATTTTGAATCGGTGTAATAAGTCACTGCTTTATCCTTAGCATAAATGCACACTCTAGTTAATGCTATCAATTCAGCAGCTTGCACAGATGAGACTGGTAATCTATACTTCTCTATGCATCTTCCTTCATTATCAACAAATGCATATCCTGAGAGTTTAGTTCTATCATTTGGTTGTATGGAAGAGCCATCACAATACAAAATAAGTTCACTTTCCTTCCAAGGCAGTCTGTTGTAAGTCTGTCCGCATGCTGGATGTGGAGTTAATTACCTCCATGCAGTCATGCGTAATCTCTTCACTATCTTGTTCATGGTTCAACCACACGCATTAATGTTTTTAAATGTTGTGTGGGGTTGGTGTGTGTTGCAGTAGAGATAGTCAAGTTGAGTGCCTGTCAAAATGTGCTCATAATTATTATGTCTCTGGCTTGTCGTGTTGTGTAGTAATATTTTGCAAAATTATATTTACCGTATGTGATGTATGTAATATCGTGGGATGTGCCAAGACAATGATTTATGATTTTTCAACCATTATTGCTGCAGTCTCAACAGCTCATAAACAAGACACCATTCTCTTTACAATGAGTGGTAACATTTTGCTAAAATATGCCACTGTTCTTATACCATCCCCATGTGTCTGAGCCAATACAGCTGAAGCGACATCCCCATTATCAGTCCACAGGATCGATTCAGGAGCCTCCTTCAGCGTTGCTTTGCACAGGATTGTGTCATATATTGCATGTTCAGCTAGCCAGCTTCTGGAATAATTTACTAATCCCAGAAACGATAACATCTCAGTCTTAATTTGTGGTCTTTCAATGTCTTTGATTGCTTTCATTCTGTCAGGGGATAAAAATCCACAGTCATTGTTCAGAATATATCCCAGATAATTGACCGATTCCATGTTGATTGCAGTTTGGCCAGTGATGCTCTGTGTCCCCCTTCTGTTAAGTGTTTGAGCAATGCAAGAGAGTCTTTAATGCATATAGTTGAGGCTATAAGAATATCATCCACATACTGCAATAGCGCTGACCCACAAGGTAATGATAACTTAGACAAGTGCACATTTATGGCTTTACTGTATACTGTGGCCAAATCAACATATCCCATAGGGAGACGAGTCCAAACATACTACTCATTTGCATATGTGAATGCAAAAAGATCTTGTGTGTTCTCATGAACTGGTATAGAGAAGTAGGCTGAGCATAAATCAACTACTGTATACCATTTAGAGTCGGCAGGCAATGCTGTCAATTGCTGTCAAATTGAATTAGTGTCAGGTACAATTGGTGAAAGTGGAATCACTTCATTAATCTTCCTCAAATCCTGTGTAAATCAATATTTATTGGTTCCAGGTTTTAGGATGGGATTGATTGGAGTATTATTTGGTGACATCCTTTTGACAATAACACGTTGCTGTAATAAATGGAGACTGGATATTTGTTCGGATTTATTTTGGCCTCATATGGCGCCACATTCAATAAGCCCACATGATTTGAATGGAGGGCCCACCGTGTTGATGGAACCTCACTCAATACGCATGGAGGACACAAAGATATTTCCCTTTCCTCATCTGTACAATTCTGTAGTTTCAAAGTATTTTGTAAATCCTTTACAAAAAAATGTGTTGGCTCCATACCATACGACCAAATAATACAACTCTTATTTCACTCTTCATTGCTTGGCGGCAAGGTTAGATAGTGATTGAAAGAATTGACCAGAGCGTCCATATCATTGAAATCATTTCTCAGTGCACACACAAAAGGTTCAATATCATTAGAAATACCTTTCCTAATAGCAAAAGTCTGTGTGGTGATATGAAAAAACTTGCATATGTTCTTTATCAATTACCTTATCAGAAAAAGGCATGTTTACAGCCTTCAAATTAATAAAGCCGCCACATGGCAGGACGCTGCTGTCTTCATCCCTTCCATGGTAAACAATTTTGTTACAAAGTCTGTTTCTGATAATCTAGTTAGAGCAGTATGGGAAATTAGATTGTTTTATTTAGTTTTATTAGAAAACAATTGATGTGCCCTGTTTGACGGCATGTGAACTTCAACACCATCTGGTGAATAGAAAATGTTTGCATTGAGTTTAGTCAACAGATCTCTGCCCATCAAAGCTATGGGTGTTGTCTTACTGACGATAAAATAATGTTGAAGTTTAATATCATCTAAATCAATTTGCAATGGGATAGACATAGGTTCAGTTTGTAGAATTCCACTAATTCCAATAGATTGGATGTTTTGATTACTCAAAGGACAGCTCAGATCTTTTTGCCTTAGACATGAAAGAGTCGCACCTGTGTCAACTTTATAAACACCATGCCTTAACCTAAGACTTATTATTGTTACCAATAGCTTGTTAAGGATAGAAACTTCCTGCTCTCCTGTATCCTTTTCTTTTTGTCATTTTATCTCTGTTGCTGCATTATGGAAGCTTTATTCTTTGCTTATTCTGCGCTCATGCACATTACGGATAAACCTTTTTATCCTTTGCTGCATAACAACTTAATTCCAAAATGTCATTGCTACATTACAACGTAATCCTATTCTGCGCCCTTGCGCCTTACAACGAATAAATCATTTTTTTTAAAGAGCTGCTATTGTCATCAACCTTCTTTTCAAAGTAGGTGACAAAGTCATCCGCAGAGGGAGGAGGGGAGGAGGTGGGTTGAGGAGTGTGAAAAATGTGGGGAACAGTTTCCTTGGGTCAGAGGCAGAGGATTGAATTTTGGAATGGTAGTAAGAAGCTTTAGCAGCTGATGCAGATGAGATGTAGTTGAGGAGGAGAGAGAGATAAGGTTCTGGGTCATCATGGAGGCCAATTTTTCTCCATTTCCTCTCAGCTGCCAGGAGCCCTATTCTACAAGCTTGCAGGGTTTCAGACAGCCAGGGAGCGCGTGGAGAGGATCGTGCCGGCCTTGAGTTCTGTGGACAGAGAGAGCCGAAGGATGAGGAAAGAGTGGACAGGAGGGTGGAGGAGGCTGCATCAGTGGATACACTGCGTTTAGCAGCTCTTTCCCTCTACCTCTCACCAACACTGCTAACTCTCCTCCCAAACGCTACACCCGGTCTCTGGTCTATCAGATTTTTGCCCCCCTGATGATTTTCTAAAACTGGTCACATCCAAGCAGGCAACCACCTGCCCCCTCAATCCTATCCCCTCCCCCTTTCTCCAATCCATCTCCAAAGACCTCCTTCCGTTCCTTACCACCTTAATCAAATCCTCTCTATCCACAGGATTTGTCCCAGCTGCCTTCAAGACAGCCAGAGTCAAGCATCTTCTCAAGAAACCAACTCTTGACCCGTCTGCTGTCCATAACTACAGACCGGTATCCCTTCTCTCCTTCTTATCTAAAACCCTTGAACGTGCTGTCTCTAACCAACTGTCTCACTAACTCCTTCAAAACAACCTCCCTGACCCTCACCAATCCGGCTTTAAGGCTGGGCACTCTACTGAGACTGCTCTCCTTGCTATCATGGAGGCCCTCCACTCTGCTCGAGCTTCGTCCCTCTCCTCTGTTCTCATTCTTCTGGACCTGCCTGCTGCAATCGACACAGTAAACCACCCTATCCTTCTGTCCACCCTCTCAGAATCGCTGTCCTCTCCATGAGCCCTCACCACTGGGGTCCCCCAGGGCTCTGTGCTAGGGCCCTTACTGTTCTCCCTCTATACCAAATCTCTTGGCTCGGTAGTTTCCTCACATGGTTTCTCCTACCACAACTACGCAGATGACCCTCAACTCTTTCTCTCTTTCCCTCCCTCTGACTCATAGGTGGCAACACGTGTCTCTGCGTGTCTTGCAGACATTTCTGCTTGGATGTCAGCCCACCACCTCAAGCTCAACCTTAACAAGACTGAGCTGCTCTTCCTCCCAGGGAAAGCCTGCCCTCTCCAAGACACAGTATCACAGTAAAGTACTGTAAAGTAAAGTACACAGTAAAGAACTCTATACTGTTCATATTGTTTATATTGTTTATACTGTTTATACTGTATATTTTTTAGTACTTCTATTTTTATTTTATTGTATTTTAAAACTTATTGTGTTGCACTACTCTGTGGCACTGTCACTTTTGCATTTCACTGTATACTTGTATGCACGTGACAAATAAAGAAATCTTGAATCTTGAATCTTGTGACCTCCTATACAGCCAAGAACCTTGGGATGATCCTTGACAACCACTTACCCTGTGTGGCGAACATCACAGCGACAGCAAGCTTCTGTAGATTCTTCCTCTACAACATCAGAAGGATACGTCCATTCCTCTCCAGAGAAGCAGCACAACTTTTGGTCCAAACACTTGTGATCTCTCGCCTTGACTACTGCAACGCACTCTTGGCCGATCTCCCCGCCTCCACCATCAGGCCTCTGCAGCTCATCCAGAACGCTGCTGCCTATCTGGTGTTCAATCTCCCCAAATTCTCCCATGTCACTCCCCCCCTCCGCACCCTTCACTGGCTCCCGGTAGCAGCTCGCAACACATTCAGGACCCTGGTGCTCGCCTACCGGGCGGCAAAGGGAACAGACCCTCCCTACTTGCAAGCCATGGTCAGCCCCCAAACCCCTGCCACTCTGCTCTTCCACCTCGGCTGGCCGCCTGGCACCGCCGCCTCTACATGGATGCAGCAGCCGCACTACTCGGTCACACCTTTTCACTGTCCTGGCGCCCCGTTGGTAGAACAAGCTTCAGGCAGTTATTACATGCAAAGGATTGGTGACCAAATACAAAACATGAGTGCTTAATTTGGACACTATATTAATCTGTCCCATTACTTTTGGTGACCTAAAATAAGTATAAAAAGTGTTGTCATTTCTAAATGTACACAAATACCCTCAAATAAAAGCTGAGAATCTTTAACCTCATGGCAATTGTTTGATTTCAAATACAAACCTTTGGAGTATAGAGCCAAAAGAAGACACAATGCTTCACTGTCCCATTACTTACACAGGGCTCAGTATATGCTATAGAGACCTCTGATTACTCACTTTTAGTTAGGCTTATTTCAGTCCATTCTAGTAGCCTACCAAATGTATTCTTCATTTCATTAAGGTCAGAGAAACATAATAGGTAGTTTATTGCAAAGGGTTTGTATTTCTGTGCTTTTTTAGGGTTAGATTAATCTCTCCACCCTTAAATTTCAGACATATTTAGCCAACAGGTGTTTTTACAAGCAGCCGAACTTGATAAATACTGCACCCTCAACTTCAAAACTCCTTTGCAAGTCATACAATCATGTAACTAAGGATTTTGCCGGAAAAAAAGTCGAAATTATTTATTTTAAAAGTTTGTCTGTCCCATTGTAACCATGGTAAGGTCTGCAATTGAAATCCAGCTTCCCGACTGGCTGGGGAAATCTTGACTGACATTGAGCAGTGAGATAGTCACCAAAATAGGCCCTGCTAAAAATAGCCAGTGTTTGGGTACGAGATTACTTTGCTTCAGTCATTTCTGTGTGTTCCACCCAGCATAGTAAAGGACCTGTTCTTGGATTGCCCTCACAATAAACTGTTTTATTACCATTCTACATAATATTATCATTTTAACGCTACTTTACCAAACCAAACATAATGTATTACCACTGTAAGTACTACAATATATATATATATGCCTTCAATTCAACAGACTTAGTAAGAAACCTTCCAAGAAGCTAACTTTACTGCAGGGGTAGAAGGGGTAAAGGTAGGAACTGAAAAAGACCTACTTGGCCAGATCCTTTGGCTTAGCCTAAAGTTGGCAACAGACAACAACTTGGACTGCTAGAAAAGGCAGCCAAGAGAGAGAGTGTGAGAGGGAGGGAGGAGATAAAAAAGCCACGGATGCCTTTTTGAGAGGGCTTGCTCTTCGGGAACAGCTGCAGAAGTGAGTAAACAACAGCATAGGGTTTCTAGTGGGTTGCTTACTACCCAACTTGGTGAGATTGTCATTGCCTGTCATTCATCCACTCCATCACTGCTACTACAGTATGCTGGCTGTAATGCATGCATATAGGGCTGTTACTACAGTTTAATGTTACTGCTGTACTTGTCTCGTTCCCAGACACTTCCTCCCGAATGAGCGAAAGGTCTGTTGGACCAACGCGTTATACTTGGCCTTCATTATGCCAATAGAAAAAAACGTTAAAAATGGACGGTATAGCCATTGGCTTAATCGGCTTCATCTACCAACAACACCTACCCCCTAACCCTGGTCCTCTGTGGCTCAGTTGGTAGAGCATGGCGCTAACAATGCTTAGGTTGTGGGTTCGCTTGCTGCTGGGACCATATATACTGAAAAAATGTATGCACTCATTGTAAGTCGCTTTGGATAAAAGCGTCAGCTAAATGGTATATATTATTTATTATTATTAACCCTCCCCCTTGTTTACGTTCCACCGGTATGCACTCGCCTACTCTGCAACATGAACATTTCTGAAAGTTTTTCTGCTGTTTTTTTGTTTGTTTTTGATGTAGTTCCATCACAATGCATGTATAAGGGATATACAGAGGATTTGTTTGAGAAAACTAGTCTCCGAAAGAGACGTTTTTCCTTGCTTGCCAACGAGTTATGACAAAACCTTAATCTACCCGGCCAACACTGTGCTCCAAGATAGCTGAAGACCATCACCATCAATGGCCAGACAATCTGCTTTTACTGGTGTTATGTCCTTTTCTGTCGATCATGGAGGATCAAGCCAAGATTGCAAGATAAAGGGATACTTGCTGCGATCGCTGGTAGAGACGAATACCAGGATAGTAACATTGCAAATGGAGACTTCAGGATAGTGTTTGGCTCGCCAGAGACCTCTGTTGGCAACAATCCATGGAACCTTGCATGGTTAGTATAGTATAGTAAAGTATAATAAGTAAGGTATTTGTTATCTATATCTCAGTTTGCAATTATACTGTTGATTGGTCTTCTTCTCTATTGGCTATTGCAGCAAGTAGGCTAACTTAATGCATGTGTCATGTATCTTGACTTGATCATTCTTGATCAGTGCATAGCTAAAACTAATAAAATGGGATTATTTGGCTATGGCATTGGTGGTCTGTTTCTACATAACTATTCCCAATGGTTAGACACACTGGCTGAGTCTGGGTTAGGGGACACAACTGGATCTTTGTACTTGCTATTGCTTATGACTTTTATTGAGTGCGCTGACACCTCGCACCACAATCAAAGACAGTAACTGCATGAGTCGCAAGAGACGTTATTTTTTTCTGGAAATCGGCTGAGGTGAAAATCGGCGCAACCATTTAGGGGAGGGTAAAACGTAATGATACAAAAATAAAAATACACCATTGACTGGCAGGGCAAAGGGGCAGGGGCTCAAGCCATTTTCATTTGCAATTTTCATTGCCTTGCTGTGGGACTATCAATATTTTTCAGAAGGCTGTAACATAATAACATTCGCATAATAATTCATATAATGGCAGGGTCGCATTACACACGACTCGTGTGTAATGCGACCGATTATAAATGATACGATATTGAATACAAAAGCAGAAAAAATGACGAATGACATTTTCATCATTTTCAAAACGAATGACAGTTCCTTCTGTATAGTCATATTTAGGTTCGTCTAGCTATCTAAGCATCGGCCAACAGATCCAAGTAGATTCCTTAAGAATTGTGCGCACTTCCCAAAGAAAAACTTCTTTGGTACTGTATTTGAGATAACCATACAAAAACATGAAATAAATCTGCACACTGGTTGCTACTCCCAAAAGTGGTTTAAAATGCCTTAAGGAGAAACAGCAGCAAAAGAAAAATGTTTGCCTGCTCCATAAAGACCAAGTTATCAAATAATTTTCATTGCTATTTGGTATAAATAAGTCTGCTTTGTGCTTACTGCTGCTTCAATGATAGTATCAGATCAAGTCACTTTCCATTGACAGCCTGAAGGGAATGGGAAGGTGACCTCTGATTTGCAGTGTTGATAATTTACTGTAAGTGAATATATAATGGTCATAGACATGTCACACTGGGTTTAAGAGCTATTGAAGATTTTTTTGTTTTTAAAATCCAGTGAAATTAGAATCTATGGAAAATCATATGTATATAATTATATGTCACAGAGAACAAATAATGTACATATTAAAAACACATAAATGGTAGTTCAAATCAAAATATTTATTTTTGCTGTGTATAGAAAACAAACCCATAGGTTTTCATTAAAAAATCAACACTTAAGTTCTTTTATTTGTATGTACAATTTCAAAGAATAACAGATCATTCACAGATCACACAGATCATTGTCATTTGATACATGTGGTTGTAACCATGACAAGCTAGTTTCATACAATTAATTATAAACAGCTCAGTTTACATTATCATCTAGTCAGATTTGGAAGACTATAAATATATTTTTTCTGACAGTTGCAGAACAATTTGCGTACAAGAAAATGCCATATAAAATACATACCGACATAAAAACTTGCTGTATCCTAGAGGATATGAACAAACATATAGGTAGTCTACCTATATGCCTATTTGCTTTCAAGCCTATAAATAAAACACTGCCCTTTTAAGAAAAATAGCTGTTTTGCTTGACTTGCTTTTCAAAGTTAGCTAGGAGTGTACAGCTTTTGTGCTCTTTTAGGAAGCAATCATTTCCCAATTGATGATCAAACATGAGGTACAACCTATAAATTACAAAGAATATCAGCTAACAAATCTAGGAGTTCTAGAAAAGCACATCTAGGACTTCACTGAAATCTACCACAATGCGCTCTGCCTGGAACAAAACCACAGCTTGCTGAAGTTGTATTGAAAGGGTCTGATTCGGTTGATTCGGTCACAATTCCCACATTCAAGGAAAACGTTGGTCTGGTTGAGGAAGGATACAGATGCAGAAATCTGTATCACTGAATATGCTGTGGATTTGGATATGGTTCTGCAGGACATAGCATAACTGTGTCATCATTGGAATTATCATGATAAGCCAAATTATGTCTGTATGAGGCCTGAAAACATTTTCAGTTTATCCCCCAACTCTACTGTATCCCTTAATTACTTTTATCAGCCTGTCCAAACATGATAGCTGTACATATTTCAATGTAAG
The DNA here is from genome assembly GCF_951799395.1 of Argentina silus. NCBI lineage: Eukaryota > Metazoa > Chordata > Actinopteri > Argentiniformes > Argentinidae > Argentina > Argentina silus. The sequence goes on from NC_139664.1 coordinate 22,230,141, forward strand.
GACGTCAAATCCAACATTGCTTCATTCAAGAGAATAGGGAGACTGTCAAAATGACCAAACACCAAGTACAGAACTAATGTGGAATGACTAGAGGGTTACAGACTTCAGTCTAAAGGCCTTGACAATTACATGATGCCCATGCAGTCTTCTAGCTGGTCATTTTATGATGTCACACTAATGTACTGTTGTACAATATAACTGGTGAGACATTGAGGATGGGGAAAACTGTGAGGGTGATAGTTTACACACCAAGTTCTACAATCTATCATTCTAAAGTTCTCAGTTCCATGTCTCAGGCTCTGATCCCTGATGGAGTTCTCAAGGGTGGGGTGGGGGTCCCTCACAAGGTTGGGGGTCCGTCATTTTCCACGCTTCCCAGTTGCTCCTCCTTTACCAGTCTGAAGTCCAACCTCTGATCTCACTCAGACTAACAGTAAGTGCTTAAGCTACAAAAAGTCAATAAACGTGTTGTTCAAAAGACTTGAAGAACACGGGCATTGCTGTTGAGGTCCTCATCAACCTAGAAAAAAACAACAATAGGGAGAAAAGAATCAGCCCTTTGCCTTAAACTCACCCGTTGACAACTACAAGTGCCAATAACCATCCTCTCTTTGAAATAATCAATGCTTCGTTTTGGCTGAAATAACACTGAATATGTTTACACAATATTTCAATATCTACATTAGTGAGTGTGTTCACGTCATCCTAACGCTCACCTCAGAGTACGTGGGGGGAGGAGAGTATCGGTGCTCAGGGGCGTGCATGAAGAGACCAGCGTCATCATCCGCGTCGTAGTCGTCCAGTAGCGGCGTGAGGGGGCTGTCGATGCGACAGTCACGAGAGATGTCGCTGTAACTAGGGGGCCCGGAGGGGAGTCGCAGGGAAGCCCAGCTGTTGGAGGGGGTGCTGTCGACCACTGACTCAGCCTGGCTGCTCATGCTGTTGGTGCGACTGCTGAAGCCATTGCAGGGGATGGTGCCAATGACCAAAGGCAGCTCCAGGATAAGCTTATCGCTGCCAGGGATGTGGACATAGATCTGTCGGATGGAGGGGGAGAGGTGGTTAGAGTGGTTCTCGAGTGTTGAAAACATGGATGAGTGTCAGTTCCTTCAATGTACTGGGATCTAAAATGTTTACATACAATTTTAGTCAATTTCTAGGTCAGGATGATTCACATTTACTGTCCAACTAGAAATATGTCACATGACCAATTTTTCAGAAAGCAGAGATGTATGGTTATTCAGCTGTAGGATTCCATTCATAATCCATCTTTTCCAGAGGCTTAAGCCAGTTCTCTACAAATCTAGTGAGTAAATTCACAATATAACAGGTTGGCTTAGATTGCTGCTTGAGTTTCTGGCTCACCATAAGGGCATAGTCCATGTGGATAATGTCACAGCCCACCAGCGATGGCCTGAGCTTGGGCACCCTGATGGTCTTGCCCTGCCACATGTCGCACATGCCAGAGATGATGTGGTTTCCCCGCACGGCCGAGAGCTTCTGCCGCAGCACCTTGGTCCTGCCGCTGGCCTGGTAGGTGTGCTTGGCCACGATTGCCGCCTTGGGAACCACAATGCGTGAACAGCTGTTCTCGAACTTGGCGTTGACGCAGATCTCCTCGCCCTCGCAAAATCCCTTGCGGTCGATCTTGGCACTGATGGACACCTGGCCGTCGGGTATGAACATGCAGGTCACTTTCTTCTCCTTTGTACCCGCTGCTGGAGCCTGGGGAAAATGGTATGAATGAAGCATGATTGACAATATACAGTGTGTGCCCTGTGTAAGTAATTGGACAGTGAAGCAATTTTTTTGGCTCTATACTCCAAACGTTTGGATTCGAAATCAAACAATTACTATGAGGTAGAGATTCTCAGCTTTTATTTGAGTTTGTGTACATATTGGTTTAGAAACGACAACACTTTGTATATGTAGTCCCTCTATTTCAGGACACCAAAAGTAATGGGACAATTTATCTTGACAGGTGAAAAATGAGAAACATAGCGAAAACCTTAGGCTTGCCAAAATCCTATTACTAACTCAGGGCATTGTATGTGAATGGCAAATGTGTATCATCTTTTCAGTATTGTCTAGATATTTGAAAGCTCAAGCAAACAGCATTATCATAACTATAATCTATGAATTAGGGAATGTTACAAGTTGAAGTAACAATTCAAATGTTTAATCAATGTCTAACACCACCACATATTTGTGTGTTGACAACTGTGATGCAAATAGGGAGTTACTTACCAGGAGGTCAGGGATGTTGACATCCAAAGGCTCCTCCACCTCAAAGTGTTTCTCACATTGCAAGGCTGGCTGACAAGGCCTCTCCATTACAGCCCTGACATAATACTGAACGTAGCCAAACTTCCCCTTATAGGAAGAAACCAGTTGCCTGTTGACATATAACAAGGTGAGATATGTCAACCATATATTCTAAGATTCTAAGAATTTCAACAGTAGTTTGATAAAAAGCCATTGATGCTTACCCAGACTGAGGCAGCTCGAAGCCAAACATGAACTCATATCTGTTTCCTGGTCTGAGAGTGACAGAGCCATCAGAATCTGTGAATGAGAAAATGCAGTTAGGGTCCTTTAATTATTATTAGACGATCTCAAGTTCAATACTTGTAGGCTACTGTATGTGCACACAACAGGTCAACTTTCACCTAGAGGTCATCACTATGATATCAACCAGTGATGCACTTTCAAGATGCTCAAATAAACATATGCATGACCGTTTATACTGAATGACTAAAGCATTTTATTTTTCTACAACGCTTTTTGTTAGGTTTCATTTTTTGCGCAGTGTTGAGCGAACAGTATCCTCTAATAAGCACTGCGTAAATAGCCTACTGTAGCTGAACGAGAGGTGCATTATTGTGGCTAAATTCGCATGAATTAAAGACCTTTAAGAGGGCATATGGTTGACATTTCTTCACTGAAAATAGTACCTCTAGGATGGTGGTCCAGGTGAACAACATCTTCGTATTTTAGATATTCTATTTCCTCGCGACACTTCTGCTTTCCCTTCGCATACTCCACTTTTGCGCATCCAATTCCTAACACTCTCATAGCTGACAACTTGGTCACGTCGGACACCTCAACCACGATATTCCCGGCTACTTTGTCGCCACTGGAATAGTGCGCCTTGGTAGGATCATTAAACACAACCTCAAATATCTTTAGTTTCTTTGTCATGATGACCATTTTGATAATTGCTCAGTATGTGACCGCTACGTTTTCTTAGATAAATTATAATAAATTGTCAAATGACACTGTTGAGCAGTACATTCAATAGCTGCAATGCGATCACTATTAGAACTGTAACCTTTCTGTATAATATTAGCAATATATTATCACCTAGTTTGGAACTGACTGTAAACAGTTTGCATCGGTTTTATATGGATGTCGACTGGGCTTCCCAAGCCTGTCCTGCACACTCATTCCAGTGTCCCCTTACAAAACTGCACGCAGTCAGAAAATGCACAGACTGAATTGCCGCATGTACAGTTCTCTCATTGGTCCAAATCCCTTGTTGGTGTTACTCTTGCCCAATCAACGCACAGAATGGGCGCGTGGGCGCCGTGTGTACAGTCTGGATAAGTTACATGTGGGCGTGGTGAAAGGACGGAGAGCGTGCCCCTAAAAAAGAGACATCCAATCATTCTGACCACTGATATCGTACACGTGTTTACGGTCTCGAATAAATGAAATGTGTCAGACTACCGTCCGCAGACAACTTTACCAGTGGAACTACAGAGGCTACACTGCAAGGTGCAAACCACTAGTTCAGTCAGCACACTTATGTCGATAAGTTTAATGAAAATGTAATACATAGGTTTGGCATTTAATGAAAATGGTAATACAATAGGTTTGATGGTAATACATTAGGTTTGGCGTAATTGGATGGCTCCGCCTGGAGTTAAACAATCAAATACAATCTAATAAGGCGGGGAGCCCATAAACTTCAAAACCCCAACAACAGAACCATCAAACGCCAACACGTCTATGTGTCCAAGCCAATCCTAGTGCCTGCTTAGCAGGTGACCCTCCCGGTGTCCCCCGCACCTTCTTCAGTGTGGGGACAATGGCCATGCCACCTGGATCAGACGGGTCATTCTAGCATTATGTGAATCTAAATGGTCGTCCCACCACCACCTGTGATGAATACACATACCGACACTCCGACAGCTGTACCGCTGTTTATTACAGCCATTGCCAACATTTCTCTATATCATACATCACTCAGCACCTTGGGTGTCACTATTTCTTAGAATTCAATCTAATGCACGTTTGTAGGCTGCTGAGGACATCAACCCATCGGCCTGTAAACAGCTGTTATTGCTGCACAATATCGCATCTCCATGTATACATAAAATAATCTTTTGATTTCATCCACTTGACGTTCTTATGATGCTGAGGAGAGAGTGTGCGTGTGTGTGTGTGCGTGTGTGTGTGTGCGTGCGTGCGCCTGGAAGAGTATGTGTTTGTGCGTAATGGTGTGAGTGCCATCCCAACAGGGTAGCCGTCGACACCTCGAAAGTTGAAGCCGCTGAAGTGGTAGCTGATACAGAAGTGTGTCTGTTCCCGGGTTTAGCCCACATGGCACAGGGGCCGGAGACAGGAGTACTCTACCGGCATCTGGTCATTAATTTTCCCTCCTCAATGTAAAACATAGGTTGTAGGCATCGTCCATGGTCGACATACGAATTGCAGGACATGGAAGAGAATGGGAAACAAGCAACTATTACTTGAGAATTACGATGTAGTTCCTCTGCTACCTCTATCCAACTAGTGTAAATAAAAGCTCATCCATTCTAAACAGAGTGTGAGAATCCTAAGAAGAATGAATAATCACGAACAGTGTATTCACCACGCCTAGGAGCAACCGTGAGACCAAGAGTTACTCAGCGACTGAACTACAAGTGACTTAAAACACCCCCCTCTAGATGACAACCAGCTGTTCACTTAGAGGAAGAGTCAAGACTTAATCATGCTAATTGCGTTCCTTAATCCCTGAGAAACTAAAAGGACTCCCGAAATGATCTATACTGCAGGGAATCTGACCGAAGCCTGCCAGCTTTAAGGAGGCTGTAGTTCTGTACCCTTGCCACCCCATTCACATGTGAAGAGCGCCTGGACGGTCAGGACACAATGCCTTAGCCTGGATCCAACCAATCTACCCATATCTAAAAAGGATTGAGGTAAGGCATGGCAGACCAGCATCCAGCCCCCTGAACAGTATGTATCCATGCTCTGAACCAAGGTTTTTAAGACCCCAACAGATAAGAGAGCTGTAATGCAGTCGACGAGCGAGTCAACATGACAGAACAGTGCATGTTGAAATTCCTCCTTGTCTCGTCCAACATCGCTTGCTGTCCATGTCCCATACACACCCAAAAGGTACAAACCAGGAGAAAGATTATTTGTTGTATCCACATTTTTCCAGATCTGTCAAACAAATGAGATGTAGCAGAGTAAGTTTCAATTTGTTGATTTATTAAGATTGATTCATCACTTGGTATATGATATGAAATAGTAGTCTCCAACCCTGGTCTTAGAGAGCAAGAGTGAGTGCAGGCATGTGGTCGACAGCAACTGTGACCAATGTGGGCCTAAATTACACAGAAATGTAGCCTAGTTAATATAGTCTGCAATAATGGGATGTGATGTGGCACCAAGATTTAAGACTATTGCTAGAGACAGACAGACAGTCACATACATACACACACACCAACATACATATCTGTGCGGATGAAACCAATATGTACACAATTACTGTCAAATAAAAGCTGAGAATCTCTACTTTAACCTCATAGTATTGTTTATTTCAAATCAAAACTTTTGGAATATAGAGCCAAAGAAGAAAAAATGCTTCACTGTCCCATTACTTACACAGGACACTGTGTATTAAAGGCACACTATTATCTATGACTGCTACTGTTATATTGTATATAGTGCCACTGCTGCTGTTATTACACTATTGTGTATTGCGAAGTTACTGTATTATTGTGTTACTACTCTATTCTATGGCTATGTTCCAAAAAGTGTTATTACGCTCTATCTAGAGCATATACCAAGTACAGATATGCAAGTATCTGTCCCATTACTTACACAGGGCACTGTAGATGGAGGGAATATATGGTCTTGTTAGTTCACGGAAATAGTGAGAGACTCTGTTGAAGGTCTACAACAACCCACAGCTATTGTGATCACTAGAATTGCATTAAGACTATTGCTACAGACAGACAGACTCAGTCTCATACATACATACGCACCAACATACACATCTGTGCGTTCACACACACACACTCACAAGCTTTCTTTATTGACAAAATGTCCATTACTAAGTTGTTATGGGCTTCAAAACTACAACTATTACAAAATGAAAAGCTGACGGCCATTTTGAGTCCATCCACATCATTCTACATTGTGTGCGTTTGCTGTTGGCCAATTGTAATGCTTTCAGGTAACAGCCTTCAGTGAGAAGTTGTGGTCTTTGGCACCCTCCAGTGACTGATTTGTGGTACTGACCTAGATTTAAATGCCAATTGAATTATTCTCCTTTTCGTGCCAACCCTCTCTAAGATACTGAAATCTTGAATTCATCGAGTCACTGTATTTGCCCAAATTGGCTACAGTTTCTGTTGATATATAGTTCTATTGATTCAATGGCTTCATCACAAGATGAAGGATTCCATCACAGGATCCCAGATAGTTATTTACTTTCCATTTTGTATTTCAAACTATGCAGAAATTATATTTTCTATTGTTGATCTTCACTACAGTATCTTTCACCCAATAGTTAACAGGCAATATTCCCGCTGTTCTTGTTCAATCGGTACCAAGATTATGCATGTAGTCCTTATAGTTCTGAAGCTATATTACATTGATATGGGGTATTTAAAACATTTAAAAATAGTTCTGAACAATTAATTTCGACATTCATTAATCAGTTGGTGTAATTAATAATTAAAACCTACACCCAGCTCTCCAAGACCAGGACTGAGGACCACTTTATACAAGATAGACTAGTGTTGACATACTTTCGTCACAGCTAGCTAGCTACTATCAGAGTTACTAGGCTACTAATAAATCAAATCAAAGTTTATTTATCAAATACACAATATACATGATACAGTGCAATGAAACACTTAGGCAAGCTAGCTCCTCAACAATGCAACAATTAACAATCAAACAATCAACAATGCAATGCAATATAACAATAATTTAAAAAACAATAACACAAGGTGGCATAGTAATTAGTAGCAGAAACTCAGCAACAATATTGGGCAGTACCAATGGTATTGTGAGTAGTATGTAAGTGTGAATGCATGCGTGTGTGTGTGTGTGTGTGTGTGTGTGTGTGTGTGTGTGTGCAAAGTCATTGGAGACATTGCCTGAGATGGTGTCAGTTGAGCAGTCTTATGGCCTGTGGGTAGAAGCTGTTCTGGAACCTGTTGGTCTGGGTCTGGATACACCGGTACCATTTGCCAGATGGTAACAGAGAGAACAGGGTGTGGCTGGGGTGGCTGCGGTCCATTCTCACAATGATCTTCCCGGCCTTCCTCTTGCACCTCCCGGAGTAGATGTCCTGTACGGCTGGGAGCTCACAGCCTGTGATGAACTTGGCCGTTTTCACTACTCTCTAGAGAGCCTTACAGTTGAGAGCAGTGCAGCTGCCGCACCAGGCGGTGATACAGCCTGTCAGGATGGCTCTATGGTGCACCTGTAGAAGTTTGTCCATGCCGAATTTCCTCAGCCGTCTTGATCACTGTATGGGTGTCTTGTGACCATGTTAAGTCCTCAATGATGTGGACACCGATGAACTTGAAGCTGCTGACTCTCTCCACTGCAGCCCCACCGATGTGGATGAGGATGTCCTCCTGAAGTCCTTCCTCCTGAAGTCCATGATCAGCTCCTTAGTTTTGTTGATGTTGAGGGACAGATTGTTGTCTTGGCACAAGTCTGCCAGGGCTCTAACTCATAGGATGACTCATTGTTGTTAGTGATCAGGCCAACCACAGTGTCACAAATCACAAAAATCACAAATATGCATGTCTTTACATGCTACTCATGAATCATATTTATTTGTGTGCATATACTGTATCTCACATTTCTTTTTAAATTACTAGTTTTGATTTAATTCATTTCATGACCTACCTTTCATCATTGTGTTAAGGAAGTAATACTCTTGCAGACTGAAAATGACAAGGTTTGGGTCAAAAGTATGGGTCAAAGTCTAGTGGTCAAAGATAAGAACGACAACCAAAGAGGAATGCAGCGGTTAATCTATACATTTACCAACTCAGTGGTTAATGTATACATATCATGTATACTTTCATTTGATATGTTTAGATGTTTGATCAGTTAGTCATAACACAGTAAGCTGCAGAGGCGAATGCCGTATATCACAGGAAAGGTGCGGATCTTGGCTTTTCGGGGGGGGGGTTCGCTATGGGAAGTGCTAAAAGTCGCAAAGTAAAATGTGAGAAAACGTGTTCTTTATTTGAAGGAGAAGACAAACTACTACGGTAGAGCACTCCTGTCTCCGGCCCCTGTGCCATGTGGGCCAAACCCGGGAACAGACACACTTCTGTATCAGCTACCACTTCAGCGGCTTCAACTTTCGAGGCGTCGACGGCTACCCTGTTGGGATGGCACTCACACCATTACGCACAAACACATACTCTTCCAGGCGCACGCACACACACACACACACGCACACTGTGGGAAAACGTGTTCTTTATTTGAAGGAGAAGACAAACTACTTCTTACTTTTAGCTATTTATTTATATGTCAGAATTCTAGGCTTGTACAAGGACCACTTTTGGCGAAGAAAATCACAGTCAGCAAGCTGTTAATCTGTAACCAACCTTCCAAAAATGGATACATTCAAAATGTCAAACAAAGCATTTTACAGTAAACAAAATTATTCTGATTGGCTATTTGGTTGGGGAGGAGCCGCGGTTTAGACTTGGCTCTCCTCTCGTTGGTGTTTTAGGCTGGTCCCAGCCCCTGACACATGATCCGTTCCAGGTAGAGATATCGCCGGTCCGTTCCCTCTGGGGAACGAATTGACCTGCTGAAGAAAACATATACCTACTCTGATTTGTCCTTTCCTATCCTAGTATTTTTCCATTACATCATTCTTGTGTTATGCGTGTGTTGCAACATCCATCGTGATGACCTGACCCTAACCTCTTCATGTATTAATCCAATGTACCATGGAACTAATGCTTGATTCATCTCTCATTCATCAACAGGCCATCACATTAGTACATTTAGCACACTGCAGTAATGTATTTTTATTATAGCAATAATAAACTGTTTTTATAAAAATAATGATTTCCAACACTTCTCAATCAAAAGTTAATGATTACCAAACAAATGTTCCCTGTATCAGATGATTAAAAAACATATTAATTCAATTGATTTGCATATGGAATATCAAATACAATTAGTAAATGTAATCACCCTAAATAAAGAACTGAATAGCTTTATTTACTCGTCTGCTATTGAGCATTATAATGCAACTGTTTTTATAAAAAATAATTTCTAACAAAAAGAAGATGCACGCTCCCGTCTCCAGACGCTCTGAATACTCAAAAAATATTATAGAACATACACATGTTTGGTACTGGTTGAAACAGGGCAGGTTCTAAGTAGCAGGTCAGTATTGTTTTCTGTGAAAGTCAAGTGAATCTACAGCCCAAAGTGTCGAGATGTTGATTTTGCGTTTCATTTTATCAAACAACAAACATGTCATAACTGTCACCGTACAGGTCTCTGTGTTTGATCAGACATCGTATGTATGGTATGTAGTTATTTATTATGTTGTTATAAACAGAGCTAGCATAGTTTGCTGTGATCAGACAAAGATTGAGTGTGTGAGCACTCTAAATGCGCAACAGGGTCACTACATATTATAGCACCTTTCCTGTGATATACGGCATTCACCAATGCAGCTTACTGTGTTATGACTAACTGATCAAATATCTAAACATATCAAATGAAAGCAGAGATCGTCCCGTGCATCTTAAGAGGACATTTATACATTAACCACTGAATGTATAGATTAACCGCTGTTTTCACACATTTCCCGTAAAACATATGCATTCCTTTTTGGTTGTAGTTCCTATCTTTGACCACTAGACTTTGTCCAGTCATGTGACCCAGACCTTGTCTTTTTCAGTCTGCAAGAGTATTTCCTCCAACTAAACAAAAACAAAACTGAGATTTGAGTCTTTGGTGCTTAAGAAGAAAGGCTGAAAGTTAGTGCTATTCTTGATTCCCTTTCTTTGAAGTCTAAAAACCAAGTCAGAAATCTGGGTGTTATTATTGACTCAGATCTAAATTTTAACACTCACATCAAGTCTATAACAAAATCGGCCTATTATCATCTTAAAAAATATAGCAAGAATTAGAGGATACATGGCCAAACAAGACCTAGAAAAAACGAATTCATGCTTTCATTTCCAGTAGGTTAGACTACTGTAATAGTCTTTTCTCAGGCCTTCCCAAAAAAGCACTTAGGCAGTTACAGCTCATTCAGAATGCTGCTGCTAGAGTTCTAACAAGGACTAAGAAAGCTGAACATATTACATCAGTTCTCAGGTCTCAGCATTGGCTACCAATATGTTATAGAATTTACTTCAAAATACTATTACTTGTCTATCAATAACTTAATGGTTTAGGGCCAAAATACATTACTGACTTGCTTCCACACTATGAACCCTCTAGACTTCTTAGGTCATCAGGGACCGGTCTACTAATTATTCCTCGGATTAAAACAAAACATGGTGAAGCAGCATTCAGTTATTATGCTACACATAGCTGGAATAAACTTCCGGAAGATCTTAGATCAGCCCCAACTCTGGCTACTTTCAAAAATGGGCTAAAAACCTTTATGTTCACCGTTGCCTTAAATTGCCAAAGTTAACTAAGGTATTTGGGTTAGAGTAATAAAATGTGGATTAGAGTCCCAAATACAGATTTGGGTTAGAGTCCCAAACACCCGGGGAACAGGTATTCTAAGGTAAAGAAAACCAAATTGCTGCTAATAATTGCACTCTGACCCTAAAATGCACTGTGACTTTTATTATTTTTTTTGTCTTTTATGCTTTCTTTTTTTATTTTATTTTTTATGCTCTTTCCTTTTATCGGTTTTATGTAAAGCACTTTGAATTGCCTCCATGTATGAAATGTATGCTATATAAATAAACTTGCCTTGCCTTGCCGTACATACGATGGGGGGGGGGGGGTTCAGCTCATGTGACCTATAGTAGAGTTGTCAATGTTCTGTGGAAGATGACTTTGAAAATGAAAAAATACATTTAGGATATTTTATTTGCACTTTGTCTCCTTGTCATGTGTAGTATGTTATTGTATTATAACCTGAGCATATCCACACAAACTTCAAGGTGTTACCTATCAAAATGAATCCTGCTTTTGCATCTGATTATGATATTTCTAATGTAATAAGCAGTTTAGTTTGGGTATGTTTTTTAGGCAGAAAATAGTCAAATAGGGCCTAAAGCTTAAGAGGATATGCTGGTTAATCTATACATTTCCAGTTCCATTTCCCACTGTACATCACCCGGTTAATGTGGACAGAGGCGCATGTTTTACCGTTAACTGCGATAGGCCAGTGCTTACCACTCGCAGTTGCAGTCCAGATCAGGTGCGTTCCATCACTGCTCTGAAATGACTGTCCGGCCATGTGGACATCTATTATGATGCATGCCAAGCAACTGTGCAAACATTTGATCCTGATGTTCTCATGCAAATCACACATTACTGTATGGTCATTATTGCTTGTGTAGGCTGAAGTTTCGTACAGGATACGGACCTATCTGATAAAATGCAGATCACCAAACCAGTTGGATAGGTGATAATGAACTTGCTAATAAATCACTGAATAAGACGCACATGCTTGTCAAGAATTTTTTTTTTTTTTTTTTTTTTTATCCTATATTTATACAGGGGGGATCTTACTGAGACCTGTGTTTTCTCTTTTACAGAAGAACCCTGTATGATACAAGGGGATAAAAAAACAGACAGACAAAATCACACAATATTTCAAGGAAATAAAAGCAGAGGGGGAAAAATGGAAATCTACAAAAGAATGAATGGAAAAAAGAAGAATAACAACAATGATATAAACCCTTAAGACATAAGATTTAAAATAAATAAATAAATTGGATAACAGAAGAAAAAAAAAAGCAATATAGGAATCACATAACAAAGGAAAATAGTTAAAATGTTCAATGAATAAATCCACAAACATTCTCTTGACATGGCCTAAGGTGACCAATGACTCTAGCTTTAGTTCCTCCTGAAGGCCATTCCAAGAGGATGGGACATGGACGCTATAAGCTGTTCTCCCAATAACTGTAGAAGTATAGGGAACCTCCAAAGCTAGCCAGTCTTGAGATATTGTGTGATCATTTGTGACCCTCCAATTCATAAGTAGGGAAGTGCTTTATAAACAAAAGTAAGCCAATGGCATGATCTTTGTTTAACCAGGGAAACCCAACCCACATTCTGGTATAGAGTATAATCATGAGTGGTATATCTGTTGTTGGTTATAAACTGAAGCACGCTGTGACATCCAATGATTTTAATGTGCTAGTGGGTGCATGCATGTATAAAATATCACCATAGTCAATCACAGGTAAAATTGTGTCTTGGACTATATGTTTCCTACCTTCGTAAGATAGGCAGGACATGTTCCTTTAAAGAAAGTCAAGTCTGATTCTTAATTAAAAAATATAGATAGAAGTATTTATAATGGGGAACTTGCTCAATTGAGGTACCACCTAAAGTACATATGCTCAGTCATGTATAAGTCAAAAGATGCATTTTTCTGTGATCTGGAAAATAACATACAACTTATTTTCTTGCAAGTACCAATTTAAATTTTAAAAGGGCTTTCTGAAGAGCAGTAAATGCAGCCTGAAGCTCAGAAAAAAAACTGTTAAACTGTAGGGGCAACAGAATATGCAACAGTATCATCGGCATACAAATGAAGGTTACAGTTTTGTGCCCTACGTATTTAATGACACTTTGAAGCATTTTAATTTAATTTGATGGTATTTGTGTACACATTAGTTTCACAATTTAGAAATGACTTTTTACTCGTCCCCCTATATTAAGGCACCAGAAGCAATGGGACAGATTCATATAATGTTCAAATTAGGCACTCATGTTTAGTATTTGGTCGACAATCCTTTGCATGCAATAACTGCCTGAAGTCTGCTACCCACTGACCCCACCAGATGCTCTGGTGATGCTCTGCCAGGCCTGTACTGTAGCCATCTTCAGTTGTTGTTTGTTTTGAGATCTTTTTGCCTACAATCTTATCATGAAATGAAATACATGTTCAATTGGATTTAAATCTGAAGATTGACTTGGCCAGTCAAAAACTTTCCACTTTTTGGCCCTGAAAAACTCCCTAGTTGCTGTAGCAGTACGTTTTGAGTAATTGTTTTACAGTATGATTTAATTTTATGTAACCTTTATTTTAGCAGGGAGTCCCATTGAGACCAAGGTCTCTTTTACAAGGGAGCCCTGCATACACACAGTTTACAACCCTACATAATACAAATACAAAATTTAAACATTATAAAACACGATCAAGAAACACAAACACATTTTTTAGAGGTCCTTTAAACTGCCCAAGCGTCCCCAGAGCAACCAACTGAAATGTTCTCTGCAGATTGTTCCAGCAGTGAGGTGCACCATAACTAAAAGCATATTTACCCAATTCGATGGAGACCCGAGGAACCTCAAGAGTTAACCAACTCTGAGAATGAGTTAGGTAATTTATGTTCTTTAATTTCAATAATGAGGTTAGGTAAGCCGGGGTTTATGCAGTAGGGCTTTATAACACAAAAAGGGAGTAATGAAGAGATATACAGGACTTTAACAAGATCTAGCCAACCTTTTGATAAAGTATGCAATGATGAGTATTAAACTATCAGTGGGATAAAGCGAAGGGCACCATAATCAAGCACTGACATTAAGGTTGATTGCACAATCCACTGTCTACTGTTCAGGGAAAAGCAAGATCTCTTCCTATAAAAGAAGCCCACCGTAAATCTTAGCTTTTTAACAAGCTCCTCCATATGTTTTCTGAACTTCAAGTCAGATTTTGGATCATTGTTACAGCACCATCAGCAGAGCTTATCATGCAGTTCCCCGCGCGGCTCTGGGACTATCTGACCACACTGTTATTCATCTGATCCCGGCATACAGGCAGAAACTACAACTTTCTAAACCTGCTGTGCGGAGATCTAAGAATTGGAGCAGCAGAGAAGCAGTGGAGGAACTGCGTGACTGCCTGGATAACACAGACTGGGACATTTTTAAGACTGCTTCCAACAGCCTGAACGAATACACAGTCTGTGACGTCATACATCAGCTTCAGTGAGGACAGATGTATTCCAACATGCACCAGGGTGAGTTACAACAATGACCAGCCCTGGTTCACAGCAAGACTCAAACAGCTTCTACTGTAGATTTGACAGACAATGGACCTGGTCCTGACTCTGACCCACACACCCAACCCCCCTCCACAGCTATCACACCTCTTCTTCCCAGCCTGGACAGAGACACTACCCCCCCCTACACAATGGACCCAGACAGCCCCCCCCCTCCATCCAGGAGAGAGATGTAAAAAAACTGTTAAAGAGACAGAACCCCCGCAAGGCAGCTGGACCAGACACTGTCTCCCCCAGACCAGGACAGTGCTTCTCCAATGGGGATGAGTCCGCCTACAGAAAGGAAGTTGACAGCCAGGCTTCCTGTTGCAGCCAGAACAACTTGTTCTGTTGCAGCTGAACTCTCTAAAAACTGTAGAGATGGTAATAGATTTCAGGAGAAGCCAAGCCCCAACCGCCCCCCTCATCATGTGTGACTCCCCACAACACTGTGGAGTCATTCAGATTCCTGGGGACAATAATTTCACCTCAGGTGGGCGGAGGACATCACCTCCACCATCAAGAAGGCCCAGCAGAGGATGTTCTTCCTGCGGCAGCTGAAGAAATTCAACATGCCGCAGAAAATGATGGTTGAGTTCTACACGGCCATCATTGAGTCCATCTTCAGCTCATCGTTTGCTGCCTCCACTGCCAAGGACAAAAGCAGACTGCAGCGGAACATTCGGTCAGCCGAGAAGGTCATCGGCTTCAACCTGCCGTCTCTCCTGGACATGTTCCACTCCAGGACCAGTAAGAGAGCAGGAAAGATCATCGCTGATCTTTCCCATCCTGGTCACCATCTCTTCCATAGACTTCCATCCGGCAAAAGGTTCCGGTCTATCAAGACCAAAACCTTGCGCCACCTGAACAGTTTCTTCCCCATGGCAGTGGGGCTCACAAACAAGCTCCCTGCCTCTCACTGACTCTAGGACTTCCACTCCCCCCCCCACCCCACCCTGTCTCACACACACACACACACACACATACACAATGCACTGACAGTGTAATTTAGATTTATTTAAATTTATTGTAATTTGTAGTGTACATGTCCCATAGCCATTTCACAGCCTCTAGCCTCATTGCCTCTTAGCCTCGCAGAGTCTACATGATTTATTGTTTTATAGTTCTATTTTGTACGTTTTTTGCTATTTTGTTAATATTTTGCTTATATATATATATGTATATGTATATATATATTGTTGTTTTATATGTCCCATGCACTAACCTCACCAAGTCAATTTCCTGTATGTGCAAATACACTTGGCCAAATAAAATAATTCTGATTCTGATTCTAATTCTTTGTGAAACCAAATGCCCAGGTATTTATAAGTGGGGATACACTCAATGGGGGCAGCACCCAAAGTCCATATGCATAAATCAAATACATTTTTCTATGATTTGGTAAATAACATATATTTCGTTTTTCCAGCATAAAGCACCAACCTCAGCCCAACAAATGCTCTCTGTAGGACAGCGAATGCAAACTGTAGCTCGGAGAGAGCCTGGTCAATTGTGTGGGCAATAGCACATATAGACATACAAACAGTGTCATCGGCATAGGCAGGTTACAATTATTTCCAGATAATCCAATATTGTTGATGTAAATAGTAAAAAGAACCAGAACAAGAATGGATCCTTGTGGAACACGCTTTGTTATGTCCAGAAAATCAGTTAAGACACACTGCATTCTGTCTATTAAATAATTTTCAAACCTTCTACATGAAGCCTGATCCAGGCCTATTTCAGACAATCTCTGAATGAGTAGGTAATGGTCGACCATATCAATAAGGCAGCACAATGTTTTTTTCTGATCTACGCAATTTAACACATTATCTAAGACAAGGGTAGCAGCTGAGACAGTGCTATGACCAGGTCTGAAGCCAGATTGGTGTACATTTAGAATAGAATGGGAACATAAAAAGGTTCTTAGTTGGGAGTTGACCAGGGACTCTTGGCGGTAGTTATCTAGGTCGGTCACCTTTATGGAGAGGGTGCACATGGGCTGCCTTCCAAGGCTTAGGGATAGCATCTGAGATAATAGATTTAAAAATATGTGTCAAGCTGAAAGCTGCAATAGGCCTGGATCAAGCAGATCAGTCCCAATTGATTTTTTAATGTCAATTTTAAGCAGGGTATCTAGTACATCACAAGTAGAAAATTGTTGAAATGAAAACAAAGACTCGCTAGTAGTTCACTGATCTCCCATCGAGGTGGCTGGGGGCTGGGAGATGGGAGCGCAGTTGACCGTCTGACCAGGGTCAGCCAAACCATAATTTCTCTCAAATAAAAAGCCTGCCAAGATAAAATGCTGATTAAAGGTATTACTTATCTAAATTTCCTCTGTAATGAGGCCAGAGTCTGACAAAACTTCTTTAGGTAGGGATGAAGAGGAATTTCCACACTTCAGGGTGTTAATTGTTTTCATTATGTAGGATCAGCAGCAGAATCCGAGATAGCACAGGAATTAGCTTGATTTTGCTTTCTTAATTGATGAGGTGCATCTATTTCTCAGTTGTCTGAAAACCTGCCAATCAGCTACTGAGTCTGTTTTTATAGCTTTGGCCCAGGCCTGGTTTCTCAACAAAAGGAGAGATGAAAGTTCTGTGGAATACCAAGGATTAGTTCTATTCTTAATTCTAAGGCGTTTAAAGGGGGCATGTTTGCCTGCCAGAGATGTAAATATAGATGAGAAATGTTCTAGAGCCAAATAGGCATGCAGGTGATAAGGTAGAGATTCGACCAATAAAGATCATGTAAAAAAACGTGCTCGCTAAAATGTCTTTTTGTAAGAAAGCGTGGGGCAGATTTTTTGTGTCTTTTCACCTTTAATCCAGGTTATCAGACAGTGTTCACTGATGTCATTAGGGAAAGCACCACTACATATACAGTATGTATAAGGCCTATTTCTTAGGATGATGTCTAGCAGGATGGATTTATCTGGATTCTTCAAGTTAGGCCGTGTTGGTTTTTAGATTAACTGTGATAGTTGTAAGCCATCGCATAGGTGTTTGATTTTATCTGAGGTTTGAGACAACCAGTCTAGACTTAAATCAGATATTATTTCTACTTCAGAATGGAGGATAGTGATGCAGCTAAGTTATCAAGGGTACTATGATGAGCAGATGGTGGGCGATACAAATAGCCCCCCTCCTCCTCTACCTTCTTTGTCTGTCTTAAATACGGTATAATTTAAGGACATATCATTGTCAGGCACTGACAAATTTAGCCATGTTTCAGAGATCATAAAAATGTCTGGGTTTGCCTGCTGAGCCCACATGTTGATGAAGCCTAATTTTATTTATTAGGCTTCTGGCATTTAAATGTAATAGTCCAAGCCCATTTCTCATTTTAGAATCGTCTGATGTTTCTAGGGTGGGTACCTCCCCTGAGACGTAGGCCAATTTGCTAGCCTGTACTTAAACATGTTTTATTGGCAGTGTATGAGGGAAATGGTTTGGGGTTACCTTAAGAGGGCTACGACTGGTGTCCCCTCTCACCACTTTAATACCTTCGCCATATTGTCAGATAGGATCTCTGCTCCTTCTGTTTGGGTGCACTCCATAATGCTTAAAAATTGCTGGTCTCCCCCAAAACAAGTCAACATTTTCTCCAAATGGAATATCCTCTGTGTTACAGAATGCTTTAAGCCACCGATGTAGCTGCCATAGCCTGCGAAACTTCATGTCACCTGAGCGAAATGAGGTAGTGGACCAGGGGGTCCTTAAGGGTCGTGGAGAACTGTATCAAGTCATTTTTCAGTTTGTCCGAACAGGCCAGTTTGATATCATTTGACCCAACATGAACCACAGCAGTTTTTGTCTCCCGGTTATGTTCCAGGACTGAGGGAAGCAACTGGTTTATGATGAAACGCCATCCAATGAATTTGAATTTCTTCGCAAATGTTGATGGCTATTTACTGGCGCCATACAGCTCAAAGTGCCCTATCTGCACAACTATTGAAAAATATATGCATTATATGTGTCCCGGTGGAACATGTTTTCTCTGTCAAGTCAGTTGTTTCATCCTCAATATTGAATTATTCATTAAACCAGGTCCGTATGTTAGGAGAGAAATATAGATAATGCTGTTGGTGTGGTCCTCTGTAGCTCAGTTGGCAGAGCATGGCTAACAACGTTTAGGTTGTGGGTTTGATTCCTGCTGGGTCCATATATACTGAAAAATATATACAAAAATATAAGTCACTTTGGATGAAAGTGTCAGCTAAATGGCATATATATATATATATAATGCAAGATGCACACAAGAGTTTTCTTAACCATAAGTACACAGCTTCAAAACTCACATTGCTCACAATCGATCATCAAATACTTGCACAGAACACATTTATTAACATTAGAGAAATATTTTAGATATATTATGATTTCATGTTTTAATTCTTGTCACTGGAGATCTCTGAATGTGACAATACATTGTCTCTGGTTTTAGAAACTAAATATAGTAAAGATACTGTACTAACAATGTATTTTGAGTATCTCAGTTTTTGATAAAAGTCTAGACATGATGAATTGTAAACATTCTTTAACAAATAAGTTACATTAAAAAAACAACTCGGCACTGCATACAAAGGTTGAGACAAAGAAAATGACACATGCGTAATAAATTAGTGATAAATTAGTGTTCTTACAGAGTTTAAGATAGCACTGTATTCTATTTACATGAAATAAACTGCTGAATTCCAGTTCAATAGTTTATTACAAATTGAAAAGGATAAAAGGTTATATCAAAAAGTATTCAGAACGCACCAATATATGCTCTGTCTAAAAGATCAAATATATCTTGGCAGTACCATGGATCTTCAGAGTCAAGGGCATGAAGTTAACAGGGAGCTGGGCTCATCTAGACTTCACCCTTTGCCACTGACTTTTGTCCCAGATCATTCACTCTACTTTTAACTAATTCCAATCAGCATCCTCCTCTCCCTTCAGTAAATGATGAGTAAGGCACAAACTGATGACTGGTATCTGTTGCATTTATGACAAAAGACCAATATAGAAAATAGACCTTCGTAGTTAGCATCAATGTGGCTATTAACAGTGATCCAGCCAAACACAAGGCCACAGGATTCCAAACAGTCAAAGATTGTCGTTGCATAAACTGTTGTGTAAGGACAAGACCATTCATCCACCCGTGTGAGAAAACATCATCCGTAGTTAGCATGTGTTGCTAATCCTACACACCCAGCCCCATCCAGTCACAAGGTTCGCGCACACTGACCCGACCATAGAGCCGCCAGACGCTCAGCTAGCATTGCCACAGCAAGCACCACAGGCAGACACTGGACAGATCTGTCTGCCGTGGCGGCCAGCCGCAGATGTACCTTATCAGGGTCTGTAATCATACCCCGGGCATCCTCTAGGGCAGCAACTGCTGCTGTGCTAGAGTTGACGTCCCCAGTGGCAAGCACGTCAAACAGGCAGGCCTGGTAGTACACATCCCTGGCTGGGAGGAGGGCTGCGCAGTGGGCTTGGGCAGCAGCATATGGTTGTGGGGAGGAGGAGTTGAGGAAATAAGAGGTGAAGGAAGTCGACGGAGGACGGGGTGGTCTCTCTAGGCGCTGAGAAGCCGGGCAGCCCCACACGCACAGCTGAAGGTCCTGCTCAGGAGAGAAAGCCTCGACGATGGCACGCGGCGAGCGCACAGACAGGCCCAGGGAGTGGCCACTCTGGCGCACCACCAGGACGGTGCCAATGTGGACAGCGCGGATCTCTGCGTGGCGCCCGGGATTCTGTGAGCGCACGCTCAGGCTGTGCTGGCCCCGCCGCTCGCCGCTGGTCACTGAGCCGTCAGCAAAGGCAGCTGGCACATTGTCTAGCTCCGCCAGGTAGATCTGCGGCTCGATGCACTGGAGCGAGTTCTTAAAGATGATGGTGATCTGTCAAGGAGATAGGATAATATATGCCATTTAATAATAAATAATAATAGAATAATAGAATAATAGGATAGTTAGTCAATGTGCCTCCCCTTTAACAGTGAAGGATGCAACACCTGGTGAGTGGTTCTCTCAAGAAGAAACTAAAGAAAAGAGCAACAGGACATAGCATACCTTTCCACCACATAACAAGCAATAGTAATCAACGTAATAACACTTGATTGTTTGTCTGTTTCTCTTTATAGGTATTAACTTTAAGGAATATTTGGTGACAGTCTGAGGGATGAATTTACAAATTGATTGTGAGGCTTATGCTCCTGTTATACCGCCACAATAACCATGGTGATCATCTATATTTAGACTGTTACATACATACAACATTTACATACAGTCAATGTTGTATGTAAATAAGGCTCATTATAGTCCAAGTCAAAAAAGTCATCACTATTTGCCATACACAATTAATGTGGTGCTATAAAGAACTTCTGAAAACTGATGGTATGTCACAGTCTATCTTACCTAGATCTAAACTTGCCATAGAAGCTGTCATCATAGCAAGACGAAGAAACTGACATGCAACAATGCATGTAAGAGAAGGGCTATTACACACAAGGGTATCCCTCAATTAACAGAGACAAAAATCCTGCTGTTCAATCTGGCGTTGCTCAATTCGATGTGTCCAGTTTGTTTTGTACCACAACTAAAGTATTTCATGCCAATCCATACAGAAGCTGCCAGAGTGCACACACATCCAATCACGAAATGCTCACTTGATGAAAGTTGGAAATGTATGTGAATTAATTGCTGTAGCCTAATTTAGGGGTAGGCCTACAAAATAAGGCTGGGCTACTTGGCATTTCAGATGTTTTAACTTGGCATAACGCAGTTAGTTCAACCAAATGGTTATCAATCAATTTCAAAAGGGACAGCTGTGGATTTGGCGTTTTATAACATCAGCCTTAGTCTGCAAAATTACCGTTCCAGGAACACTTGACATTAAGGTACCATTTGTTAAGGGTTTATAAATGGTTTATAATAACTTAATAAATCATTTATAACCAGTTTATTATTCAATGATATAAACCATTTACAAACAGTTATAAATCATTAGTTTAGATTGATAGATATTAACTTGGTGCTTGCCAAATAGGGAGCTTGCAATCAGGAGCCAGTTATTAATGCTTTATAAATACACTTATAAATGCTTTGAGAACTAACCCTGATGTGTCATCATCCCACACAATTTGCAATGGGTACACAGTGGTTATACAGTTGATAAATTGTATATGCTAGTTTTTACACCGAATTTTACACTGGACAGTAACATGACTAGCAGACCAGTTTTATCTTCATTGCTTTTCAATAGGAGCACCACAAAGTTTGCCCAAATGTGACACTTTTATAATAATTGAAAACATTTAGAAAATTGCTTAATTAAAAACAACAATTATATTTCATGATAATTGTCTAATACTGTAATAATTTTAAATATGTCTCTATAGTCAAATGAGTGGCCTATGTTGTCCAAATGGTACAATGGTAGACTGAAAGAGACATAGGCAACAGGCAACACTGCTAAGAATCATAGTTTGAAGCAATGATGGTCAAGGTCTGTAGGTTTGGATTTAGTGGCTGCTACTGGGGCACAATGTACAGATCACTCTGTATGTTACAGCATACTGTATAGGTTATCTAGTAACAGTTCAGACAAGCATTTAAACTGTTTATTGGACATTACTCTTATTTTAAATAAAAAAATAAAAATAAATTCTTCTTTTGGCTCTGCACTCAATAAATTTGAATTTGAAATCAAACAATTACCATGAGTTTAAAGTAGAGATTCTCAGATTTAATTTGATGTACATATTGGTTTCACCATTCAGAAACCACTTTTTAGACATTAGTCTCCCTATTTTAGGCCACCAAAAGTGATGGGCCAGATTGATCAAATGTCCAAATTAAGCACTCATGTTTAGTATTTGGTCAAGAATACTTTGCATGCAATAACTGCCTGAAGTCTACGACCCATTGACTCCACCAGACGCTGAATATCTTCTCTGGCGATGCTCTGCCAGGCCTGTACTCTTCAGCAAAAATCCATTTTTTGGGCCTGAAAAACTCCCTAGTTGCTATGGCAGTATGTTTTGGGTCATTGTCCTGCTGTATGATGAAGCGCCGTCCAATGAGTTTGGAGGCATTTGCTTGTACTTGGGCTGACAAGATGTTTCTGTACATTTCAAAATTCATCCTGCTGCTTTTAGCAGTTACATCATCAATGAAGACAAGGACTCAGTTCTAGTGGCAGCTATACATGCCCAAACCATAACCCTTCCACCATGTTTAACGGTTGTTTTGTATGATGGAAATCTTGGGCAGATCCTTAAAAGGACGATGGAAGCAGGGAAGCCAGAGGAGTTTGCCGTTGGGGAGAAGGTTATGCCAGAGAACATCCGTAGCCAGCAGCACAAAGGGGGGAAGCTAGATGCTCATAGTGATCCTGAAGTTGGAGGGCCAGAGTGCTGACCTTGTTGGGGTTGACGGGGTCACACGCCCAAGGGTGAATATAGATCACCAGCACTACCTCTGACCCATCCACCTGCACCACCTCTGACCCATCTACCACCTCTGACCCATCTACCAACACCACCTCTGACCAATCCACCTGTACCACCTCTGACCCATCTACCACCTCTGACCCATCCATCAGCACCACCTCTGACCCATCCACCAGCACCACCTCTGACCCATCTACCACCTCCGACCCATCTACCAGCACCACCTCTGACCCAGTGATTCTGCTATGGGTTGAATGGCAAGTCTATATACGTGCGCCCTTTTGCTGTCAACCTGAAGCCATTGTTTTGTGATGGGTTCTTTGATTTGAGCCTCTATTTCAGTCCATTTCAGTCATCAGTCATCCTTTTGCATGCCCGCATCATTAAGTTCTGCCATCACTGTGACTTGCCAATATGTATATTTTTCAGTGATTGATGAAACAGGAAGGAAGGTAAAGGGATGTCCTGTGGAGCCGCATAGGGCCGTACAAGGTGTATTCCAGCAAAATTGAATTAGTTGTATGACACTACAATTCATACATTTTGTTAATACAATGTACCTTAGTGTGTGTTTTACATGTCAGCATTAACCATTTGTATTTGAAATGGCAAGAATGGTGTTCCTCCATATCTTCAGGTGATTAATGCCTACTTTGCTGGCCAAATTAAGAGAACAAAGAGGCAGGGTCTGCACATCTTTCATGTCGACTCCTACCAGATGACAGAAGGTGAGTGCTCTTCAACCTTTCATATCTGAGAGTGAATGCCATTGACATAAGTCCCTTATCTATAATGTGAATGTATGGTATATTTTCAGTTGGATCCTCTGACATATGATATTCTTGTTGGAGTAATGAACCACAACCATCAATGGACACTGGTGGTAAGTGAAAACATGAGGGACAATTGGCCCTGAGTTGTGTAATGGAAGTAATCACTGTCTTCTTTGTATTTGGTTTAAATGTGATCTATCCTAAAGAGAGGATGGCATTGGTCCTGGACCCCCCTGGTGCAAAAGAGTCAGACCTGGCAAAATGCAAGGATGCAACCAGGCGTTGAAGTTGGAGAAGTCAGGATTAAGATCAATGTGAATACAAATGTACATATTGGACTGATTTGACAGATTAGTTAGTAGTCTCTAACATTGGCATTTACTTCATACTTATTTCTAGGGCCTTCATGAGGAGGAACTGTTCAGTTTCCCGCTGGACTTGCACAACCCTTCCCCACCCTGTCCAGACTGATAGGACTTCCTGTGGGGCTTTCGTTTGTAAAATATTTAAATTGTAACTGTGTTATATACATTGGACTTACATTGAAGATTTCTCTGAAGTTATTTTTGTGCACAGTTTGCAGAATGTGTTTTGGAGGGGGTTGATGTTGAATTTCCAGTGGATGCCAATGGTGTGGTTTTGATAAAGAGAACCATAGTGCAGCAGTTGCTGAATGGCACTGGTAGGTATAACCTAACTGGTGTTGAAAAGGATCACCATGTGGTGAATTAACTGCCATAGTACTGTTTACAGATTACTCATTTTGCTCCATTTTCAATAGACCCATTGGGGGACTACTGCCGTTCCTGTGGTGAGGTGACCTTATTCCAAGACCAATGGGTGAGATTCACAATTTTACACTCTTAAACAAAAGGGTTCTTTAGCTGTCCCTGTGGGAGAACCATTTTTAGTTCCATGTAGAACAGTTTTAGGTTCCATTTTGAACCTTCTGGAAAAGGGTTCTACATGGAACTACAATAGGGTTCTCCCATTACGACAACCAAAGTACCCTTTATGGTTCTATGTTGCAGCTCTTTTTTCAAAAAGTGTATTGGTGGTGAGAGGATGGTTGGTAGAGGTTATGATTAGTTTTTGTTGCGTACAATGTTGTTTCTTATCTTTCAGATTGAATGTACCAAGCCCAAATGTAAACTGTTGTTCTACTGGGACTGTGTTGGCAGCCCACCAGTGGAGTGTGACTTTTTGTGCCCTGCATGTTGTTGAGAGAGGGTGTGTGTGTGTGTGTGTGTGTGTGTGTGTGTGTGTGTGAGTGTGTGTGTGTGTGTGTGTGTGTGTGTGTGTGTGTGTGTGTGTGTGTGTGTGTGTGTGTAATTTATTTTGCCTCTGTACCATTTAATTTATGAAACCTCTGTAAACCGCAAACCAGCAATAAATGACTACACATTTCCTTTTTGAATTACACGTGTGTATCACCAAACTGTTGTATTGACTTACACAGTATAACATTGTGCCCCGAGCAGTAATGCATGCTTCTTATACATGAGCTTCTGTTTTATTGAACTGTCCTGGATGGTTTTGAAGAGATTGGAGGGTGGGTTATTTATACAATGCTATTTAGGTTTAAGTCAGGCTAAATCCATTGCTGCCAATAGGCTACATCAAGGCCCGAGACCTTGTGCAGAGTAACACACATTCTTATCTCTTACTGCAGCGAGCCTGTTTTGGAAATCATTGCACATTGTCCACTCCTGTATCTGCTTCTGGTTGATCTGTGTACACACTGATGTTATTATAGAAAAGGTCCTGCATTTACTCTAGTGCGGGGAGTAGTGTGAAGTGATTACACAGTGGCATCATTCTGACTGAAATGACTTAAGAGAGTAGTTTGAACACTTTGACATGTTGTGTACATGATTATCGCATTACTTTGATCTCTGCTAAAAGTGTCATAAGCGTTCATTGGGAGTGTGGCATGTACAGGTCATTGCACCTCTTTAAAACGGACAGTAGATCATAGCGATGATTACAGGCTGCTGGTCACAAGTTATTATAGGGCATCTCAGTGATTTGCAGTGTGTGGAAAACAAATAGAAAGTTCACATAATTCCTATATCATGAAACACAGTTTCATAGAGGAGAAGCGATAGAGTAGTGGTTATGTACATGGCATGCCCTGTGAAGGTTTTGAGTTTGCGTCCCACGCCTGATGGAGTTAACATTATGGTTTCGTTTTTGATAGTTAGTTTTAATATTATAGTTTGTCTTAACAATGGTACTATTCTTTGGAGGTGCATTTCTTTATTGGGCATTTCAACAGCCACGGTGTTACACATCCAGCTGTTTGCAATTGTGCCAAGCATGTCGAATCAGTTCCACCATATAGCCACATCGAGTATGACAAGACCAGCCCCAGCGACACCCCAGTCTACAATGGAAAACAGGGGCAAATGTGAAACCATGAACAAAGGCTCCAAAAGCGCTCACATACGTCCTTTTTGAAACTGCAAAGCTCCCTGTATACGATAACACAACGGAATATAACATTGTGGAAAAAGTCTGGGATGCTAAATGTTTAGTGAATCAGACACACAACACTGTTGGCACACAACAGGAGTGTTTGTAGTCGCTGTACTGCGCCTTCTGTTAAAGCATGTGTACACTCTAGGGCAGATGCTACTGTGAGTATGTTGAAACATGTGTACTTTCTAGGACAGATGCTAGTGTGAGTATAAGAGTGCACGTCTTTTCCAGGCACAGGATCGACCGCTATGTGACACACACATACAGTACTGTATCCTTTAATGAGCCACAACATCATTTATTCAGCGAGTCTGTATCCAGGCTACCTGTTTACCTGTTTATCTACTAACCTTTGTCAGGGCTGTGGTGTATGCCCCTCCTCTCATGGGCGCACTGGTGGCCTGCACATAGAGGTACTCATTATCGATGAGCGGCCAGGCCCCTTTCACAGCACAGGTCTGGAACTCATCGTGGAAGGTACGCACATGGGGGTCCCCGAACACCCCGCAGTGGAGGTACTCTGGAGCCCGGCCTTCTCGCTGCAAGTAGCCCTTCTCATAGAGGCAGGTGTCCCTGGAGATGGGAGCCTGGGGTAGAGGCCGGGGCTGAGCAGTGGGGCCTGTCCTGGGGCAGCTGTGCTGCTTTACCAGGTCCTCAATGCCCTGGGCGGCCGAGTGGTAGGCCAAATCGCCTCGGCAGGCCCGGGCAGTGCGGCGGGTGCAGAGCGCGTAGGACCGTAGGGCGCTGCAGTAGCCTGCGTTGCCCCCCTCCCTGCTCCCCCCTCCACCACTGCTGCCACTACCCCCCAGGTCCAGGGTGGCGGCTACAAAGTCAGAGTTGCACCTCAGGATGCGGCAGGAGGCCCATACTGAGGGAAAAGGGAGGAAGATAAAGTTTGCAATTCACCAATAGTCACCATTTATTGCATGCTGCAGCATACCGTTACTGCAATGATACTATTTTGCATGAACATTGATTAATAGTGCAATCCTCAAGTACCAGTAAATCCTGTCTTCCCAATCTAGGTTCAAATTAAAACCCATATACACACAAACTTTTTCAGTTTAAACCATCCTGTGTGCATAACATTGGCAAATACTTAATCAGTACTATCTACTATAAACACAACAAGATACGCACATACTGTGACATATTGCAACCAAGTAGTCGAGACAACTAACATTGTCTAAATGATGAGCATATTACCAACATAAGTGTGTGAGGTGTCAAAGTTGCTTGATACTTTAGTTTGACACAAAAACTGTGTATAATTGAGACCTACCTTGAAGGCAGCACAGGTGAACCAGAAGCAATGCCACACCAACGCCGCGTTTCCAATGCCATGACAGCAGGTTGTGGTCGCTGCTGAGGGCCAGTGTCCCCATTCCCTCCCAGCCTCTAAAGGCTGCCTACAGACCAGGCTCAGCACACTGGCTAGAGCTGCCGGCCATAAAAAATAATAAAAATTAAAACTAACAACTTGTTTTCTTCCTTTCTCTAGCACTGTGACTGCCTGTGGCTCTTATCCTTATGCCATTGCAAGGTTTTGCTTATGATGACTGTGATGTATAGTTGATTCACTTAATTTAGACATGTATTGTAAGTCGCTCTGGATAAGAGCATCTGCTAAATGACAAAAATGTAAAATGTAAATGTGGAAACAAGCCCTTTCCCTCTACTCTTAGGAACTAAATCTACTTTTGAAGGAATTTGATTGCAAGTTATAAGTGGTGCAAGTGGTCTTTGTCTAAATATCCAGGGAATATACAAAAACTTTCGCAAATAAGCGAGAAAATAGCCTTTTATTGGACCAGGACGTAATATGTCAGAATGATGAAATCCTACAACATCCATAGAGACGTTAGTAAACACAAGTGATAGATGTATGCGCTAGCGCAGTGTTTATGGATGTAAACAAACCAGGCAGTACCTAATTTGGAAACGATAATCTCACTCCTTCCTAAATCTCTTTGTAGTTTTCAAAAACCATGTGATTAACCCTGCATCTACAGAACGCATTTGGACGCATTATTTTCACATGCCCACACATTCGTAACACGTTCTGATTGAGGTAAAAAATTATAATTGGTGAAGTGTCCCTTTAAAGGTAGACGCTACCAGAGATTATTTCAAAAAGGAAACGATCACGATACGAGAGACCATCAAGAAACGAGAGACCATCAAGAAACGAGGAAACCATCAACTCCTGGCATGACATCCTATCCCAGAGTCTACCTTTAAATACTGTACAGGCTCTGAGGCAATACAATGTGAACATTGTGGGTGTACCTGTAGACTTTCTGTAGGAACTTTATGAAAGATAAAATGTCACCTGCCAACAGATTAGGCTATAGTGTAATCAAATTCAACCTATACCCTCATTACATTCATTCCTCATGCTTCTATCAATCAATTTCAATTTATGGGAAATGTTGCTTTTACAGTACCTTAGTAAATGGATGCTAACTTTGTTTGAGATAGTAATGTAGTGAAAAACAATCTTCCACTCTCCTGGGACCCATCAACTGCAGTCTGACATCATCTTTCAGCTTTGTCATCCACAAGATCAGGAACATACAGAGGAACCTGTTGACAAATATGAAAATCAGAGCAAAACAATATATGTTGGTCACATTCATGGAAAGGACAAAGTTTTTATTTTCCAAAAGGGCATCTCTACAAAGCTGACCACTATCCCTTTACAATTCATATATTGTTTGAAAATAAAAATAAAAATAAAAAATAAAAGCACAAATATTTTCCCTGACAATGTATAGGCACTGTAAGTTTCCATTCAGTAGAAAAAGTGAATGTCTTCTCGTTTTTTTAGAGCTCGGTCAACAAAGAAAATTCACCAGGACATGTTATTGGAAAACAATTATAATGTACAGTATATCTTACCATCTTTGCTGCACTAAAGCTGCACTAGTATCAAAGACCCATTTTGAGTTATTTAAGCCGCTTGTTAAAGCTAAGCCATGCCAATGTTTTCAAAGGGACATTTTGCAATTTGGACTCCTCTCCCTCTGTTTGCCAGTAGTGAAGAGCAAACAAGACAGAGAGAAAGTGAGTAAAAAAAAAAAATACTAAAAGCTGTGCCTCTCTTTGTCAAGTCCAATTTGGAAACAGATAGCATGGCAGTGTGAAGCTATTTAGGCTAGGTTAAAACTGCAAGCAAAGTGACTTAATCTGATCATTTCTTATCCAATTTTTTGGTTTGACTTGTTGGCACAAGTTTTACAAGTGACCCATATCAGATGTCAGTTTAGACAGATCGCATTCATGATCATTTTGCTACTACTTCTTTAAGGACCACTTTTGTTGGCTTACTTTTGTTTATATCACTTTTACAGAAACTCCCATCATACCTTACCCTACTTTTGATTTGGAGGGTCACAAATTATCCAGCCCATTTCAAGAGAATGTTAGTGGATGTATTCACTGAAAATGTTAACTGTTTTAGCGGGTCCTTTGTTATGTGATTCCTATCTATTGCTTTTTTTCTGTTATCCACATCTTATTTTAATCTAGGTTGAGTTGATGCCTTAAGTGTTTATATCATTGTTGCTATTCTTTTCTTTTTTTCAAGATTCAAGATTCAAGATTCTTTATTTGTCACGTGCATACAAGTATACAGTGAAATGCAAAAGTGACAGTGCCACAGAGGAGTGCAACAATAAGTTTAAAAATAAATAGAATATAAACAGCAGTATAAACAGCAATGTAAGCAAGGTACACAATGGAATGGCTATATACAATGGCAATGACAGGTTGACAGTACAGTTAATTACAGTGAAAGATGAGTATGCAATGGGTAATTATGTGTGTGTATGTGTTATGATGTCAGTGAGTGTGTGAGTGACTTGAGGGGGGCACTGGTGGGGTCATCGTTGATGATCCTGTTGGCATGGGGGAAGAAACTCAGTCTAAGCCTCTCTGTTCTTGCTGCATGACAGCGAAGGCGTTTGCCTGACCGCAGCAGCTGGAACAGTCCGTTTTTTGGGTGGTGAGGGTCCTTCATTATCCTACAGGCTCTGGTCCTACACCTCCTGGTGTACAGGACATGGAGGGGGGGGGGGGGGGGGGTTGGAGCTCCCATGGTCCTTTCTGCAAAGCGTACCACCCTTTGCAGAGCTCGCCTGTCCTGGGCCGTGCTGTTACCGTACCAGACGGTGATGTTTTTTCATTCATTGTTTTATAGATTTATTTTTTTTCCCCTCTGCTTTTATTTCCTTGAAATATTGTGTTGACTTTGGTCTCAGTAAGATCTCCCCTGTATAAATAAAGGATAAATTAAGAATTTGTTTGGTTGTCAAGGAAGCGTGACTGAAAGAAAAACAAAACCTTCTGAGCTCTAAAGATTTTTTTCAGACATAACACTGATGCTTTCTGTCCTTGTCCTGCAGGACCTGAGTGCAGCTTTTGATACTGTGGACCATGATATCCTTATTGATAGACTTGAAAAGTGGGTTGGCCTCTCTGGTCTAGTTCTTAACAGGTTTAGGACCTAATGTATCTAACTGCCCAGGACTATTTTGTTGCCCGAGGCAACCAGGCCGCGGAAAAATAGATATCACCTGTGACTAGTCAATGGAGCAAAAGCCGGAAGAAAGAAAACGACACTAGTACTTAACACCAAGCAAAAGAGAAAAGACACTAGTACTTAACACCAAGCACCAGGCAAAAAACTTAGTTGTCATCATTCACTCAGATCTTAATTTTGAAACCCATATCAAGAATGTGACTAAAATGTTTTGACTAAAAAATATTTTATCTCTTCAGTGTTTTATCACTTCTCTCCCAGGCTGACACTGAGAGACTAATGCATGTTTTTATTACTAGCAGGCTTGATTACTGTAACGCTCTCCTGTCTGGTCTACCAAAGAAAGCTATTGGTTGGCTACAAATCATACAGAATGCAGCAGAGTCCTGACCGAGACCACACAGAGAGCACACATCACACAAGTCTCTGCACTGGTTACCTAACCCTAACCCTAACCTACTGGAGAGTGTTCCTGGTCTTGTTTTGGAGTTTTTCTTAATCATTGTGAGCATTCTTCGGTCATCCACTGTAGATGTCTTCTTTGGCCTACCAGGCGGCACTTTCTTTCCTTTTACTGATGTTCCAAACAGTAGATTTTGGTAGGTTTAAGGTTTTGGCTATGTTTCTGATATTTCAGCTTCATAATGGCTTCCCTGACTTTCATTGACGTCTCTTTGGTCCTCATATTGACAGTCACCAATAGCAGACTCCAAAGGCAAATGCAAAGCCTAGAATCAATACTAGACATTGAGAACTCTCTTATACAAATTATGTAACAGAACACACCTGTCAAGCCAATTGTCCCATCACTTTTGGATACCCTAAAATAGGGGGACTATGCATAAAAAGTCTTGTAATTTTTGAATGGTGAAACCAATATGTACACAAATACCATAAAATAAAAGCTGAGCATATCTATTTCAACAGCAATACTAATAAATTGCTTTTGATTCTGAAATATATCCTCAATTGTGTTGGCACAAATCTAATTCTATAAGGGAACATAGGGCTAGGGGACATAGAGCTAGGGGGACATAGGGCTAGGGGGACATAGAGCTAGGGGGACATAGGGCTAGGGGACATAGGGCTAGGGAACATAGGGCTAGGGAACATAGGGCTAGGGAACATCAGGCTGAGGGAACATCAGGCTGAGGGAACATCAGGCTGAGGGAACATAGGGCTAGGGAACAGAGACATGATCCTATAAACGTTACGAGAGTACATATAGATATTTAAAGTTGGTCCCCATTAAGATACCTTATATTTAAACAATTTCCATTAATCTCCCCATTATTCATGAGCTGATCTGCTATCTGTATAATCATCAACTATATTTTGCCAAATATAGGAGATATCCTGTCATTAGTCAAAGGAGGTTGTTAGCAAGCTGAGCAACTTTGGTCATGTGACTTTAGTTAGAGTGATTTGACAACGCTACTCAGAGTGCATTCTGGGTGTCCTGGAGTCGGTTTGTGTCAATAGCCTACTGCTGAAATGCTCTGAATTAACTGAGGAACATGATAACGCTCAGAGTTTATGAACGGCCTGTTTCGCAGTTCACAGCAATGTCATTGGTGATGAAAGACAGTTACTCTCTCATTACTAAATATCACTTTCATTTTCTCTGAAATGTTTACAAAGTAGCGCAGCCAGTCCACAAGGTGGACCCCTCTTACACCCCTCTTACATTCCTTGGGGAGAAACCTGGCATGATAGTGAACATATCTTGGTTTTAAACACTTTAAATGGGCACTTCCATTTTGCTGTATGTCAGTGACTCTCAGGATAAATATGAATTATTCCCGGTATTGAAACTTGGTAGAGTTACAGGAAAATATGAATCCCTAATCTCTACGACCTCAAAGTAGCATGACGTTGAAGCTGCGCCACAATTTACAAAAAACTACATAGAGAAGATAATGTTTCCAAGCGTATTAAGCCCACCTACAGCTGTCAAGTGATGTCAAGCTTATGCTAGGTAACAAAAATGGCCCTATACTTTTGTGTTATAGGGGGGCAAAGTGGTTGTCAAACTTTGGTCAACTAACTTCCGGTTCAAGCCGAAAATCCCCATTCATTTTTTCCCATCAAATTTGTTTCTAATAGCTTATATAAGCGTTGTGTTACACATAGGCGTACAGTTTCTTGTACGATCGATCTATTTTCTGATTAATTAGCCAACTTAGACAAATTAAATGTTAATCAGACCAGAAAACGTTGTGGGTGAAGGGTAGAGAATTGGGACGCACTGTCGCAAGTGATCGCAAGTGATCAGGTGATCACCT
The DNA here is from genome assembly GCF_951799395.1 of Argentina silus. Classification (NCBI taxonomy): domain Eukaryota; kingdom Metazoa; phylum Chordata; class Actinopteri; order Argentiniformes; family Argentinidae; genus Argentina; species Argentina silus. The sequence continues at coordinate 22,263,154 of NC_139664.1, forward strand.
CCCTATCAGAGTTGGCAGCAGTCAGCCTCATCTGATCCTCATGGACTACTTGACTCCAGAGCTCTGTTTATGAAAGTATTACAGCTATCAGTGCAAGTAACAATACTTACAGGTAACAATATTTCAACCATGAGTAACAACTTAGCAGTTGTATTATGTATAAACTAGTAACTAAACTATTAACTAAAAATGAACAGTCAATAAACTACTAGATCAAGGCAAACTAAATAAAGTAAAGTGTTACCAAAGGAAGACCTTCATAGTGCTTAGTGCAGGGTTTCCACATTCTCCACCAGGGGTGACCAGCACTAGCACAACTGATTCAACCATTATTATTTATTATTATTATTAATATTATTATTAATAATAATATTGTTATTATTATTAATAATAATAAACCTTTATTTAGGCAGGGGGGTACATTCAAATGATTAGTTGAGTCATGTGTGTTAGTGCTAGGCTGGAAAACAAAAATATGCCACCCCATAAGAGTTCAGAGACCCTGGCTTAGTGTTATTAGCATTATACTCAACAACCTTTTGCATTGAGGGTGCTCCTCATCATGGATTCCAATGGAAGTGTGCCTTGGAGGTCGCCATGGGCCAGATTGTACCATCTGTGCCATGTGTGGTCCTCTCTCTCTCTCTGCACCAACACTAACGCCTGACCTTACTTCCAGTGTGTGAGACTTGTGCAGCGCACCAGGGCAGTTGCAAGAGGGAGGGGGGGGCAGTTACAGGAGCAGCAGAGAGCCTAAATAGAGCTTGCTATATATACCAGCTGCCACCCTACCCCTTCCAACCATGTGTTCCCCTCTGGTCTGAAATAGCTGGCGCTTAAAGGCTGAGAAAAGCAGGTGGGCCAACGGCAGCCACACCACACACAGAGAGAGAGAGAGAGAGAGAGAGAGAGAGAGAGAGAGAGGCAGGATGGGAAAGTAGCTGTCATGATCCGTCTAGAAATCTGATATATCACCAATATACATGTCAAACAAATCTTTAGCTGAATTGGACTTAAGGTAGTAGGTGATTCTAGGTGATTTCTCTCCCGTTTCCTTTTTAATGCAGAGGACTCGTCTCCTTTTGTTGTCTGGTGGGCATTGTGTTGCCTAATGTGGTGGCTGAGGTCTGGAATGCAGGCCAGTAGATTGTGATGCAGCTGCACTTTTTGAGTGGGGTGTTAACAACTACCCTCTGCAAACTGACACTGACATCCCCCGTGGGGCAGACCTCCAACACTGATGACATACTGTACTGTTTGTTCAATGGGAACAACAAATAATTAGCAATTGTGTACACACAAACACAGACAGTCGACTGAGAATTAAACACAAACACGGTACTTTCTAGAGGTAATGCTACAACGGCAACCTCTTTGCCCTCATTTAACCCCCCCAAAAAATCACACAACACTGCATGATAGCATGAAAACCATCACTGAGCCTGATCTATGCCGTTCGCTGACGTCACCATGATAACGGGTTGGACACACGAGTCCATGAAGACCACTGAAAGCCATTCACTCAGTCCTAACCATTTCAATGTCCAGTTTCCACTGCTGTTTAATAGATCGACTTACTTGAACTTGACATGAAATGAACTAAGCACTAGGGACTGTCATCAACTTGTGCCTAAAAGCTGGGTTCAAACTAGACAAAACTTGGGACCGGTTTGTGGATTTGTTTTGCCAATTTAATTACTTTTCTACATTGATGATCAAGATAAATAAATTATGTGAAAACAACTATAACAATTAATTATACTTGTTTGCATCTAGTGTGCAAGGTCAGTTAAGCACATTAATAGTGTCTAACAGCATGAGGGTCAATTTAGTATGGTGTCATAGAGAAAAAGATGGTTCACAGTAAAAAAATAAAATAAAAAAAAATGCTAGGATTCGCTTTCTTCATTTGATTAGATTAGATTAGATTCAACTTTATTGTCATTGTGCAGAGTTCAAGTACAGAGACAACGAAATGCAGTTAGCGTCTAACCAGAAGTGCAAAAAAGCAGAAAACTGCAGTCTGAGCAGTATATACAGGTAGTGCAGCATATGAGCAGTCTAGTAGTGCAGTATAGTAGTGCAGTATAGTATAATTAGTGCAGTATATGAATTAGCAGTAGTATTATAAGCAGAATAAATAGAATGCAGTATGAACAGTGTAGCAGCGTATGAGCTGTATAGGCAATACAGTCTAGCAGTATGTATGTATTAACATATTTGGCTATTTTTATTGTCTTTTGATGTATGCAACAGGGGGATCATGCACAGGCATTCCAGAATGCTGCCTTCCTCAGTGTAACCTAGCATGTTTAAGTGTGAACCATCTTTTTGTCTGTGACACTTTCAACTACAAAGCTCTCTTTTAAGTTCAATGTAGTATGGTAACATCATCTTCATTCTGGATTCAGTAGGTTATGATTAATGGTTCATTTTACTGCATGCATAATATTATATGAGATCCATACACTGCCACTGCTATAACCTTATAATCTTAAAAATCATCTAAAAAATGTCATATACCATACATCTTGACATACTGTAGGTAAGAATATAAGAAATTGTATAATATTAAGACATATGTGGACTACTTATTATGAGATAACACGGCCATGTTTGTAGGGTCCAGATGAGTCCCTCACTCTAGACCTATATCGAGGTGTTTCATCAAACTATCCCGCTGTGGGACAAATGTGACCTGCAAATAAAAAACGTCCTGCGATACACATAGTTTATGAAGTCATGTGAATTGCGGCATCACTTCTGAAATATTTTAAGTAAACTGGTACCAATTTATAAGATTAGCATACTAGGTTGGGAAATAGATATGTTTCCCTTGGTGGTTTGATACTTGGTACAGGCTTTCATTTACAATCGTAATGATTGAATTAGTTACATGTTCTATTCGAATCCTTATCCCTTTTGAGACCTGACTTCTGGTCACAATCAAGAGGCAGCAACAGTAGGCTAATGCGTGTGTGTGTGTGTGTGTGTGTGTGTGTGTGTGTGTGTGTGTGTGTGTGTGTGTGTGTGTGTGTGTGTGTGTGTGTGTAGACACAGGTGTCTTCACATTTGTGTGTCATGGTGTCTGTGTTTAAGACAGTGTGTGTGTGTGTGTGTGTGTGTGTGTGTGTGTGTGTGTGTGTGGGAGGGGGGGTAGCTTACATCAACCAAATGCAAATCAAGATAGGCTATTCTTCTGAAAACAGTCCACGATAAGGTCTGTTACCTCTCTGAATAGTAAGTATTAAGCTGTTTGAGAGAAACAAACAACATGCCCAGTGCAGAGTGTATCCTATGTTGTTTGAAGTACAGTAGCCCAACTATTGTAGCAAGAGTCAAAACTGAGTGTGCTGGAAAACCCTATAAGTGCAAAGGTCAGATATAGAGTTATGGTGTTCAATCGAATTTTGTGTCTTTTACAGCTTTTGATAACTCTAAATATGTAACATAAAACGTATTTTAGTTTTTTGTATTTAATTATATTGTGTAGTATTATTATGATAAGCAGGATTATGTAAGCACATATATTCAGGGGTGGTTCTGTCTCTCCAAATGGTGAACAACTGTTCAACTCTTCAATCAGCCCAGGATTCAATCATGAGGAGGAGGAAGCAGCACAATCTGTCCTGTTTCAATGACTCACCTGAGGCTCCTGGAGACGGACGACTTCAATGTCTCCCGTCGCTCCAAATGGAAAAATGCACAGCGGTGCGCACACACACACTCCCGTAGTGTCCGAACGAGCTCTTGTCCCGGGTGTCCAATCTCCAACTGGCTCTATTGCAAGCGGCTTTTCCTTCCTCTCTCGTTGTCGGCTTTCAGATGAGTGAGATTTTTTACAGTGTTCCTCCACGAGTGCGTAAATAAATCACTCACGACAAACACCTGTTGCTCGCGCAACAACTGTCTGCTAAAGCGCACATACTCGTAGGCATGGAGGGGCTATTTAAACTACCACAACCTGTTCTATTTGCAACCTGTTGTTGCTGGAGTGTTTTAACAAAAATCATAGGCCGTAATTACAATAGAATATTGTTTTTAAGAGGGCAATTCATACACAATGTTATGTCACATTCAGCGCCAATTTCAAAAAAATAAATCTAAAATAAGCAAGTGTACAGTAAACATGTTGTCCCCCATGAATGATGTAGCACACCTCTATAAAAGGAGAGTGATGGAGAAACCTGTGAATGAAGCAAGACGTTTATTCATAAACTTTTTACTAAGACACGCTGGTTGTCTGTGTTTTACATTGCTGTGTCCTCCGTGCGCACCTTCTGTGACCAACGAGAAAAATAATGTGGGCGTCATTAGGCTACTATCATACTAACTCTGTATTGATATAAGACACCTTTACTTCAAAAAGAAATGTCAGCAATAGGCTAATACAAAATATTTGCAGAGGCAATTGTTTTGGTTACAAATGCAACTGGCAATAAACCTAGGTTACACAACTCTGGTTTTCATATTGTTTCGGTATTAAATTATGCGGCATGCTTAACAGGCATAACATACTTCACTCAAAATATTATTCCGAAACTCATTAGGCTATAGGCCTACTGCATTAGGCTACCCTTATACAGCTGCATTCGTAGCCAGACTGAAACGTTACCGGAACCTGTAGTGCTTATTTGATTCATTATCAGTCTTACTTCTGACAGTTTTATGTTGATTTCTCAAAATATGATTCCCAAATACGTCAGGCTATAGCCCTACTGTATTAGGCTAGACTCCACGTTGCATCCTATTATGACGTTTTTTTTAATGATGAATCGGCGTCACCTCGAAACTCCGAAACAATCTCTATGGCATCTTTCACCATAGCATCGTCAAAACTGGGCCAATCAGTGCTATTTCGTAAATGCCGCATCTGTATGGAAAGTCCCATCATTCACCCTCATTTCATAAACTGTCCCAGTGGTGTCGGAGAAAAAGCGTGTGACATACTAACAGACAGAGACCGAATAAGAGTGCCCTCCCCGATTTCATCGGTGGAGACAATAAAGTTGTATCACCATTCGCCTGTTCTCTTATTGTGTGGTTCTCATTCGTCACGTGACGCTCACCAGCGGCGCACAATAGTGGCGCGAAATTCCACAGTGTTGACGGAGTAACAGGTGAATTCCTCCTCCATAAAAACACATCCCACACCTCACTGTCGATTATCGCCAGTGACAGTAGACGGTACATTGCAGTTTGTGATAGTTCCATCATTCACAGAAATTGAATCTCTATCTCAGACAGCTATAGCCAAGATATTCCAACAGTTCTGAGAGGAACGCACACGTTTGGCGGACGTGTTCCCTCTCCTGCAGAGAATGTCTGGAGCTGTGGGACGTGTTCAGAGGGACCCCCACGCCTCAGTGAGCACCGCATAGTGGCCTTTGTTTGTTGTGGCCGTGGAGGCGGGGCGGCAGACCCAGCTCTGGCTGTCTGGAGCGGGAGGTCCATTGTGAGGGAGATTTTGGGAAAGGCATGAAAAGCACTATCTTCGGCTCTAGAGACTTGCAGAATTTGATGAGAACGCAGACAAGAAAACTGATCTATAGTGTGTGGAATTCTGGACAAAATAAGGACTCATTTGTAACCACTGGTGAGTTGGTTGCTGATTCTTATCCAATACTTAGAACTTGTTGTATTATTTAAAGCTAAGAGAATAACTAAACTCCATGGTCATTGTCTTTTGAGGTAGGCCTAAGTGTTCAAACTAAATGTAATGTAGTTGTAGGTTTTAATCTAGCTCTTGATGAAATAGGCAAATACGCGCTCCTCCTAGGTACTTTTCCATTTTAAATCTGCACCGCAACGAAAGAAAAAAAATACTTGATCGATAATGCAGAAATGTTTTTACACAGAAAACCTTTTTTTTTCCCCCAAAGAAAAGCTCTTTGCTGCGTTACAGATTAGCCCTAGGTCGCTAGGAGACCTGTTGCCGTGGTTACTGGTCAGGCTAAATGTCAGAGTTATTCATCAGGCTCCGACCACAGCAGGAACTATCGTAAGGTGTCACTGAACATCAACAACATGCCCTTCAAACATATAATTCATAGGTTTATTCACTTCCGATGCTCATCGAGGAAACTTTGATCAAGTTTACAGACGTCTTTCCAGACAAGTATATCAAGGAATTACTCATCAACAAGCTGTGAAACGTGCATATGTGATAATGTTATGAGGATGTTTTGTTTCATAGGCTTAATTATATGAACATGATATATATATATATATACACACACAAAAAAAACATAGGCCATAATTACAATAGAATATTGTTTTAACAGGGCAATTCATTTATATGTATGGATTGTGTATGGTTATATATGTATGGATTAATTGCAAATTGTGATCGCCTAGGCCTATAGATTTCATAACGTGATGCCATCACTTTGATCTTGTGCGCATCAAAGCAATAAACCAATGAATATTCTAGAAGGCTTGAGACAACGGTTTCACAAGGATTGAGAAAGCTGACTTTGTGATGCGCTGCTTCCGTAGGTGGAAATAATATCTCCAAGAACTGCTCTAGTATTGTGTACTCCTCATTGTGTAATATTGTGAACTCCTCATGTGAAAATGAGAATTGAAACAGAGAAAATCTGGTTTGAGTGCAGCGTTTCAAACCTATCCATGATTCATTTCCTCTGTATGCCCGTCTCTGCTCAAACCACAAACGTTTTCTCGTGTTTTTGGAAACACATGCTACATTGTCGTTCTTAAAGGTTGACAGGCAAGAGTTTTTTTTTCTACATTTTGTTTATTCAGCTATTAGAAAATGATCTGCATTTTACTTGGTCTAAATATGTTTCCTATCCATGAAAGAACGCCAGATAAAGACTGAAACAAGATATTGGGCCTACATGTCCCTAAAGAATTTGGGGGAAAAAACGTAATTTAAGCTAAATCCAAAATTCCACCATGTGTAAAGCTCATATTGGTGGACTTCGGAGCTAGCAATGTCACTATTGGGAACATACATTGAATTCTATTTCACATTTTACATTTGCTGCGGGGCCAGTAGGAGACTGCTGTCAGTCAGTGCTGGTGCTAAGAATGGATGCAATTTGTAAACCAAAAGACTAAAGCCAAAATATTTTTAAAATAAATATATAATATTGCCTGCAGAATGTTATTCTACTTTGGAGAGTGGTTCTGATAAGGATTTAAATGCAATTTTCGCTAGCTACAACTATGCCAACTAGCCAAGCTTGCATCTAGTTAGCTCCGTACTTTCCATCATCAGACATTTTATCTGTATCCAAAGGGCTGCTTAATATCCATACAGATTAATTTATACCCATCATTATACGAAGCCACTGTGGAAAACTCCAAAACATGGCACTCTGCATCGCAATTGCATTTCCGCTTCCTCGGTTATGAGCCAATCACCCTCTGGTTTACCTGCACACTATCCAGAAATGCGGAGTGCCATGTTTCGAGTTGTCCACTGTGGCTTCGGGTAATGATGGGTATAATGTTAATCTGTATTTATATTAAGCAGCCCTTTGGATATTTTGTGGGGCCGGAGAACATTTCTGATGATGGAAAGTATGGGGATATTTTCAATGCTGGGATAAGTGATGCCGAAATAGGTATGGGCTGCTTGCAACTTAAATGTTATGGAGCTTGCAACTTAAATGTTTGCAACTTAAATGTTTTGATTTAAGTTGCAAGCTCCGGCAAGCCAATACCACAACACTCCAAATCATAATTTGATAGTTGACTGATGCAATTTCTCTCCCTCAGTGAATGGGTCGATCTCCAATACAGTGGAGGAGTAAGTTAACTTGGGAAGCCAGAGGCAACAGGATGGAGCCTTGCTGCCTGAGGATCCAGATTTCATCTGAACCTCTCCCAGGGCCAGGCAGGTGCGGGATGTGGTGCACTGTTGTACGATGTCCACCCAATATTGCACTCGTCCCGGCCTCCCAGACCCAGAGGAATATAACATCTTCAACATGGACGTTAAA